>NC_044382.1:85143548-85492048 GCF_006542625.1 Nomascus leucogenys
TTTCAACTTAAAACTCAATTCATTAAAACAAAATTCAATTCGATTAATTGATGCTTAGTTAAAACAGCAACTTGTTAATGAGTTTCGGAACAGCCAAAATAGGTAAACATCTGGTGCATAAGGATGAGAACAACTATATATACGAGAAAAAAAAATGTAAAATATATGTAAAGCCGGGTGAGATGGCTCATGCCTGTAATCTCAGCACTTTGGGCGGCCAAGGCAGGTGAACTGCTTGAGGCTAGGAGTTCGAGACCAGCCTGGCCAACATGGCAAAAACCTCATCTCTACAAAAAATACAAAAATTGGCCAGGCATGGTGGCAGGCACCTGTAATCCCAACTACTCAGGAGGCTGAGGCAGGAGAATCACTTGAACCCAGGTGGCGGAGGTTGCAGTGAGCTGAGATCACATCACTGTACTCCATCCTGGGTGACAGAGTGAGACTCTGTCTGAAAAATAAATAAATAAATGAATGAATGAATGAATGTAAAAATAGATATTTTGTATCTAAATAATCCAACTTTGCAAAAGAATAAAAAGAGAACTAGGATAGTTTCTAAAGGTAATTATACATCCGTATATTAAACTGGCAAAAATCATTGTATTATCATATGAATACAGACATCAAAACCCTGAATATTGGCCGGGCATGGTGGCTCACGCCTGTAATCCCGGCACTTTGGGAGGCCAAGGCGGGCGGATCATGAGGTCAGGAGATCGAGATCATCCTGGCTAACACAGTGAAACTCCATCTCTACTAAAAATACAAAAAATTAGCTGGGCTTGGTGGTGGGCGCCTGTAGTCCCAGCTACTCAGGAGGCTGAAGCAAGAGAATAGCATGAACCCAGGAGGCGAAGCTTGCAGTGAGCCGAGATTGCGTCACTGCACTCCAGCCTGGGCGACAGAGCGAGACGACGTCTCAAAAAAAAGTCTGAATATTACAATATTTTTTGGTTGTTTTGAATGTGCTTGTTTTTTTCTAGACCACATGGCTCTCCTGTTTTACCTTACAAATCCCAAGACAGGTAATGGTTTCCAGGTACTATGCAATACATAGTACAATAAGACATACTTAGTCACAACCTCAGAAACAAAATAAAACAAAAAAGATGCAAAAAGCTTTCCAGGTACTATGCAATCAACAGTACAAGACATAATTAGTCACAGCCTCAGGACCAAAATAAAACAAAAAGGATGCATATTTATGAAATCCATGAACATGTTCACAGGTTTAAGTAAAACAGATGATTTCCTTATATAAAATATTTCACATTTGTGATATTCGGAAGCTATGTTGTTTATACGTCACTAAAACGAGCCTTTAGTTAGACAAGTTAAATAACAACAAGAAAAAAATCTATCATAGAATCTTAGGTTTTACAGGTGAAGCAGAAATCTAATTGTATTATATAAAATTTTCCTATCTGAATAATTAATTCATTACAGTTCAACATTATACATGCTCTTTTAACAATTTTATTAGTAGTATATTTTATCTTCCCTCAATGGACCAAGAATATATGCCATTTTTATTTCAATCACAGGAAATATCTAGTAAGTAAAAAACTCACCTCTTAATGTTAAATTAGTGCTACTCAATACATATTTTTAAACTTAATATGGACAGTAATTATAATCTGCAAAATGAAATCTACTACCCACACACTATATACTACTGTGAAAGGGAAATAAAATCTCAGGACCCTAAACTTAACTATGTCAAATGAGAGTCACTATGACTCTCATTAACAATTCTCTTAATACTACCTCTCAGACTGCGTCTAGATTGTTCTCTTTCTATATATTCCTTTGACTTTTTCATCAGATTCTGAAGACTCATTACATAGGGGTTTCGAGTAACTGAAATGGAAAATCACATGTCAAAGGAAAAAGTAAAGCTTAGGAACTGAGTCACACAAAAACTGCCTTCCTTTTATTCCTAAACAGATAGCTGCAAAATAGAAGGCCACCTATCTACCCAGGTAGACTCTCTTGCAAATTGCTCATGAGGAAATTCCTCGTAGGCCCCAAAATCTTTACACCAACCCAGAGTTCTGCTGAATCTCACTCTGACAAGATACCGACAAAGTCCAAAGATGACTAGAAATCATCCCTTTGGAGACAAATGTATATTTGACTTCTGCCTCTACTCTGCTTACTTTATCCTATGTAAAATGCAGATTTATTGAGCTTGAGATGAATGCATAACTGACTGTTCCTCTAACCCCACCTTTCTCATGCGACATGTGGATTCAGTGAGTGCTAATCAAAGCCTCACAAAAATGTGATCACTTATCTCATTACCTACCCTCCTTTTTTTTCTTTCCTCTTTCCCCTCCTGCTGTTCTTTCCCCTTTATATACTGAAGTCCTCAAAACCTCTTCTGGAAAAGCACAAGCCACAGATTCTACTGTAACTTTTGTCTCTTTTTCCTTGGCACATCCTCAACCTTGGCAAAACAAACTTCTAAATCGATTGAGACTCGCCTCAGTCATTTTCTTCGGTTTACACTACCAACAGAGAAATGAACCCTTAAGTTTCATTATACACGTGTCATCTGATATGAATTAAACAAACCACAAACTCCTAAGATTATGAAAAAACAAAAAGATGTTACCAGCAGAACACTGCTATATGTTGTAGAAATTATTCATTCAATCTAATTCGTTTTTCTTTTTAGTACAAAATGATCCACATATCAGAACAAATTGTTTATACAAATCTAAAAATAGGCCGGGCGCGGTGGCTCAAGCCTGTAATCCCAGCACTTTGGGAGGCCGAGGCGGGCGGATCACGAGGTCAGGAGATCGAGACCATCCTGGCTAACACGGTGAAACCCCGTCTCTACTAAAAATACAAAAAATTAGCCGGGCGTGTTGGCGGGCGCCTGTAGTCCCAGCTACTCGGGAGGCTGAGGCAGGAGAATGGCGTGAACCCAGGAGGTGGAGGTTGTGGTGAGCCGAGATCGCGCCACTGCACTCCAGCCTTGGGGACAGAGAAAGACTCCGTCTCAAAAAAAAAAAAAAAAATCTAAAAATAACTGCACAAGGTGTAGACGTGTTGTTTAAATAGTTTTTAGATATAGGATGCATCTAAAGAATTCAATGTTATCTAAACTGCATTTTGTGTATCTAAGAGTTTTCATCAAAAAAAAATTGGAGGCAGTTATTTACTTAAGCAAAGAATGAGAATAAGGTCATTTAGTCAACAGTCTAATTAGTTTGGGGTAAACAATAATACCCAATTCTATCATTTTGTCACTGAGAATCCAATGTTTTTAGAGTCATAAGATGCAAACAATAAGCAACTGTATTCAGTGTATGGTTCCATTGTGTAAATATCCTCTGATTCAAGTACTGGGCATCACTAACAAGCAAGTACATTCTCTCTGGAGTAACTGAAATGGAAAATCACAAATTATGAAGCTTCTCAAATGTAACAGTAAAGTACATTAGTAATTAGTTAAGTGCAAATATATTTCAGAAAAATCATCGTCAATGCTTATCTTATGATTTCTTTATTATAACTGTAACAGCTGAAATCACACACCTGAACATTGTCAAGAATCTCCTGGACACGAATCAGTAAAGCTTTCTTCCTGTTAACCTGCTTTCTTGCTTCTACATCAAGTGCTTTCTGCTTTTCTTGTTGCATTTCCTTTCTTTTCTCAATGTTAAGCTGCAAAACATCATAAAAATGTAATTATTTCCCACGATAAAAATATCATAAAATCGGGAAGTTCTGAATCAGAAAGATTAAAAACATGTGCAACAGGCAAAACTAATCTATAGTGAAAGAAATCAGAACAGTGGTCTGGGTACTGAGTGGGATGGGGCATTAGAGATCTTTCCATGGTGAAGAAAATATCCTGTGTGGGTGGGAGCTATACATGTGTATGCCATATATCAAAACTCATGGAACTTTAACACTTAAGATCTGTGCATTTTGCTATGTGTAAATTATTTTCAGTTAAAAAGTTAAAAAGAAAAAAGTTTGTTCACTAATCAAATGTTCTAAAATGACAGAAATAAAATTAAAGCCCTTTTGGCCACTGCTGAGTTTTTTATTACTTCACTTGAATATTGACTTGAATATTCACGTTCAGTATCCTTCTTTTTTTTTTTTTTTTTTTGAGACGGAGTCTTGCTCTGTCACCTAGGCTGGAGTGCAATGGTATGATCTCGCCTCACTGCAACCTCCACCTCCTGGGTTCAAGCGATTCTCCTGTCTCAGCCTCCGGAGTAGATGGGCTTACAGGCGCACGCCACCCCGCCCAGCTAATTTTTGTATTTTTAGTAGAGATGGGGTTTTACCATGTTGGTCAGGCTGGTCTTGAACTCCTGACTTTGTGATCCGCCCACCTCGGCCTCCCAAAGTGCTGGGATTACAGGAGTGAGCCACCACGCCCGGCCCACGTTCAGTATCTTATTTCACTTGGTCAATTGGATTCCATAACTTTTAATTTTCTAACCAGTGCACAATTTAACTCTTTGCTGCCTCAAAAAATGTCCAAAGGTTTAATGATAAAAGAAACAGATAATGTATTATTTGCCTACAAAAGCAGAATACATCTTTTCTTTCACCTCACTCTACCTTCCAATAAAAATATAATGTACCTAAAAAATGGAAGGCTTCTAAGCATTGTATCTCTTTATAATGGATTTCAATCTTAATTATTAAGTCCTGGGAAATTAAGTCACTGTTAACAGTCAAAACTTATCATAGACTTACACAAATAGAAAATATATCATTAAAAAATTATTTCAAAGGTTGCAATATTCACCTATCAAATACAACATAAAAGTGTGGATTAGGTCCATAAACATCAGATTTTGCTTATAAATAAATAACATGGAGTCATAGACCCTATACAACAAGCCTCAGACATTTTGGTCCACATTAAATCAAGCAATATGTTATCAAATAGCTGATAAATATGTTGTTTTAAAACTTTTTCCTAATTGCATGGTACCAAAGAATCATTACACAATTTACTTGCTAATCAAAAGGAGAAAATGTGTACTTTAAAGAGCCATCTGGCAGTCACTACTGTAAGCAAGTGTTCAAACTAAACATCACTAATAGAGGGCAACTAAACATTATGTAACTTCTGATTTAATTTAGTATGAAGTGCAGGGCATCATCTCCAAAGAATTCCTTTTTTTTTTGAGATGGAGTCTCAGGTTGGAATACAGTGGTGCGATCCCAGTCCCTCCTGGGTTCAAGCCATTCTCCTGCCTCGGCCTCCTGCACAGCTGGGATCACAGGCACCCACCATCATGTCTAGCTAATTTTTATATTTTCAGTAGACAAGGGGTTTCGCCATGTTGGCCAGGCTGGTCTCGAACTCCTGACCTCAAGTGATACACCTGTCTCAGGCTCCCAAAGTGCTGGGATTACATTTTTTTTTTTTTTTTTTGAGACAGGGTCTCACTCTGTTGCCCAGGCTGTTGTGCAGTGGCTCGATCTCGGCTCACTACCTTTGCCTCCTGGGTTCAGTGGATCTTGGCTCACTGCAACCTTCGCCTCCTGGGTTCAAGTGATCCTCCTGCCTCAGCCTCCCACATAGCTGGGATTACAGGCATCCACCACCATGCCCAGCTAATTTTTGTATTTTTAGTAGAGACGGGGTTTCGTCACGTTGGCCAGGCTGGTCTCAGCCTCCCAAAGTGCTGGGATCACAGGCATGAGCCACCACGCCCAGCCCTATCTTCAAAGAATTCCAAAAATCTTTAACCTGTTTATCAAACTTCACTTCCAGTTCATAAGAACTACAGGGACTAGAGAAACAAGTTAAATATCACTATTAGGAAACAATGAGACAAATCCAAGATCTAAGGAATTCTACAAGATGATAGCTCTGGTCTCTTTAAAAATTCAGCATCATAGTTTTGTTTTTTTTTAAAGATAGTATCTCACTCTGTCACCCAGGTTGGAGTGCAGTGGCATGATCAGGGTTCACTGCAACCTCAGCCTCCCAGGCTCAAGTGATCCTCCCACCTCAGCCTCTAGAGCAGCTGAGACTCCTGCTGCACGCCACCACACCCGGCTGATTTTTGTATTTCTTGTAGCGGTGAGATTTCACCACGTTGCCCTGACTGGTCTCAAACTCTGGGGATTAAGCAATGCAATCCACCCGCCTCAGCCTCCCAAAGTGCTGGGATTACAGGCGTGAGGCACCATGCTCAACCAATAAAAAAAATTGTTTTTAAGACGTAGAGTAGTTGTTCTAGATTAAAATAAAGAAACATAACAAGCAAATAAATACTAGTTGTGAACTTTGGATCCAGATTGGGGGAATAAAGTTATAAAAGGCATTTTGAGCACAAATGGAAAAATTTAAATATGAACAGAATTATTAGATATTATTAAAAATTATTTTCTTAAGATGTGATAATGGTATTGGGGCTTTACATAGGAGAATGTCTTTATTTTTAAGAGATGTACGCCAAAATATTTAGGGGAGCAATGTCAGGTCTCTGTGGTTTTCAAATAGCTAGGCAATTTTTAAAAATGTATGTCATATGTACACACACACATACATGTATATAAAAATCACAAACACAATAAAGCAAAGATGACAAAAATGTTAAAAATTATTTAATCTAATAGTAAATCTATGGGTGGTCACTGCACTATCCTTTCAACTTTGCTGTATGTTTGAAAGTTTCATTACAAAAAGCTGGCAGTTAGCTCTGGTGTCTTTAAAAATTCAATTCAATTAATTAAATTAAATTTAAAAATAAATTTAAAGCTCACTTTTTTCTAATATTAGTTTGTGATTTAAAATAAAGTCATATACATTTTTAAAATATCCAATTAGTATCACAGGGTGTATGATGAAGTGTCTTCCCTATTATCCTATATTCTCTCACCACTCCCCAGAAAAGGAATAGCCATCCTTTGAAAAACCCAAATGGTTAACTTATATTGGGTACCTCTTTTGATCCAGGTGGTATTCTAACCATTTTATATCTACAAATTCATTTAATCTTCAAAATAGCCTTAAGAGGTAGGCACTATTTTATCCCCATTTAACAAATAAGAAAATAGACCACAAGTTTACACAGCAAGTAAGTAGCAAAGCAATGATTTGGACCCAGGCCAGAAGGCTCCACAGCCTAGGCTTTTTTTTCCTTCTTCTGGGATAGGGTCTTGCTCTGTAGCCCAGGCTGGAGTGTTTTTCCTTCTTTTGGGATAGGGTCTTTCTCTGTAGTCCAGGCAATGATGCAATCCTGGCTCACTGCAGCCTGCAACTCCTAGGTTCAAGCAATCCTTCCGCCTTAGCCTTCGAGTAGCTGGGACTACAGGCACATGTCACTGCGCCAGGCTAATTTTTTAAAATGTTTTTGTAGAGATGAGGTCTCGCTATGTTGACCAGGCTAGTCTTGAATTCCTGGTCTCAAGCAGTCCTCTTCCTTCCGGCCTCTCAAAGCATTGGGACTATAGGTGTGAGCCACTGTGCCTGGCCCAGAGCCTGGACCTCTAATCATGACTCTGTACTGCCCCTGACAGCATGCTGCACACTGTGTTTTACACTAGATCATCGAGATCCTTCCATGCCTCAACATTTACATCTGCATTACTGTAATGGTATGTATGAGATTTTATAAAATGGACCATAAACTCCTCCACTACTGATGGACATTTAGGTTGTTCGTCAACCTTTGCTATTTTAAACAATGCTAATGTAACTTTGTACTTATTTCTTTGGGTTCACATATAATTGCAGGATATACCCAAAAATGGAACTCCTGACCCAAAGGCTATGTATGCTTTTAAATTCTACCAAACTGCTCATCTAGAAATAAAATAAACTGATTCTTTTAGCAAAAGTGCATTTTCTCCACAATCTAAGGAACACAAGGTTCTATTACGTCTTTGCCATTCTATAATAGTAAGTAAAAAATGCCAATTCATTTGCATTTCTCTAATTCTGAATAAGGGCATCTCTTCAAATGTTTATAAGCCTCTCTTTTGTTTTTCCACGAACTGTTTTAGTTGTTCACTACAGAAAAAAACTATTTAAAAACAAAGCAAGTTTACCAGTGGAGAAAGGATAGCCACTCCATGAAAGCGAATAAGTGAGATACTTTCAGACTGAGCAGGGAGAAAGCTCTCTGTGGATAGTGATGCTTCTTGTATTCTGGCAACACTTTTTTCACAAAACTTCTCATACTCCTCCATCTTCCCACAGTCACACTACAAGAGAGAAAAATGTTATTTTTAATGTACTGGGAAAAACAGATCTTAATTATTTGGCAGATTTTGTAGAGCATGAGAGAGTCCCTGTAATTCACAATTCCTATAACTGGTCCTCCCAGAATTGTCTTACTGATCAGGAGCTAATTCTTGGATATGGTAATTCACCCCAAGAACCTGTCCAATTAAGATTTACTTTATATATTAAATATTTCTGAATATTATTGCATGTAAATCAATCTTTAAATGGGATTAATTTAGCTAAGAATTCAGTAAAACCTTCTTAAAGGAAACAAAGTTCTGTAAACCTTTACTAACTTCAGATTGTAAAACGGGATATTATATTTTCTTTAACAGGACTTATCTACACAAGAAAAACTATATCATACACAGGTAGAAAGACTGTAGTAAAAATGCCTACTTAAATCAAAGAATATTTACTTTTAAAAATTTTCTATTTTGAAGTTCGAAGGTTACTCTCATATTTTTTTTTTTTTTTTAAAGAGATAGAGTCTCACCATGTTGCCCAAACTGGATTCCAGTGACTATTCACAGGTTCAATCACAGTGCACTATAGTCTCAAACTCCGAGACTCAAGCAATCCTCCTGCCTCAATTTGCCTATCTTAACACTATACTTGGACTGCATGGCACCAGCCAACTCAGTCAGAGTTAAAAAACAGAAAATCGATTGGCTCTGATATTAATTATATTTTATTGTTGAAAATTGGAACCATCACTAAACTACTTAAAACAATTCCAGTAATTTCACAGTTTCTGGGAAATTGTGATTATGAAAATACAAGGTAACCAGGAGGGATTAGGCATCATATTCATTCATTTAGCAAACAGTAAATATTGATTGCTTATTTGGACAGCATTATGTGTGGCACTGTTTCCTTTAAATAAGCAAGGGAAAATAAAAAGACATTATCAGAATCATAAGCAGCAAGGGTATGAACTATGGAAACAGAAAATAGAATACAATAATGTTCCTTTATGTCTTCATTTTAAAATAATTAGCTTCTTAACAAAAAAAGAGAGGGCAGGGAAATTCAATTCATGATGTGGGATATGCAAAGATGAAATAGGATATGTCCTCGGTAGGCCTCAAAGTACTTAAAAATTCAGTACACCAAAGTATCAGGGACAAATTATAATGCAATGAGAAATGGGAAAAAAAATAGTCAAAATTACAATCAGGTTATAAAGGAATAAGATACAATGCTATTTTTTACTAACTAGTCTAATCAATAACAAAACTTCTTCCTACTATTCAATCAATTGTAATTATTTGTGTTCAATCTATTTAAAGTAGGAATCTAATGACAAACAAATGGTTCTCTACAGTGTGAGTGAGACTATTTTACAAGCTTTTATTTATTTTTAAAAAGCAAAAGTAAAAACAATAAAACACCTTAAGGCATAGCCTTTTTTTAGGTCTAGGTTTCAACTCACATTATTTCTTAACCCCATTTCTGCTCAAATATTTTATTTTTTAATCATGCCGTGCATTCAGCAATACACAGAATGTAAATAGATTATACAAATAAAGTAATATATCTTCTATGGATACTCAAGCAAAGCATGAAATTCAGTTTTAGAAGTGAGGGAAATTACTAAGGAAATATAATACTTTTATGGCCATAGTTTTATTTTTCTTTCAACATCATAGAGCTATGCCTCATTGTTTCAGAAAGTTATTCACATCCCTTAAATAGTACATTTATGTCCTACATTTTGCAGATGTATAATACTATATTATTATTACAGCATAACACAGCATATGACAACGCATTACTCATTCAAATATGAGTGCTAATATGGAGATTATACAAATTACTAGATCCTTACAGCATGACTGGATCCTTCTTATCCTTTAGTCTCAGCTTGGATATCCCCTCCTCAGAGAAGGCATCCCTGATGACCCCATCTAAATTAACTCTGCCTCGATCACTATCACATTACCCTGCTGTTTCCCAATTTTCATAGCACTTACCACTATCTGAAATTATCGTGTTTATTTCCTTGATTTTTGTCTGTCTTCCTCCACCAAAATGTAAGCGCCATAAGTACAGGTACCTTTTCAGTCTTGTTCACTGAATCCCCATTACACAGAACAGTATCAGCACACAGCAGGCACTTGATAAAAGTATTGAATAAGTGAATAAGAATAATAATAAGCTCAAACAATAATGTAAACCAGAAGAAAAAAAGAAGGCAGACTGCAAAGGTAACCATTTAAGAAGTGAGCAGTCCATATCCCATGATTAAGCAAGAGGACACTATGCCTTTCACACTACAATTACCACTGTCAGCAAGGTTTTATTTTAAGGGAGCCTTGACTACAAGGCTACCCCAACCACAAATCTACCGCCCTATACCTTGCCATCAGGCATCACTGGTCCACTTCCAGTAATAATTTGTCAGCTACAGCAGGTTCAGACATGCCCTGTCTTCTCCATTGATACCACAGAGAACCACTGACCCTTGTCCAAATGAGCCTCTTTGCAAACCCCATAGACTCATGGTCCTATCTGCTCCTTACCCGTGCTCTGCCAGACATGTCACTGAAAGGAGTGCTAAAAGTAACACAGAACAGATCTTGCTTTTTTTTGCAGAACCTAGTGTTTCTTTGCCTATCAGTTCCCCCAAAGACGCAAACTTCTTGTAAAAGCGGTAAAGGGGAAGATTTCTTATTCGGATGCATACTAGCTGCAAGTTCTTGGCAAGCCAGTTACCGTCCCCACACCTGTTTCCTCCTCCGTAAAAGAGGGATGATCACAGTATCCGTCTCAAAGGAATCTTGTAAGAATTCAATGAGCTAATGCATGTAGGGCAATTAGCATAGTGCAGAACACGCAGAAAGCAACAAATAATGGGGACTGCTTTTCTTATTAAGAGGATAATGATGATGACGATTTTTAGCAGTAGAGTATGAATTCCTGGAGGGCATCGACAGTGCTTTGTTCCCCGTAGGATTCAAATGAAACTGAAAAATACAGAAAAGGGGACAACGGCTTCCTCTTTTCCCTGTCCCTAGACCTCTCCCCGTCAAATCAATCTCGAGATGGCTGCCATTTGCCTAAACTGGGGGTAGGGAGCTTGGATCGTAACCAGAATAGAATCAAAGGGTGGGAACCATCTAGCAACTCCAGGGGCAATCAATTACTTTATTATCCTCAAGTTTATGCCCCAGAGTGGCAAAGGCGAAGTAAGCAGCGCTCCTAGGGCCTTGGTTGTGGTAACCGGGGCTCATAAATGGCCAACGCACACCCCGGGGAAGCCTCCCTCTCCAGCACCGTGGGAGGGAGAAGAAAAACGGCCCAAACAATTTGATCACCACGATGGGGTTCTCCGGCTCTGGCCCGCGTTTTATTCACCAAGGACGACCCCCTGCCCTCTCCCCAGCGCCCCACGCCCACCTCCTCCAGCTCCTCCGATTTAAGACTCCAAACCGCGGGCCCTCCAGGCGGGGCCGGCATCGGAGCATCACCTCAGCGCCAGGTGCTGGCTGCCCCAGGGGTCCCGCCTCCCAACAGCCGGCGCCTTTCCATGGGGCTCGAGGCCCGGGAGCCCAGCACAGAGCCCGCCCTCAGCTTCTCAGGGCGCCAATTTCGCCTAGCCAGACCACCTCTCAGCCCGGACCCATCGAGGCTCAAGCCCCCTCCTCATGCACACACCTGATCCCCCAGGGCCCCTTCAGCTCCTCTCCCTTCGCCACGGGCCTTGTCAGGAAGCGAATGGCTCAAATGGCACTGACAGAGCGCAGCTCGGTCCGCCGCCGCCTTCTCCTCCTCCTCCCCGCCATATTACGGATCTCAGGCTGCAACGCGGGCTCCTGGCAACCGCCGCCGCTGCCACCCCGACTCCACCTCTCAGGGCCGGCACTTCCGGTGGTTGCTTCCCGGGCTGTTAAAACCGTTGGGCCACCAGAACACTACCATCCCCGAGGTGCATTGCGCGCCCGCGAGGGAGGACGTAATGCTTACAGCCAGCACGCTGCACGCCGGGAAACGTAGTCTTCACTGCAAGCTAGAGACTAGAATTTATTAATAAATTTACTTATTTAGTAGAATAGGAACACCCCTCAGCGTCTGAAGCCCCCTGAAGTGTTCCTTGAAGTTGCCTTTTTTTTCTTATCTGTATAAAGATACCCCTTTCTATGCAGCCGTTAGAAAACATGTAACATTCACCAAAATATTTTCTTGTAGGTAAAAACTTGCTGAACCCATCGGGCGTGATGGCTTACATCTATAATTCCAACATTTTGGAGGAGGGAGGATCGCTTGAGCCCAGGAGTTCGAGATCAGCCTGGGCAACAAAGGGAGACGGCATCTCTACAAAAATTTTAAACATTAGCCGGGTGGGGTGGCGTGAGCCTGTGGTCCCAGCTACTCAGGAGGCTGAGGTCGGAAGATCGCTTGAGCCCAGGAGGTCGACGCTGCAGTGAGCCATGATTGCACCACTGCATTCCAACCTGGGCGATACAGTGAGACTGTGTGAAAGAAAAAAAAAAGGCTGAGTCCTAGATGCCAACTGGAAGGCTTAAGACAGCTATCCCCTTTTGCAAGTCAGTGGGAAAATGCACTAAAGGAAAAAAAGGTAACAGAAAAATCTCTGAATATTTTTGCAAAGTTCTCTACATAAAAATGTTACCAGCCTTCCAAAATATGTCCAGGGGCCCCTTTTCATTCCCTAACTCGGCTTTACGGTCTATCTCTCTTACCCTCCTTCTAGTGCCTGTTTTTGCATATGTAAAATGGGGGTTTTAAAAGTGCCTATCACAAGGGTGGCTGTGAGGCACAGTTGAGGTAACTCTTGCACAGAGCCTGGTACAAAAGCCCTTAGCAGAAGTAAGATTACGGGGAGGAGGAGTGAAAATGTCACAAATCACTGGGGAGGCCTTTATGTCAGTCCCCACCCTGCCATTAACTGCTTAATTCACCTATCCTCAGTTTCCTTATCTATGAAATGAGGGAATCCTTAAAACCCCTTCCAGTTTTATAATCCGATTGTGCCTTCTTTCCTAGGCTCTTCCAGTCCCCCAGAATCAGGAAAATAAAGTCGATTGAAATCAGTCTCCTGAGATAGTAACTGTTAGGCTGTATTGAGAATGAGATAAGCACATAAAGTATTTGCTCACCAAGTACCTGGGACATGATAAATGCTCTGTAAACGTTAGGTGTACTTGCTAACTTTTATTTCCCCCCACGAGAATGTGAGTCCCATAAGAGCAAAAACCCTGTAGGTCCTGTTCAACTGTGTCCAGAGCACCTGGACCGGTATTTGGCACATCTTGAATTGAACTGAACTGAACTGAATTGAATTGAATTAGATTGAATTGATAGTCTAAGCATCCTGCCTCTCCAAGTTCCCTGGAATTCAGTTTCCTCAAGGGCAGATAAAGGAGTCACTAAAATCCCTTCCAGTCCTACAGCTTTAGGACGGTTCTTATCCCTCCTTTTCTCGCCTAGGAGTCTGAACGCCCAGGTTGAAGTTCAGACCCCGGAAAACCCTAACCCACTTTGGATTTGGAACGTGAGGCTGGGGGCCTGGGGCCTGGGCCCGCCCCCGTTGCCATGGAGCGGCTCCGCCCACTAGCGCTGAGAATCCCGATCCCTGATTGGCTGGGCGGCCTGCTCCCTCTCTGGATGTGTCCGCTGCCGCCATTGTGCGGCGCTGGTCCCCTCAGGGGGTTCTTGCTGCTGCCGGTGCTTTGGACCCTCCCCCTCGCTTCTCACTCTCCTGCCCCAGGAGCCCGGCGGGTCCGGGACTCCCGTCCGTGCCGGTGCAGGCGCCGGCATGTGGCTGTGGGAGGACCAGGGCGGCCTCCTGGGCCCTTTCTCCTTCCTGCTGCTGGTGCTGCTGCTGGTGACGCGGAGCCCCGTCAATGCCTGCCTCCTCACAGGCAGCCTCTTCGTTCTGCTGCGCGTCTTCAGCTTTGAGCCGGTGCCCTCTTGCAGGGCCCTGCAGGTGCTCAAGCCCCGGGACCGCATTTCTGCCATCGCCCACCGCGGCGGCAGCCACGACGCTCCCGAGAACACGCTGGCGGCCATTCGGCAGGTGAGACCCCCACGCCTCGCGCCCCTTGGTCCTCCCGAGAGCTCGGACTTCTACTTTTGCTTCCCAGGGTTCCCCGATCTTCTCAGGACGGCCTTCCCACTTCCTCATTCGTCCACAAGGCACGCTCCCGGCTCTTGATCCCTCCCAGTGTCTAGGGATCTCCGGACTTGAGGTTTTATATTTACAGAAAACAGCAGATATGTATATAGTTTCTGTGCGCCTGACGCTGAGGTTACATCCAGGAACAAGGTCAAAAGTGTCCCTGGTTTACAGAGTGTACATCGGAGTGGGGGAGGCAAGCCTTAAACAAGTAAACACATAAATGAGAGAGTGAAAGGTGCAATGAAGAAATCGGGGGATCTCGAAGGAAAGAGTTACGCTATTTTATTTAGATGGAATAGTCAAGGGAAATCGTCTCCGAAGAAGCAACATTTGAACAGAAACCGGAATTATAAGGAGCCAGGCAGGTGCAGAAGGTCTTGAGATGGGAATAATATAGGGGTGTTCAGGTAACAGAAGAGGCAGTGTGTGGCCTGACTTCAAGGAACAGAACAAAGACTGGTGTGTGAATGAAACAGAAAATGGGTCAGGTCAAATAGGGTCTTGGTCAGTAATTGAGGTTAGTCTAAATAGATCACCCTTCACAGGACATATGTTTGCTTGTCTTCTGAATCACTTGAGTAATTTCCTTATCACCTTTTCCCCAGAAACACACATTCGCACTCGCACAACCCTGGCAGCTGGACTCATATCAGTTTCTGCCCCCTCCTTTTCACAAGGCACTCCTGAAACTTTTGGTACCTCCCAGCTCTTGGCATTCTCCTGGCTTCATAATAATGACAATTTACAGAGAGGGCTTTTCAGTGGATTAGGCACTTTTGCATCTGTGTAAATATATCTGATTCTCTTCTTTATTATTTTTCCCTCTCTCCTTCCTTCCTTCTTTTTTTTTTTTTTTTTTTTTTTAAACTTTACAGAGTCTCACTCTTTTACCCAGACTGGAGGGCAGTGGTGCAATCTCCACGCACTGCAACCCCTGCCTCCCGTGTTCAAGCGATTCTCGTGCCTCAGCCTCAGGAGTAGCTGGGATTACAGGCGTGTGCTACCGCGCCCAGCTAATTTTTGTATTTTTAGTAGAGATGGGGTTCTGCTGTGTTGGCCAGACTGGTCTCAAACTCCTGGCCTCAAAGTGATCCACCCGCCTCGGCCTCCCAAGGTACTAGGATTACAGGCATGAGCCATCACGCCTGGCCTCCCTTTTTCTTTTTTTTTCTTTTTTTTTTCTTTTTTTTTAAGCGAAGTCTCACTGTCTCCCAGGCTACAGTGCATCGGTGCAACCTCAGCTCACTGCAACCTCTGTATCCCAGGTTCAAGTGATTCTACTGCCTCAGCCTCCCGAGTAGCTGGGATTACAGGCATGAGCCACTGTGCCCAGCCAAGATTTATGCTTTTAAAGCTGCACTCTGGCACGTGTGGAGAATGTACTCTGGGTGTAATTTCATTCCTTTGCCACTGTTACAATAGTGTATCTGTTTTTGGAATACACTCAACTCACATTTATCAAGTTTTTCCTTCTATATCTCATTTATAATCTACCAGAAATTCTAGCACTGTCAGAAATGTATATATGTATATATACATTCAACTTTACCAATAATTTTATTTATTTATTTATTTATTTATTTATTTATTTATTTTTGAGACAGGATCTCTCTCTGTCACCCAGGTTTGAGTGCAGTGGGGCGATCTCAGCTCACTGCAACTTCCAACTCCCAGGTTGAAGCGATTCTTGTGCCTCAGGCTTCCAAGTAGCTAAGATTACAGACGTGCTCCTCCACTCCCGGCTAATTTTTTTTTTTTTTTTTTTTAGTAGAGATGGTGTTTTGCCATGTTGGCAAGGCTGGTCTCGAACTCCTGACCTCAAGTGATCCACCTGCCTCAGTGGATTACAGAGTGCTGGGATTACAGGCATGAGCCACTGCCTGGCCAGCTTTACCAGTACTTCTATGTTATTCCAGTAATTGAGATAAAAAGATGAACCGCCTGTAATCCCAGCACTTTGGGAGGCCGAGGCGGGCGGATCACGAGGTCAGGAGATCGAGACCATCCTGGGTAACACAGTGAAACCCCGTCTCTACTAAAAATACAAAAAAATTAGCCGGGCGAGGTGGCGGGGGTTGTGAGGATCAAATGAGTTAATACATTTAAAGCACTTAAAGAGTGCCCGGCAAATAGAAAAGGCTCAATAAATAATAGTTTTTGTTTTTGTTTTAGTACAGAAAGAGACTGAGGAAATTAGGTCAAAATATTCACATAGGTTATATCTTTTTTACTGTAGATGTTTGCAATAGGCCATGACTTAAAATATTTTTAAAAAAATTAAAAATCTTGATCATGGCTGGGCACAGTGGCTCATACCTGTAATCTCAGCACTTTGGGAGGCTGAGGCAGGAGGATTGCTTGGTCTCAGGAGTTCAAGACCAGCCTGGACAACATGGTGAAACCCCATCTCTACAAAAAATACAAAAATTAGCTGGGCATGGTGGCACGTGCCGGTAGTCCCGGCTACTTGGGAGGCTGAGGTGGGAGGATGGCTTAAGCCCAGGAGGTGGAGGTTTTAGTGAGCTGAGATCATGCCACTGCACTCCAGCCTGGGCAACAGGCTGTCTCCAAAAAAAGAAGAAATCTTGATCGTAATGAGCATTTCACATCTTTATTGTGATGAGGAAGCCAAGGAAGCAAACATTAAATAGTGTGTCTCCAGAGGAGCATGACTCGTATAATTTAAGGTTCAAATTCTCTTTTTAGATAAATTCTAATCTACCTCATCAAGCTTAACAACTTACTGGCCAACAGCCAGTGCCGCTTACATAAACAAAATGTGATATGTCGTAGAAGAAGGCGTGGTGTCTTTGTGGTAGAGGGTGGAATTAAACCAACAAAAACCTGACTCATTTGTGCCAAAGTAGTGAAATATCTGACTAATCAACAACCATAGGGTGATCATCAGAACTGCTGTACCAACAAAGAGTGCAGGTAAACATTGGAATTGTCTAAGTGTTCAAAAGCCATTGATGACCCATATAGTTAAACATCCAGAGAAAACATAAGTTCCTGAAGTCTCCTAGTCTTCCACTGTGAAAGTAAGAAGAGTGGGAAAATTTCTTAAAAGTTTTTAAAGAACCCATCAGTTAGGAATTGAAGTAAGGTTATATACACAAAAAACAGAAACAGGTCAGGATTGCTGTTTGGTGGGGAAGTGGAAGGAAAGTGAATCAAAAAGGACAGCTGTCTTAGGAGCCCTGCTCGTCTTTTGGGTGGTTAGATGCAAAATAATGTTTGTGGCCATTTGACAGCAATATTGTTGATGTTTTTGTTAAGGCAGCTAAGAATGGAGCAACAGGCGTGGAGTTGGACATAGAGTTTACTTCTGACGGGATTCCTGTCTTAATGCACGATAACACAGTAGATAGGACGACTGATGGGACTGGTCGATTGTGTGATTTGACGTTTGAACAAATTAGGAAGCTGAATCCTGCAGCAAACCATAGACTCAGGTAAGTAGTTTATTGTCACTTAAACAGATCTTTTAGCTTTTATTGGAAATGACAGACACTGGTGCCTTCTAATTACATCTGCCCCAGGAGAGTTGTCTTGTTTTGTTTTGAACTGTATATAGGTCTCCTAAGTAATGAGCAAGTGCCAGGAACAACAGAAATTCGGCATTATGTTTTTAATCTTTCCCACTGAGGTTAAATTTGGCTTCAGAATTACTCTCAAGATAATACTGTCTAGTCATTATAGAATCATGAGGCTGAAAGCCATTGCTTGGCAATCTTCTTGCCTTCAGGTGTACCAAGAAGCAAATTATACATTCAATAAAAGCTTCAAGTAGCATTATAATATCACATTTTAACTTAACCCATTTAATTCTTCTGATCCTCATAACAAACTTCTGAGGAATCACAGAATTGTAGGAATAGAGAGTATCCTAGAAATCATCTAGAATAGCACTTTGCAGTAGAACTTTCTGCAGTGATGGAAATATTTTATATCTGCACTGTGTAATATGGTAGGTACCTGTGGTTATTGAGCACTTGATATGTGGCTAGTGACACAAGGAAGTGAATTTTTAATTTAAATGTAAATTTAAACTGAAATAGCCATGTGTGGCTACCATATAGGATACTATAGATCTAGATCAATCTTGCCTTTAGAGATAATCCCAGAAAAGTTAAATTATTTACTCAAGGGCAAATAACTAGTTCATAAAGAAGCCAAAACTAGAATCTATCCCGTTTTAGTCCAAATCATGCTGTTTTTAGCTGCCCCTAGTGTCTTTCAACCCTGTAAGAGCAAAAGTTCTTTCAGTGTCTAATTTAATTCCTTCCTGGTAGAGTGTACACATAGCTTCCGAAGTATATACACCAGAGCTAATCTTACAAGCTGTTCCACAAAAACAGGGTTCAAATAAGATCAAACAGTGTACTCTGAATACTTCTGTTGTGGATAAACAGTCCACATCAGCTGATTCTTACTTGTAACTTAGCTTTTCTCAAACTTACATGACCACAGAACCTACCTCCTCTTCCCCACTTACAGCTGTAAGCACCCTTGGAATTGGTATGCTGAGTAATATACTGTACTTTGGAATGTGGTTATTTAAATCCCTCTCTGCTTGTCATCTTTGCAGTACTGAAAAGTGTGTGCTCACTGATTATTCATGTAATATCAATTATCCAGACAATGATCGATTCTCTTGGAAAATTAAGTATTTGACCCAACAATTAAGTTATACTTTTTCCTAAAAGATGATTCAGACCTATTTTCCTAGGATCTGAAAACATTAGTCAGCCGAAGGAAATCATACTGTAGGCAGGAAAGAATATTGGTAACACTTGAGAATTATGAGTCCAAGTTGCTAGAATTGTTCTTGACTGTCATCAGATATTGTATTGTTCTGCTTATGCAAGGGAAAGGCTGGTTTTAATATTATAATGACATTGCAACTAATAAAATGTCAGGTTCAAAGTTAATACTTAAAGCAAAAATGTTTAGGGTCATCATTACCCTTAAAAATCCTTTAAGGGAGCACTGAGTCCATTTCTCTGGAATTTGTGCATCCTAGGAAAAAAAAATTGTGATTTTCAAAAAATCCCTTAAGAAGACACCATAGCAAAGGCAACATATTATCCCAATATCTTTAACACAATCAGTCTTTGCTCCACTATTGGAACGGAGTGTGTTTTCTATGATTGAACACTAAATGAAGTAATTGGCTTGTGTTTACGGATCATGTTGTGGGAAGAAATAGATATTTTCTCTAGAATTATGCTCAGTGTGATAGATGCGTGTCCTGAGAGGAGGATAAGGAGGAAACTAAGATCAGCCAAAGGAACAACGAATTCAGGTCTCCCATCTTTCACTCTCAGGGAATAGAAATTGATTAGAATGGCTAGGATAATTGCCTGTAATGTTTAAATTATCCTTATCTTTTTTTTTTTGAGATGGAATTTCACTCTTGTTGCCCAGGCTGGAGTGCAATGGCATGGTCTTGGCTCACTGCAACCTCCACCTTCTGGGTTCAAGGGATTCTCCTGCCTCAGCCTCCAGAGTAGCTGGGATTACAGGCACATGCCACCACACCTGGCTAATTTTTGCATTTTTAGTAGAAACGGGGTTTCGCCATGTTGGCCGGGCTAGTCTCAAACTCCTGACCTCAGGTGATCCGCCCACCTCGGCTCCCCAAAGTGCTGAAATTACAGGCATGAGCCCACTGTACCTGGCCTATCCTTACCCTTTTTTTAAAGCATGATCTTACAGTTGAAATAATGCAGTTGAATTAGCATTAAGTTAAATAATAATTTTATTATGAGAGAAAAGCTAATTTCTTTTGTATCAAGCACTTAGTTTTCATTTTCTTTATCAGAAAATTATGTCTTAGAAAATTATTTAAACAGTTGCACTTAAATAAATACACAATACAGTTAACAGATTTATGTATTCCCTTTTTTTTTTTTTTTTTTGAGACGGAGTCTCGCTCTTTCACCCAGGCTGGAGTGCAGTGGCGTGATCTCGGCTCACTGCAAGCTCCGCCTCCCGGGTTCACGCCATTCTCCTGCCTCAGCCTCCGGAGTAGCTGGGACTACAGGCGCCTGCCACCACACCTGGCTAATTTTTTTTTTTTTTTTTTGTATTTTTAGTAGAGACGGGGTTTCACCATGTTAGCCAGGATGGTCTCGATCTCCTGACCTCGTGATCCGCCTGCCTCAGCCTCCCAAAGTGCTGGGATTACAGGCGTGAGCCACCGTGCCTGGCCAGATTTATGTATTCCTAAGAATTCCTCCTGCATAGGGTTCTATTAGGGAAATCACAATCTGAAAATTAAGTCTCTGAGTTTTCCAAAGGTGGCATATACTCTGCCCTTTGGGGAGTAGGGTTATTTATTAATAATGTTATTAATTCAATAGAAATTCAGTGATTTCTTAAAAATTAAATGATTTTTGTTGTTGCTGGTCTTTGGTCAAGAATATCTGTATTTGAACACATGGAGGTTCCTGAATGATGGAGCACCCAGAAAGGGCATGGAAGCTCTATGCCCCTTTCCCCATACCTCACCCTACGCATCTCTTCATCTGTATTCTGTGTAACATCCTTTATAATAAACCTGTAAACATGTTTATTTGAGTTCCACAAGCCACTCTAACAAATTAATTGAACCCAAGGAGGAGGAGGTGGGAACCCCAATTTATAGCTAGTGTCAGAAGTACAGAATTACCAGAAAAGGAAAACAGATCAAAACAAAACAAAACAAAAAACAGAAAAATAACATCCATTATACAATGTAAGAAACCAAAGACCGTCAATCTCTAATCTCTGTGCTCAGGTATCTGTGTGCTTCAATTCTTCTCACCTGTGAGTCTTGGGTTTTCAATGCTCACTTGTTACCAGGATATGAATTAAAAATGTCTTAGGCACCACCATGTGGTCCAGTTGTCTTAACCTTTCTAAAAGTGCTTGTGCAAACCATTTACTTGTTGCTTCTTACACAATTACAGCCCAACCTACTTGTGGTTAAAAGCAACCATAACATGTTTGAAAGTCTCATGCAATAAAAGGGAAGTTTATGATTGCATTTAGTCTGTACTTACTGGATGCTTTCGGTTTTATCAGTCCCAAGTACAGCAAACTCTGGATAATATGATTTACTTCCTCCATGATTCTTTCGACCTTCATATCAATTTTGCTAAATATGGAATGATTGACTAGCCAAAACAATCAGGAAAGAGAAAGAAATAAAAGGCATCCAAATTGGAAAAAGAGGAAGTCAGATTGTCCCTCTTTGCCGACAACATGATTTTGTATGTAGAAAAACCTAAAGACTTCACCAAAAAACTGTTAGAACTAATAAACAAATTTAGTAAAATTGCAGCATATAAAATCAATGTACAAAAATCAGTAGCATGTCCATACGTAAATAATGAACTAGCTGTAAAAGAAATCAAGAAAGCAATCCCATTTACATAGCTACCCGAAAAAACCCAATAAAATACCTAGGAATAAATATAACCAAAGAGGTGAAAGAGCTCTACAAGGAAAACTACAAAACACTGATGAGAAAAATTAAAGAGGACACAAACAAATGGAAAGACATCCCATGCTCATGGATCAGAAAAATTAATATTCCTAAAGTGACCATTCTACTCAAAATAATTTACAATTCAGTGCAATCTCTATCAAAATATCAAAGACATTCTTCAGAGAAATAGAAAAGCAACAATCCTAAAATTCATATGGAGCCATAAAGAAGCCCAAATAGCTAAAGCAATACTGAGCAAAAAGGACAAAGCTGGATGTATCACACTACCTCACTTCAAGATATACTACAAAGCCACAGTAAACAGCATGGTATTGGTATAAAAACTCACACACACACACAAAACAGATACATAGACCAATGGAATACGATAGAGAATCAAGAAATAAATCCATATATTTACAGCCAACTGATTTTCCATGAAGGCACCAAGAACATACAGTGGGGGAAAGGACACTCTCTTCAATAACGGGTACTGGGTAAACTGGATATCCATATGCAGGGTAATGAAACGACCCCTATCTCTCACCATATTTAGAAAATCAACACAAAATGGATTAAAAGTTTAAATTTAAGACCAGAAACTATAAAACTACTAGAAGAAAACGTAGGGGAAATGCTCTGCGACATTGGTCTAGGCAAAGATTTTATGGCTAAGACCTCAAAAGCACAGGCAAAAAAAACAGGCAAATGCGACTATATTAAACTAAAAAGCTTCTGCATAGCAAAGGAAACAATCAACAGGGTAAAAAGAAAACCTGTTGAATAGGAGAAAATATTTGCAAACTATTCAACAGACAAGTAACTAATATCCAGAATATACAAGGAACTCAACAGCAAAAACAATAATAATCCCATTAAAAACATCTACTCAAATCCTAATTTGAATAGACATTTTTCAAAAGAGGATACACAAATGGCCAACAGGCATATGAAAAAACACCACAAATTATTAGAGAAATGCAAATCAAAACCACAATGAAATACCATTTTATCTAGTTAGAATGGCCATTATTTAAAAGATTTTTAAAATAACAGATGCTGGCGAGGATACAGAGCAAAAGGAACTCATATTCGTTGGTGGGAATGTAAATTAGTACAGCCATTATGGAAAACAGTATGGAGGTTTCTCAAAAAACTAAAAATATAGAGCTACCATACAATCCAGTAATCCCACTAGTTGGTATCTATCCAAAGGAAAGGAAACTAGTGTATCAAAGGCATACTTGCACCCCCAGGTTTATTGCAACACTATTCACGATAGCCAAGATACAGAATCAACCTAAGTGTTCATCAGTGGATGAATGGATAAAGAAACTGTGGTAAATAGACTCAATGGAATACCATGTAGCCATAAAAAGAGATGATATCCTGTCATTTGCAGCAACATGGATGGAACTGAAGGTATTATGTTAAATGAAATAAGATAAGCCAGGCACAGAAAGGCAAATATTACATGTTGTCACTCATATATGGGAGCTAAAAAAGTTGATCTCATGGAGGTAGAGAGGAGAATGATAGTTACCAGAGGCTGGGAAGGGTATAGGGTTGGGGGAAGAGGAGAATAAAGAGAATTTGGTTAATGAGTACAAACATACAGTTAGAAGGTATAAATTCTAGTGTTCAATAACATAGTAGGGTGATTATAGTTAACAATCTGTTGTATATTTCAAAATAGCTAGGAGATTTGGATGTTCCTAACACAAAGAAATGATAAATATTTGGGGTGATGGACATCCTAAAGACCCTGATTTCATCAGTATACATTAGGCGCATATCACAAAAATATGTCTAAGTATATAGCAATAAAAATGTGGAAAAAAGAATATAATTTGGTTCAAATTATTACAGTAGGACAGGCGTGGTGGCTCACACCTGGAATCGTAGCACTTTGGGAGGCCAAGGCAGGTAGATCACTTGAGGTCAGGAGTTCAAGACCAGCCTGGCCAACATGGTGAAACCCCGCCTCTACTAAAAATACAAAAAATTAGCTAGGCATGGTGTCACATGCCTGTAGTCCTAGCTACTCGGGAGGCTGGGGCAGGAGAATTGCTTGAACCTGGGAGTTGGTGGTTCCAGTGAGCTAAGATTGCACCGCTACACTCCAGCCTGGGCAATAGAGCAAGACTCCGTCTCAAAAAAAAAAAAAAACTTACAGTAAATTATCGTTGGACTTTGCCATGGTCGAAGAAAGGAAGTTGGAGAAAACATTCTTTCCTTTTGATTGAGAGACATTTGCAAAATGTTTGTTACAATATAGTTTATCTGTTTCTCTTTTTTCTTACAATGTGTTTTCTCTTCTTTTATAGGAATGATTTCCCTGATGAAAAGATCCCTACCCTGAGGGAAGCCATTGCAGAGTGCCTAAACCATAACCTCACAATCTTCTTTGATGTCAAAGGCCATGCAAACAAGGTACAGTTTAAACTGTGGACTTCACTTTGTTAAAAAGACATCTTATTTCATTGACAGTCATTTCCAAAGTTACATATATTTTGTGATTTATTCTTTTTAAAACTTATTTTTATAAATTATATTTGTTTAATGGAAGTGTACAATGCAGGAATCTATATCATTTAAGGAAACAGTACATTATGGAACTTTTTAACCTTTTATGGAACCTTTACAAAACTTCTGATATTCAATAACCAGCACAAAATGGAAGAGTCAAGTTTCTATTATTTACATAAAGCATTTACAAAAGATATTAAGTAAACAGTAAAAAAGGCACTTCTAGAAAAAACCACTCAAGTAACCTCATAAAAAGGAATTCCGAAGTTGTACACAAGACCAATTTTATCTAGCTTAAAAGTTAAGGGCCTTATATGGACAACTATGGACTGCATTTAAAGAGAATTCCTATATTAAAAGCTTCTAATAGTTAACAGAACACATACCTTTTACATAGATGTATCCCTTTGTATAATTTATATCCCTTATGTATAGTTTTTTATTCATTGATTTCAGCAGTTATACTTTTATCAGAAAATCATTTATTTTCTTCAAATGTGTTTGACATTCCTAGGTAAAATTTTGCTTAAATTTTAGGGCCTGCACTTTTACTCATAAGAACATATTATTACAGTGAAAATCAGTGGGAAGATATGATTCTGATTACATTTGTTCTCTTATAACCAGCTTTTCAAGTGCAAGTACTTTTTTCCCCATTTGGGCAACTTGAGTATTTTTCCCCTAGCAATATTAATAATCGGTAATGGCCATCTACTGGTTGAGAATTCTGACAATGCCAATTTTTTTTTTTTATTAATCCCATGATATCATTGAAACCAGTTGTTAAAACCCAAAATGGGCCGGGTGGGGTGGCTCACGCCTGTAATCCCAGCACTTTGGGAGGCCGAGGCGGGTGGATCACCTGAGGTCAGGAGTTCGAGACCAGCCTGGCCAACATGGCGAAACCCCGTCTCCACTAAAAATAAAAAATTAGCTGGACGTGGTGGTGGGCACCTGTAATCCCAGCTACTCGGGAGGCTGAGGCAGGAGAATTGCTTGAACCGGGGAGACGGAGGTTGCAGTGAGCTGAGATTGTGCCAGTAGTACTCCAGCCTGGGTGACAGAGTGAGACTTCGTCTCAAAAAAAAAAAAAAAACCTGAAATGTGGAGCCTAAGTATACACTCTAATTTTATTATAGTTAACTCTTATTTTTGAAGAAGGAAGAGAATGGTAACTAATGTATTATTCTGGTAAACTGATAGTTGTATACATCTAGGTTTTCCAATCGGTCTGCATTAGAATCACCTGGCATATCTATTTTAAAATACAAATTCCTGGGCCATTCTCCCTAGGGAAGAGATTCTGAAAATGTCTAGAGTGGGCTCAAGGAACATGTATTTTTAATGAGCACCTCAGGTGCTCATTGTTGATGTTGCAGCCCACATTTGGGAACCCTGATAGGTCCTACATTTCACCCATGGTATACTGACTTTCATGCTTATTCTCTTAGTTTTTTTGTGTGTGTGTGTTTTTTTTTTTTTTGAGACAGAGTCTCACTCTGTCACCTAGGCTGGAGTGCATTGGTGCGATCTCAGCTCACTGCAACCTCTGCCTCCGGGTTCAAGCAATTCTCCTGCCTCAGCCTCCCAAGCAGCTGGGATTAGAGGCGTGTGCCATCACACCTGGCTAATTTTTGTATATTTAGTAGAGATGGGGTTTTGCCATGTTGGCCAGGCTGGTCTCAAACTCCTGGCCTCGAGTGATCCGCCCACCTTGGCCTCCCAAAGTGCTGGGATTACAGGTGTGAGCCACCACACCTGCCTTCTCTTAGAATACTTTTTAAAAAGAAGTAGACATTTTTTAAAAAAATCTAGCTATTTGGTTTTCTGGATGGGTGCTCATGGGTGTTCAGCCAAGACTGGGTAGAACATAGTGACCTAATTCACCAAGATGGTAGTAGAAGGGACAAGTGTAGGCAACAAAGTGGAGCTAGTAGAGCACGGTGGCCAAAATCATGGGCTTGGGACTCCAACAGTCTTTGACTGAGCTCTTACTACAGGGTAACCTTAACTTTGATGAGCTTCAGTTTTTTCATGGGTAAAATGGGGATACTAAAAGCAGTTACCACATAGGGTTGTTGTGAAAATTAAATAATGTAAAAGCAAAGAGTTTATAGTGCATGTCTTTGTTCAAACAGCAAAAAAAAAAAAAAAAAAAAAAGAAAAAACAGCTTTCTATAGCTTACCTTCAGTTGCATTAGTGAAGAGGAGGCATGATATGGATAATTTGTGTTTTTTTTTATTTTGGTGGGAGAATGCATTTTGCCCATCATATTTGGTTAGGGGTATGTGTGACATTCCAAAAATTAGCAGTGTTTCACAAATTATGCAGCAGCAGCATTGCGTCCTACATGGCTGGTGACTTTCTTGTTGTTAGCTGCTATTGATGTCACTTCACTAGGGGTTACCAAATAATACTTAAATTCTATCATGTCTTCTTCATTTCGTAGCTAGACTACTGTAAAAAGAAACTTCCATTCACCTTGGGAAGAATTGGGAGCCCCTTAACTCTTCCCAGTCCCTCCTACCCTTGCCCCATTGCTTCTCCCTCCATACTGGTGATGGGTAATACGTCCTCTCAGTCCCCTGGACTGAGAAGTCTACCCTCTGTAGTTCCCAGACTGGCTGGCTCATGTTTCATTTGGAAGAGGCACAGTGATAGAGCTTGTGGGTATGAAAAGACTTTTCATAGTGGCTAAACTAGGGTATAAGGCAAGGAAAATTTTGCCTCTGGCCTCATCTGGCCTACGGCTTACCACACTTTTCAAAAGTATGACAAAAGGGGTGAGGACCTCAGAAGGAGTAAAGCAGCAGTACTCCACCTTCTTCCTTGTTTGCTGCTGGTGTGAGTTTAAAATGCATCCCAGTGGATAATAGATTCTGCCAATACTTTCAGCACCTCCATTTCTAGTAAACTTCTGTTTTATTCCATAGGGTTGTACTTAATATATGATAGTTATTGGCTGAGGCTATCTATCACATTTTAATCAATTTTAAATATATGAATCTCTTTATTTTACAGGCTACTGAGGCTCTAAAGAAAATGTATATGGAATTTCCTCAACTGTACAATAATAGTATGGTCTGTTCTTTCTTGCCAGAAGTTATCTATAAGGTAACATTCGAGATTTTTCTTGTACGTATTAGGTGAGCTGGTGTAGATAATTGCAATGGGCTGCGTAAGCACAGGATAGATGCCTATTAAATTGAACTGCGTCAAGGTCACAGTTGAGAAGCCCCTCTTTTAAATTAACAAGAGAAATTCCAGAAGGGGAATGTACTGATACCCCTTACAGAATGCCATTATTCCTCTTTTGCCCCTTCTTTATTGTTGTTTATAGGCTCATTCAGATGACTGTGGTAAAATTCTCACAACAGAAAAGAATTATGTAGCCCCCTCTTCTCACCAACTAACAGCAGAACATACCTTCATAAAATAAATTCTTAATTATGGAGAATCTAAAACATGCATAAAATAGAGTAGTACGGTGCACCCCCCCTTAACCATGATCCAGCTCATTTCACCCATAACCCTACTGATCCTCCCCAGTGTTATTTTGAAGCAAATCTTATTCCATCCATAAAATTGCATTAAGAATCTTTAAAAAGTGATGCCATTTTATTTTAATTTAATTTAATTTTATTTATTTATTTATTTATTTATTTTTAAAGACGAGTTCTCCCTCAGTTTCCCAGGCTAGAGTGCAATGGTGTGATCACGGCTCACTGCACTCTTGACCTTCCAGGCTCAAATGATCCTCCTGTCTTAGCCTTCCAAGTAGCTGGGACCACAGGAGCACGTCACCACACCTGGCTAATTTTTTATTTTTATTTTTTGTAGAGACAGGATCTCCCTGTGTTACCCAGGCAGTTCTCCAACTCCTAAGCTCAAGCAATCCTTCCGCCTCAGCCTTTCAAGGTGCTGGGATTACAGGCATGAGCCACTATAACCAACCTAGTGATGCCTTTTTAAAAACATAGCCACAATGCCATTGTCCCATCTAAAAATTATTAACAATAAATTCTTCATATCATCAAATATCCAGTGTTTAAATTTTGACTTGTCTCAGAAATGTCATAAATGGTTTTTTGTTTTTCATAAATTGCTCATTTGAATGGGACCCAAATAAGATCTGCGTGTTACAATTGTAAATCTTTTTTTGTTTGTTTTTGAGACAGAGTCCCACTCTGTCGCCCAGTGGTATGATCTCGGCTCATCACAACCTCTGCCTCCCGGGTTCAAGCAATTCTCTTGCCTCAGCCTCCTGAGTAGCTGGGATTACAAGCACACACCACCATGCCTGGCTAATTTTTTTTGTATTTTAGTAGAGACAGGTTTTCGCCATGTTGGCCAGGCTGGTCTCGAGCTCCTGACCTCAGGTGATCTGCCTGCCTCGGCCTCCCAAAGTGATTACAGGTGTGAGCCACTGTGCCCTGCCGGCAACTGTAAATCTTAAAACTTGCAGGTTCTGTCTCTCTCTCTCTCTCTGTTTTTTGGGGTTTTGTTTGTTTGTTTTTGGGGGGGACTCCTTGTTTTGTATTTACTGAAGAAACCAGATTATTGTTTTGTAGAGTTTACCCAAATCCAGATTTTGCTGATTATGCCATGATATGGTTTAATACTTTATTCTCTTTATTTTCTATAAACTGGTAGCGAGAGCTGGAAGCTTGCCTTGTTGAGGTTAGGGTTGGTTATTCTTGGCAAGGTAACTCTAGAGATGAGGGTGTTTGTCCGTCAGGAGGCACTTGACATCTGGTTGATTCCTGTTGTTGTTAGCTGCTGTTGATGCTCATTGGCCAGATCTGTACATTTTCTAGGGAGCTACAAAATGTTGATATTTTAATTCTATTACTTCTTGCATTAGCTGAAATAGATCTATAAAAAGAAACTTTCCCTCCTCTACTATTTAGTTACCAAATAGGCAGAATAAATGCTTAATCTTTCCTTTTATTTACCAGTTTGCAAAATAATGAGCTGGTTCCATAGCATTCTTTACCAGTGACCAACAGAGCATACACTGAAAATTTTTACAGTGAGGATAGAGCCTATCAATAGAAGCTGTCATGGAGATGAATAGGGTCATGGGGCTTGTAGACATTTGGAACAGTGTTTCCCAAACTTCCTTGACCAGAGAGTCCTTTAAAATGTGTAAGACATTCCCCCAGAGGAGCACAAGAGCAGAGACTGAAGAAACTCTTCATTTCTCTGTTGTCCTCTCCCATTCTCTCGTCACAATTCCTTCTCTCCATTCCCACCTCACTTCCCCATCCTCCTCCTCACCCCTGCAACTCTTCAGCCATTTGCTCTGGAAAGGGTCAAAACTAAACGGCCCATCTTGAACTGACCTTGGTTCCATCCTCATTGACTTCTAATTAATTATCTCCGGCCAGGATTTAAGTTGATATCCAGTTAAAAGTTTATTCTCGTGACGTTATTAAAATTTGATCCTAAGGTTTTAATTTTTCCATTTTAAAGATAGGATTGCAGTTTTTAAGGTTTGTGAAAAAAAATGTTCTCATATGTGCCACATATTAATGCTTTACATTCTTCACATGATTTTCTCAAAGGGTTTATGATTGAGAACTTATTTAGTAGATAGCGGGGCAGGGTACCAACCATGACCACCTCATCTGGTTGAGCACATTGGCTAAATCTAAACTAATAAGTATTCAACTTTATATATGATCATTATTTTACTTCCCCAAATTTTCAGATGAGACAAACAGATCGGGATGTAATAACAGCATTAACTCACAGACCTTGGAGCCTAAGCCATACAGGAGATGGGAAACCACGCTATGATACTTTCTGGAAACATTTTATATTTGTTATGATGGACATTTTGCTCGATTGGAGCATGCATAATATCTTGTGGTACCTGTGTGGAATTTCAGCTTTCCTCATGCAAAAGGATTTTGTATCCCCGTAAGTTGGAAGGTTTTTTATTTTACCCAGACACATGTCCTGAATGCTCCTATTTGAAACGAAGGATTAACAGAGTAGACAACCTGAATTGGTTTTGACCTGCAAAGCTTACCATGCCTCTAAATTGGATTGCCAATTTCACTTCTTAGGTGGGAAGAGTTCAGGCATATTTCACTGTTTTCAGACCAAGTCGATCACATATTTTTGGTTTTTTAGTGTATTTTGAAGAAAAAAAATGAACCTGTGAAACTATGCTGAGAAAGGGATTTTATTTCTGTGACTGGTTTTTTTGAAAGCCAACACAGGATCCTGGAGAGAACCACAGTGAAGACATCCTGTGGGCACCATCCTCCCCGCTACCATCTTACGTTATAGGCACTCCCCCACCTCTCCCCATAAAATTTCCGTTTCCTAACCTGCTAGCGATCTCGGAATCATTTCTTTGGCAATTCTATATCTGTATATTTCAGCTATTTAGAGTTGTAAGTCTAGTATTATTTCAGACATACATGATTCAGTTTAATAAATATTTGGTAAGTGCCTACACTATTGCAAGGTTCCATATTGAGAAGCTGAAGATGCAGTGGGTAAAGAATCAAAGCCATGATCTCTGCCCTTGTGACATTTACAGCCAAGTGGGAGAGAGAGAGATGCTAATCAAATAAAAATCCAATCAATATAAAGTTAAAACTAAGATACAGGCTATGTCAGAGAGAACAGTGTGCACGGACTGTAATCTGATCTGGTCTGGGTTGTCAGAAACAGCATCCCCAAGGAAGTGACAGTTAAGCTAAGATCTGAAGGGTGAGTGGGAATTGGGAGGAATCCAGATCAGAGAGAAAAATACATGTGATGTGCTCTGGCAGGAAGAAGCATGGTTCTTTCTAGGAATTGAAAGAAAATGAATATTCTTTCAATTAATTTAAAATTAATCAGCACGGAAAAGAAAGGGGGAGTGTGGTGTGATATGAAGCCAAGGAGACAGGTCGGGGCCAGGTCAGGCACACCTTCAGTGGCTGTGCCAAGGACAGTTGGGGGTGGCGATCATTAGTGAGCTACTGAAATGTTTTAAGCTGGGACAATGTAGGGAGGTTCATGGCATCCTGGGTTTTGGAACAGTCCCTCTGATCACAGTGCAGAGGCCAGGTAGGAGGCATTCTCTGGGCACTATTGGTATGCAGTGAACACCATACATAGTGGCCATTATAGATTCCTGAGACAGCTGCTTATTCTTCTAACAGGATTGGCTTTCCTCTTTCCCCAGGGCTTACTTGAAGAAGTGGTCAGCTAAAGGAATCCAGGTTGTTGGTTGGACTGTTAATACCTTTGATGAAAAGAGTTACTACGAGTCCCATCTTGGTTCCAGCTATATCACTGACAGCATGGTGGAAGACTGCGAACCTCACTTCTAGACTTTTACGCTGGGACGAAACGGGTTCAGAAACTGCCAGGGGCCTCATACAGGGATATCAAAATACCCTTTGTGCTAGCCCAGGCCCTGGGGAATCAGGTGACTCACACAAATGCAATAGTTGGTCATTGCATTTTTACCTGAACCAAAGCTAAACCCAGTGTTGCCACCGTGCACCATGGAATGCCAGAGTTCAACACTGTTGCTCTTGAAAATCTGGGTCTGAAAAAACACAACAGCCCCTGCCCTGCCCTAGCTGAGGCACACAGGGAGACCCAGTGAGGATAAGCACAGACTGAATTGTACAATTTGCAGATGCAGATGTAAATGCATGGGACATGCATGATAACTCAGAGTTGACATTTTAAAACTTGCCACACTTATTTCAAATATTTGTACTCAGCTATGTTAACATGTACTGTAGACATCAAACTTGTGGCATTACTAATAAAATCATTAAAAGGAGCACTAAAGGAAAACTGTGTGCCAAGCATCCTATCCTAAGGCATACGGAATTTGGGGAAGCCACCATGCAATCCAGTGAGGCTTCAATGTGCAGCAACCAAAATGGTAGGGAGGTCTTGAAACCAATGAGGGATTTACAGCATCTTGAATAGAGAGCTGCAAACCACCAGGGGGCAGAGTTGCACTTTTCCAGGCTTTTTAGGAAGCTGCAACAGATGAGAGCATAGGTAATTAGAACTGGAAGAAACTTCCAAAAGCATGTAGGTTTGTCCTCATTTTACAAATGAGGAAACTAAACTCTGTGGAAGGGAAGGGGTTGCCTCAAAAGTCACAATTTAGCTGGGCACAGTGGCTTATGCTGATAATCCCAGCAATTCAGAAAGCTGAGGCAGGAGGATTACTTGAGGCCAGACTGGGCAACATAGCAAGACCCCATCTCTAAAAAATTAGGCATGGTGATGCATGCCTGTATTCCCAGCTACTCAGGAGGTTGAGGTGGGAGGATCACTTGAGCCCAGAAGTTCAAGGCTGCAATGAGCCATGATTACACCATGGCACTACAACCTTGGTGACACAGTGAGAACCTGACTCTTAAAAAAAAAAAGATAACTAGAACTTCTTGTTTACAGTTAGCCAGAAACTATACAAGTGGTTTAACATGCATTATCTTACTCAATCCATACAAAAGTCTTATGGAGGTGTTAGCACTCTTTCTACTGATGAAGAACTGAGGTACTTCATAAAACCACTTACTCAAGGTGTCTTGAGTCTGGTACAATTGGCATTCAAATCTAGGTCAGTCTGCCCCCAGAGCCACTACCCTTACCCCCCACTGAATCTGCCTTTATATTGTTGAGCCCATGACCCCAACTCTGCTCTTTCCAATTTGAACTTCCAGGGATTTTATTGTGAACTTAAGTAGCAACATTAAAATGAAGTTGAATTTTTTTTTAATGGCAACGCCGTCTGTCTCCTCTAGCTTACCCCTTCTCACCTTTCAACCCCATCTGTGGCTTTTGTCCAGGCCCACAGTTTAGCCATGGCTTCCCTCCTGCATCCCTGCCGTGGGTTGCTGGCCTCACACTTGCAGCAGCCGGACAGTGATTTTAGAAGGCCACCAGTCCCCACAGCTATGTGACAATGAGAAGCAAACTTTTTTGTGACAGATTGTATTGGCATAGGCATGATAGATAGATGGGGCTTGGTACATTTTGAATCAGCATTTGCAAAAAAGTTGTCTTGAATTTTAAAGTGAACAACAAAGATTTGTTCATTGAGTGGAACAAATGTCTAAACTGCATGTACTTCCGTGCCATGTTATGACTAGAGTGAAAGAGGGAGGAAAAAGTGACCAAAGAAGATACATCAGGCCAGGTGCGGTGGCTCATACCTGTAATCCCAGCACTTTGGGAGGCTGAGGTGGGTGGATCACTCGAGGCCAGGAGTTTGAGACCAGCCTTGGCCATGATGGGGAAACCCCGTCTCTACTAAAAATACAAACTAGCTGGGCATGGTGGCACATGCCTGTAATCCCAGCTACTCAGGAGGCTGAAGCAAGGAGAATTGCTTGAACCCAGGAGTCAGAGGTTGCAGTGAGACGAGATTGCACCACTGCACTCCAGCCTAGGCCAGAGAGCGAGACTCTGTCTCAAAAAAAAAAAAAAAGATACCTCCGTGAACTGAATTCAGCCCTGGGGTACCTTCTGAGGGTACACGGCAACTGGCAGGGAAGGATTTCTCTTGGGGGCGGTATGGAGTTAATATCCCTTGGCCAAGTATGGTGACTTATGCCTGTAATCCTGTCACTTTGGGAAGCCAAGGCGGGAGGACTGCTTGAAGCCAGGAGTTCAACACTAGCCTGGGCAACATAGTGAGACTCCATCTCTACAAAAAATTTAAAAATTGGGGCTGAGATGGGAGGATCACTGGAGCCTAGCAGGTTGAGGCTGCAGTGAGCTAGAATCATGTCATTGCACTCTGGCCTGGGCGACAGAGTTTGACTCCAATCTCTAAAAATTTCATAATAATAATAATATCCCTTTGTATTGCGGGAAGATCTCTAAAGAGCCATGAGATCTCTGTCTCTTGATCTTTATCCCAAATCCATTTTGCCTTTGATTCAGCCAGGTCAAATTAAGGATTTAGATCCTATGCTAAGATGGTCAGGGCCTCAAAAGGGTCTCACAAACTCCCTACCAGTAGGGTTTATGGGTTCCACCTGTCACCATGACAGAGCTCTCATGCCAGACACCCTCACAGGACATGGGCCAACCAGTGGGAAGCTGCCTTGGAGTAAGGGCGCTAATTCCTGGCTTAATCAATTAATTTACCAGAAGCCACACATGCAGAGTCACATGATATAAACCATTCATTCATCTGACAAATAGGGCACCTCATGTATGTCACACTCTGTCCTGGCATGGAGAATACAATGGTGAAATAGAAACAACACAAGTTTTGCCTCACATTCTTCTAGGGGCTGGGATGGCTGACAAGAAAGAAAATAGGCCAGGCGCAGTGGCTCATGCCTGTAATCCCAGCACTTCGGGAGGCCAAGGCAGACGGATCACCTGAGCTCAGAAGTTCAAGACCAGCCTGACCAACATGGCAAAACCCCATCTCTACTAAAAATACAAAAGTTAGCCAGGCGTGGTGGTGAGTGCCCGTAATCTTAGCTACTCCAGAGGCCGAGGAAGGAGAATCGCTTGGACTCAGGAGGCGGAGGTTGCAGTGAGCCGAGATCAGCCACAGCACTCCAACCTGGGTGACAGAGTGAGACTCTGTCTCAAAAAAAGAAAGAAAAGAAAGAAAAAAAAAGAAAAAAATGAAGAGTAAAACATAGGCTTGATGTTGATGCATGTGATGGAGAAAAAGCCAGGCAGGGTTATAGAGAGTGCCGGGAGCAGGGTCTTGTATGTCAATTTTCAACAACAGGTTGGTTGAGAGAGTGACATTGGGGTCATAAAGGACAGAAAGGAGGTGGAGAGGCCAAGAAGAGACCCCTTATAGGGCTGTGTGCGTGATAGACATGATGAGGCTTCTGGAACTCTTAGTGCTGGTGTGGTCAGCTCTGAGGATCATGGGGAAGCCCTACTGTCTAGGACCTCACAGATGAGAGAGGAAGCTTATGTCCGTAGGCACACAGTGCGGTGTATAACACTTGACTGAGTCAGAGAGCCACAGGAGCCACAAGGCATTTAAGGAGGGAAACAGAGTATAGGCCCCATGCTCTGTCCACACCTGTCCCTGCCATCTCAAAGCCCTACCGTGGGAGCAGGGAGGCTCCCATTAGGAATTATCAAATTCAGTGGAAATCAACCTCACTTTTCTTTTTTTGAGACAGGGTCTCATTCTGTCACCCAGGCTGGAGTACAATGGCTCACTGCAGCCTCAACCTCCTGGATTCAAGTAATCTTCTCACCCTCTCAGCCTCCCAAGTAGCTGGGACTACAGGTGTGCACCACCATGCCCAGCTAATTTTTTGTATCTTTTGTAGAGATGAGATTTCTCTATGTTACCCAGGCTGGTCTTGAACTCCTGAGCTCAAGCAATTCTTCCGCCTCAGCTTCCCAAAGCGCTGGGATTACAGGCATGAGCTACTGTGCCAACCTTGGGACTCAACCTTTAAGGCTCATCAGAATCACTGAGAGAACTTATGAAACACAGTGCAAAACCCATCCCCAGCAATTCCGGTTTTGTAGGTCTGCAGTGGAGGCCCAATCATTTGCATTATGTACACTTTCCCAGGTCATGCAGATGCCATTGTTCCAGGTACCACACTTTGATAACCACTGCTATGATTTACATCATGCCCTGCCAGCCCTTCCAACTTTGCCCTTATTCTTCCCTCTGTCTAAAATCTTCCACTTCTGGCTATAGGCTGTGGCTCATGCTTCTAAGCCCAGCACTTTGGAATGCTGAGGTGCAAGGATCACTTAAGCCCAAGAGTTTGAGACCAGCCTAGGCAACAGTGAGACCTCGTCTCTACTAAAAATCAAAAAGTTAGCCAGACAGGATGGTGCACACCTGTGGTCCCAGCTACTGAGGAGGCTGAGGTGGGAGGATCACACCACTGCACTCCAGCCTGTGCAACAGAGCAAGACCCTGTCTCAAAAAAAAAAAAAAAAAAAAAAAAAAAGGCCTACTTTCTCTTCTTTCTATTTTTCCTCCAAGACCCAACTCAGTAGTCCATTTCCTTCAGGAAAAATTCCTTGACTTTCCCAGGCAAAATCCTTCATGCCCTCATCTTGTCTGAGTATTTTCCCTTTATATCTTCATCCCATCTCATGACTATACTCACACCTACTGCCTTTCTGGATTGTAAGCATTTGAGGGCAATTTCTCCAGTTCCTACTATCTGGTATGCATTCAGGAAAACTTTCTGAAATCCCCATATGTTTTCTCCTAATGTTTATGAAAGGAAGGCCCCACTTCCAGCGTGTTTCTTCTTGGGCTTCCCTCATCATCTCAACCCCCAACTCAACCCTGAGCTGTCTGACTCCCCTAAACTTCCTGGTCCCAGCAGATCCAGGCCCACTGTTGTACCACATCTGGCCATTCAGCAAAGTTGAAGTTCTTTCTCTAACAAAGCAATGTGCAGTTTGAAGGTTTTACTTTGTTTTGTTTTTTAGAGACAGGGTCTCACTCTGTCAACCAGGCTGGGGTGCAGTGGCACAATTATAGCTCACTGCAGCCTTGACCTCCTGGGCTCAAGCAATCCTTCTCTCTCAGCCTCTGTGTAGCTGGGACCACAAGTGCATGCCTGGTTCATTTTTTAATTTTTTGTAGAGACAGTGGTCTATGTTGCCTTGGCTGGTCTTGCACTCCTGGCCTCAAGCAATCCTCCCACCTCTGCCTCCCAAAGCACTAGGATTATAGGTGTGAGCTACAGCGTCCCACCCAGTTTGAAGTTTTAAGAGAGATTTTTTTACGAAGAGCCTCCAATAAGCAAAATCAAGCACCAAAAAGGCAAAACATGCATAGCTCTACAGGAAGGTCAGAGAGAGAGAGACCCAGTGTTTCAATTCTGCCTCCACCAGTACCTGAGTGGCCTTCAGCAAGTCACTGGCCCCTTCAGGTGTTCAAAGAACTGGACTCAAAGATTTCTAAAATAACTTCCAGCTCTCAAATTTCATAATTACCGAATCTGAATTTATCTAAATACTAAGCCAAAATACCCAAACTTCTAGCATGACGGTCCCAAGTCTGGTGGGAAATTTGCTCTTCTTCCAAGCTGTTTGCTAGGTTTTTCTCTGCATATGAAGTCATAGGCAGCTTCCTAAAGATTCAAGGTGAGTCTTATCAAAGAACCTGCAAAAGGAAACTACAGACTTATTGTAGCCTAGAGAAAGGTGCATAGACAATATCTGAATCTTAGCATTGCCACTACGTGACTTGCAGCAAATTATTTAACTTCTCTGGGCCTCAGTTTTCTTGTCTTTAAAGTGGGAGCAAAAACAGAATCTACCTTATAGGATTCCTATGAGGTGTAAGAAAAAATAATTAACAGCAACAGAGGCTAGCACAGAACTGGTGTTCAGCAAGCATGAGTCAGCTCTTGGGGGCTCCCTCTGCATACTTTCAGTCCGCCTCTGCTGCCAGCCTGGCCCCTTAATGAGGAAAACATTTTGTATTCTGAAACTCAAATCCTTCTGATGAGCTTCTGGCCACTCCTCATGGTCTTGCTGGGTCATTCATTCATTCAACTTATAGTTACTAAGGTTTTATTGAATGCCAGATACAGTGAAAAGAATACGTACAGATAATTAAGACAAACTTAAAACAGTCCCTATCCTCAAGGAGCTAGAGCTTTGCTTTAGTAAAATTAGACAATCAGTCATTTCTGGGTGTCACAGAATGGAGTGGCCAACAGCCTGCAGAGCAACATGCCCAAGTTTTATTGTGACTACTGCAATACATACCTCACCCATGACTCTCCTCCTGTGAGAAAGACACACTGCGGTGGTAGGGAACACAAAGAGAATGTGAAAGACTACTATCAGAAATGGATGGAAGAGCAGGCTCAGAGCCTGATTGACAAAACAACGGCTGCATTTCAACAGGAAAGATACCTCCTGCTCCATTCTCTGCTCCTCCTCCTGCAGGAGTGATGATACAACCTCCCCCTAGTCTTCTGGGTCTCGTCACCCTGGTATGATGCCAGCACCCCATATGAGGGGTCCTCCCATGATGCCAATGATGGGCCCTCCTCCTCCTGGGATGATGCCAGGGGGATCTGCTCCTGGAATGAGGCCGCTTATGGGAGGCCACAGGCCAACGATGCCTGGGTCCCCAATGATAAGACCTCCTGCCTGTCCCATGATGGTGCCCACTCGACCCAGAATGACTCGACCAGACAGATAAGGATAGAGGGGAGAGCTCATTATATCGGTTTTATATTACCTGTTCTGCTTCGCCAAGAGATCATGCTGCTGTGATGCTGGGTTTTCTAAACAGCATAAGGAAGTCTTGCTCCCCTCTCCTATCAAAGAGAATAGTTTTGGAGGGGAGAAGTGGGACAAAAAAGATGCAGTTTTCATTTGTATTGGGAAATGTGAAAATAAAATTGTCAACTTTTTTAGTTAAAAGTGTATTCCTTTTTCCTCCCCCCTGTATTCTCTGTATATTATAAAAGAAATGAGGCCGGGTGCGGTGGCTCACGCTTGTAATCCCAGCACTTTGGGAGGCCGAGACGGGCGGATCACGAGGTCAGGAGATCGACACCACGGTGAAACCCCGTCTCTACTAAAAATACAAAAAATTAGCCCGGCGTGTTGGCGGGCGCCTGTAGTCCCAGCTACTCGGGAGGCTGAGGCAGGAGAATGGCGTGAACCCGGGAGGCGGAGCTTGCAGTGAGCGGAGATCACGCCACTGCACTCGAGTCTGGGCGACAGAGCGAGACTCCGCCTCAAAAAAAAAAAAAGAAATGAAACATTCCAGTTCTGTTTCTCTTGCTCATTATCTCTTCAGCATGTCCTCTGTGTGAGATTCTTTTTCCTTAGCTATATGGTAAATCTCTTTGGGCATCCTCCCTTTATTAGTAAAGTCATCTTGTGCAGGACTAAATCTAGCACTTGTAGAGCTTTTGTTGGTTAAAATAATAAACAGCTCGGTTAATTTAAAAAAATTAGACAAGTCAACAACTATAATATGGTGAGATAAATGCTACTAGGGGAAGCACTGGGTCTACATGTATAGGATAGGTTGAAAGAGACGTCCTAGGCCAGGTGACATCCAAATCGATGGCAGAAGGGTAAGAAGGACTGGCTCAGCTGGGTGGTGGCAGGAAAGAGGGTTCCTGGGGGGAGGGGGAAATGAAGCTGGAGAAGTGAGCAGAATTATGTCGCCAAAGGCTTTTGGGAGCAAGGCAGAGGCACTGCAGTGTGTGAAGCAGGAGAGTGGCAGAGGCAGCTTTGTCTTTGTGAAGTTGTCTCTGGGTGCTGTGCAGAGAACCCATGAATGGGAGGTTGGGGAGGCTGGCAAACCTGCAAGAGGAGAGAGTGGTCCAGACAGCACTGGGCTGACCCGGGATAGAAGGATGGTGGCTGAAGGTGGAGACAGTTGAGAAAAGGGGGAGAATTGGAGAGGTGTTTATAGGGTAACATCTACAAGACTAGAGATGAATCAGATGAGAAAGTGTTGGGAGGAAGGAATCGAGAATGGTGCCTACATTTCCGGCTTAGGCATCCCAATGGATGCTGATGTCATTAACTGAGATTTGGAGTCAGGGAACAGATGAAATTAGTTTGAGGAGATATAGGGTATATGAGGTTGAGGGAAAGGGCTGTTAAAAAGTAGAACTGTTCATTGATTGCTAGGAAAGAACCCGTCAACGGAGATGATAAGGACAGAGAGAAAAGGGGCCCAGGAATCTGTGATGTGAAGGCTCTGCTCAAGATCAGCCGGGCATGGTGGCCAGGCCTGTAATCCCAGCACTTTGGGAGGCCGAGGCAGGCAGATCATGTCGGGAGTTCAACACCAGCCTGGCCAACATGGTGAAACCCCATCTCTACTAAAAATACAAAAATTAGCCAGGCATGGTGGCGGATGCCTCTAATCCCAGCTACTCGGGAGGCTGAGGCAGGAGAATCACTTGAAACCGGAAGGTGGAAGTTGCAGTAAGCTGAGATTGCTCCACTGCACTCCAGCATGGGTGACAGAGTGAGACTCTGTCTCAAAAAAAACAAAACAAAACAAAACAAACAAACAACAACAACAACAAACAGAGCGCATGTCGCTGGAGCACGGTGGAAAGGTGAGCTCTAGACAGGAGGGAGGCCCCTCCTCAGCTCTTGGGATGGAAGGAGGGAGGCAGCCCCAGGTGTGCAAGCACCGTGGGTCTTTCTTGCTCTCAACCCTGGGAGTCCTGCCTTTCCCAGCATCTTCTCATCGCCGACCCATTCTGTTTGTCTGAACATCCCTCAGCCAGTTGGTGAATTTTCTTTCATTTAGTGGGACCCGCAGTACTCACTGGCCACCTTGACCAAATAGTTGGCCGTGGACAAGCAACTGTGTTTCAGGTTCCTCATCTGTAAAATGGAGACAGAAAAACTCAATTTCTCCTGAGGGTAAGATGAAATTATGTATAGACGTGCTTAGAATAGTTCCAAGCATGTAGGAAACTCTTTGAAGTGTTAGCTAGTATTCTCATTAGACTCTGGATGTATGAGGACAAATGCTGTGTTTACCTGGAGTGCTCTGGGCCATCCTCTTAGTCAGAACCAAGCTTCCTGTTTCCTCCCCTTTCAAAGCCACAGAGCTCCTTTTTTTAGCTGTCCATTAAATTCCTATTTCCAATTTACTCCTCATTTTAAAATCAAAGATAATAAATAACCTGTGTGATCTCACACAGGAATTCCCCAAGCTGCCTAGGACTTAAAAAAAAAAAAAAAAAACCAACAACAACAAAAAAATAAAATCCTGGTCCCACCAATAACCAGAATCACTGGGATTTGGGACCATAGAATCTGTGTTTCTAATGCTGGTCTGATGAACCGGGCTCAGAATTTGTAGTAATGAAACCAGACTTTAGAACCGGCTCTACATTTAACAGGGCAATTTTGGGCACCTCTCTGAGCTTTTATTTATGCTTCTATAAAATAAGGAGAGTAAAATCTGTTCGTAGAGTTATTATAAAGATCTGATAAGATATCACAGGGCAAAGCCCTCTGCCAGTCGTCCAATGCTATATATGGTTCCAAGATATTTTTTGTGGGGCTCTGAACTGGGATCTGCTAGCCCAGATTTTATCTGATCACTGAGTCCTCAGATGGTTTTCTAGAATTTCCCACCATAACAGTTATACATCACCAAGAAGAATCTCATAATATATATAATTTTATTACTTGTCATTCCCATAAAGGGAAGTGGGATGTATTTTAGTGAAATCCATATGCTCACCACCCCTTTTGTCAGAGTAATGTTTGTTTTTAATCTGCCTTCAACTGACCTTGTTATGTTTCAAAGGAAAATCCTCTCAATCTGGTATCTGCAGAACTTGAGTCCTGCCCATCGAGGATTTTATCAACTGGGATTTTTTCACCCCTGACCTCAGCCACTCACACTGAGGCATCCTCATAAAGCAGCCCCCTCCCACCCCAGGAGCCCACCTGGCCTCCTCCCGGGGGTGGTCTTCATGAAGAGGAGAGGGAAGGCTGCTTCTCCATGCCCCTTCAGGATGCTTGTATTTCAAGCCAGGAGCACAGTGCCTGCCTCGGCTTTCACACACTCTACCTGGCTGTGGCTCTGAGAGTCAGAGGGAAATTTATAATCAAGGAAAATGGAGCTCTCGTGTGTTTCACAGTTCACCTAAGATCACCCCAAAAGGAGGTGTCGGGGGGCAGCTCAAGCTCAGTCTCATCACTCAGGAACCCATGGGCTTTCCCCTGTATAACATACCCCATTGGTGGCCTCTTTTAACTTGAATCTTGTCATTTACAGACATGTTCTTATTTTGCTGTTGAATCTCTTTCCCCCTATAATGTTGGGTTTGAAGAACTAAAGCCTGTGGTTCCTTACAGATAAGCAAGACTCCATCTGTCCACAGTGAACTCTAATCTCTTTGGGTGTCTCTATGTCTCCCTCACACATATTTATCTCGTTTTTGCTCCCTGAAGCCTCTCTCAAACATCATGAGATGATCAATCACTGTTTAAATCAATTCGACTTTTAGGTTCCTTCACTGCAGGCCTGCAGCTCTCTTTGTCTGTGTTTATTTTTGTTTTTGAAAGGACAGTGCCAGTCTTAGCTCTAAGGCTCTCCCTCAGCAGAAGGTCCAACATTTCTTTCTTGAACCTGTGTCATTTGCTCCAGGCCAGCTGTCCTCTCACACACTGCCCAGTAATTGGGCCCAGACCCACAGAGGCGTGGGCAGCAGAAGACAGAGGGAATCCCAAGGCTGGGCTTCCTCACTGAATATTTAGACTTTAAGTTTAATAACTTTTCAAGTATTTATTTGAGAAGAGCCTGTTTTCAGACTTCAGGCAGCTACTGTAAGCCTTGGCTAGCTATGAAATCCAAAGGGTCAGGCCGGGTGCAGTGGCTCATGCCTGTAATCCCAGCACTTTGGGAGGCCTAGGCAGGTGGATCACCTGAGGTCAGGAGTTCTAAACCAGCCTAGGCAGGTGGTTCACCTGAGGTCAGGAGTTCTAAACCAGTCTAGCCAACATGGTGAAATCTCGTCTCTACTAAAAATACAAAAAATTAGCCGGGTGTGGTGGCGCATGCCTGTAATCCCAGCTATTTGGAAGGCTGAGGCAAGAGAATTGCTTGAAACTGGGAGGCGGAGGTTGCAGTGAGCTGAGATGGTGCCATCGCACTCCAGCCTGGGCAACAAGAGTGAAGCTTTGTCTCAAAAAAAAAAAGCAAGAAAGAAACCCAAAGGGTCTGATCACTCAGTCCACTAGCAAGTGGGGCAGCCGGATAATGTCAATCCTACCTAAACCCTCCAGGGGCTTCCCATCTCTTTATTTATTTATTTATTTCTAGACAAAGTCTCCCTCTGTCGTCCAGGCTGGAGTGCAGTGGCGCAATTTCAGCTCACTGCAAACTGCTTCCCAGGTTCAAGCAATTCTCCTGCCTCAGCCTCCCAAGTAGCAGAGGTTACAACCACCCACCATCACACCTGGCCAATTTTTGTATTTTTAGTAGAGATGGGGTTTCACCACGTAGACCAGGCTAGTCTTTAACTCCTGACCTCAGGTGATCCACCACCTCGGCCTCCCAAAGTGCTGGGATTACAGGCATGAGCCACCACACCAGGCCTTCCTGTCACTTTAGAATGAAACCCAGAGTCCTGCACACGCTGCTCCTGCCTCCAGCTTCAGTCTGCCCCAGGCCTTCCAGACTCCAGCTTTTGTGGTTTTCTGTGGCACTAGCTGGGATACCTTCCCTACTCAGCTTTTTTTGTTCCAGGTCTCACACCAATGCCTCACATACTCAGAAGTTGTCTCTACCACCTGGGCTAAAGCAGCCCAGTACATGGTGCCTGAGATCAGGCCATAGATCTGTCTTTGTCTCTTTGTGCCCCTTGTGTCTCTCCAGAGCCCCACCAAGAGCCACTGCTCAGGTCCTCCGACTCTGCTTCACCTCACCCCACCACTCAACTGATGACCCCCAAAGTCATCGCATACCAAACTTTCTCCCACTTCTTTCCCTTGCTTCCTTTGTCCTCAATAAAAATAATAAGAAGAAGAATCTCCTGTGCCCCATTCCTCCAGGATGCCGTTTAGGGGTAAGAGCTGAGACTAGAGCTAGAAATACATTTAGCACGCCAGGCGCGGTGGTTCACGCCTGTAATCCTGGCACTTTGAAAGGCCAAGGCAGGCGGATCACCTGAGCTCAGGAGTTTGAGACCAGCCTGGCCAACATGGCCAACCCTGTCTCTACTAAAAGTACACAGAAAGTTAGCCAGGCATGGTGGCGCCTTCCTGTAGTCCCAGCTACTCCGGAGGCTGAGGCAGGAGAATCACTTGAACCTGGGAAGTGGAGGTTGCAGTGAGCTGAGATCATGCCACTGCACTCCAGCCTGGAGAACACAAAGAGCCTCCATCTCAAAAAAAAAAAAAAAAAAAAAAAATAAGAAAAGAAAAAAGAAAGGATTACATTCAGGAAACCCTAAGTCAGCTGTGGGCCAAGCACTGGCCAGGTGCTGGTTTTTGCCAGGGTTTGAATTCCAGCTTTTTGACTGTAAACCCTGGGCAACTGTCTAATCTCTTGGAGCCTCAGGCTTCTCATCTTTAAAATGGGGCTAATCAAGTCTCCCGTGCTGGTTAACTTTATGCGTCAATTTGGTTGGGCCACAGTACCCAGATATTTGGTCAAACATTATTCTGAATGTTTCTGTGAGGATGTTTTTAGATGAGATTAACATTTAAATTGGTGAACTTCGAGTGAAGAAGATTGTTGTCCATAATATGGACAGGCTTCACACAATCAGTTGAAGGCTTAAATAGCACAAAAGACTATTCTCTCCACTTACCCCCAGTAAGAAGGCATTCTGCCAGTAGATGGGCCTTCGGACTGAACACCAGCGTCAGTTCTTCCCCGGGTCTCTAGCCCGCCGTCCTACTCCACAGATTTTGAACTTGCCAGGCTCCACAATCATGAGCCAATTCCTTAAAATAAATCTATCTCTCTCTTTCTCTCTCTCCATAGACACACACACACACACACACACACATCCTCTATTAGTTTTGTTTCTCTGGAGAACCCAAAATGACTATACCTGCCTTACAGTGATAAGAGTTATTATTGCTAATAATTGCTGCTATTTCTTGAGTGCTTACAATGTTAAGCTTGCTAAGGGTTTACCACATGTTATTTCATTTAATCCTTACCACAACCTTATGAACTGGGTATTATTATTGTCTGCTGTGTACAGTGAGGAAATAGATGCTTTGAGAGATTTAAATCACTCACAGGTAGCAAAGGGTGGAACTAAGATTTGAATTTTAACCACCATCCTCACTGCCTCAACTGAGTTCTAACAGTGTTCCTCTTACCCAAAATAGATGTTCTATTCCACTCTCTCTCTTTTTTTTTTTTTTTGAAACTGAGTCTTGCTGTGTCCCCCAGGCTGGAGTGCAGTGGCGCGATCTCAGCTCACTGCAAGCTCCGCCTCCCGGGTTCACCCCATTCTCCTGCCTCAGCCTCCCGAGTAGCTGGGACTACAGGCGCCCGCCAACACGCCCGGCTAATTTTTTGTATTTTTTAGTAGAGACGGGGTTTCACCGTGTTAGCCAGGATGGTCTCGATCTCCTGACCTCGTGATCCGCCCGCCTTGGCCTCCCAAAGTGCTGGGATTACAGGCTTGAGCCACCGCGCCTGGCCGTATTCCACTCTCTCAATGCAGTAATGGAAGCATATGCATTCCTTTTATTCATGTATTTAATTTTTAAACATATACATATATGTTTGAACATATATGATTATATGTAGTATATTTTATATGTGCATATATATATAAAATCATCTGACTTATTTGGTTCAGGAACTGTCAGGAGACCGGGACAGAAGGTTCTGACTGCATTCCTCAGACCACCCCAGATCGGCTTTCCTGGGGGCTGAGTGTCTGCCTACCCAGCAGAGCCCCCTCAGCTTCCTGCCTCCATCTGCAATGCCGGAGGGCAGCCCTGCCACTCAGGCCAGGGAGCTCCCTGGAAGTCAGCCCCTCTTGGTCCCCTCCAGTGAGCCATTTCATCTTGTGTTGCTGCAGAATTTCTAGGTGCCCTGACTTTGTCAGGGAGCAAACTGGCTTGATGGTAGAGTCTGTGGAGGAGGAGTTGTGTACATGACATTTGACCTGGACTTTGTACAGGTACCATTTTGAGCCTGTTCATTTAAATCTCTTTTTACTGATAAGCTCATACACAAAAACAAGACCCTGGAGTGGCCGGCTTCCAGCATAGCAGAAGGTGGGGAGAACTGCAGTTTGCAGGGTACTGTGGCTTGTCACGCTGCTGCCAACGAAATGCTGCCCAAATTCACCACCAGGTTTAACCCTGCCTGCTCCAATGTAGTGGTGTGGTCAGGAAGCACTTGGCCTGTTCTGGAGAGGGAAGAACCCTCAGCAAGAGGCCCCTAAGTGCCTCAGTAGTGGCTCTCCTGCACCCCCCCACCCATCCTCCCGGCTTTTCATTAATGTTTTCCTAGAAAATTTCCTTTACCAGTGAACAAAAATTTTTTTTTGAGTTGGAGAGAGAAGAACCAAATAAATTTTTTTTTTTTTAATTAAAAAGCCTCTTAGGGCAGGTAAACGTGCACTTTTCTTTTATGCCAATTAGAATGAGTCGAATTAGAAAGCAGTTTCCACTTATTATGCCCCTCTTTGCACTTTGCTAAAAGCTTTGTCTACATTATCTCCTTTGATGTTCCTATAACCCCGTCAAGTGGGTATTACTTGACAGATGATGGCACAATGGCTCAAAGGGTGCAGGAGACTGCCCAGGGTCACATAGCTGTAAGTAGCAAAGTTGCTACTCCAGACTTCCCCTGGCAGAGAAGCATCTCCTAGAATGATGTCTTCGCGAATGGCACGGGGGACTTTTGACTTTCATAATCATTGGTTCTGCTGGGAAGTGTGCCTAGAAGGAATGCCTAAAAATGATGGAATCTACCTGCTTTCTTTGCCAGAATTCATTCATTCACTCACTCATTCAACAATTGTAAATTGAGTGCTTCTGCTATGTGTCAGGCCTGTTCTAGATGCTGGAAATATGATATAGTCCTGTCTGTCTGGCCAGACACCGGGTTGCCATTATGCAGAGGTAAAACATTTTAAACATCAAATTCAGCAAAACCTTCCCTAATGGATCTAACTCTTTGTTGTAAAAACTCACAGCACTGTTTTTTGCCAAGAAATGTCCTTACTCCTATAACTTTCTGACCTTGCTTGGCAGACATTTGTACTGTTATGAATCCTTTCCAAAACCCATGCCTTCTTAAACCAGTTAGGCTATGAACTCCTTTAGAGCAGAGGTTGTACACTTATCAGTCACCCAACAAATACACTTTGACTTCATGAAAATAATTTTGGATACTGAATCATTTCTCCGTAGAATCAAATTGTTTACATTTGGCCAGGCACAGTGGCTCACACCTATAATCCTAGCACTTTGGAAGGCCGAGGCGGGTGGATCGCTTGACCTCTGGAGTTCAAGACCAGCCTGGGAAACCCAGTCTCTGCAAGAAATACAAAAATTAGCCCAGTGTGGTGGCTCATGTCTGTAATCCCAGCAACTTAAGGGGCTGAGGCTGGAGGATCACTTGAGCCCCGGAGGTGGAGCTTGTAGGTTGCAGTGAGCCGAGATCGCAACACTGCACTCCAGCCTGGGTTACAGAGTGAGACCCTGTCTCAAAAAAAAAAAAAAAAAAAAAATTTACACTTAAGCAAGTCAACCATTTGATTTTAAGCATTAAATGTATGATCTTAATTTTCCTATCATCTTTTCCCCCAGGATCTAAATCTGGACTGTGAATCCATGTGTGTAGAGGGTGATAATATTTGGTGTGACTTGAAATTCAGCTCCTTGAGTCTCAGGTTCCTGAAAACTGAGGGAAATAAGAAATGTTTGCCAAGGACACACAAGCTTTATGGACTTCTTTCCAAAATCTGTTCTCTCTCTCTCTTTTCCTTCTCTTGTAGTCTCTCAGATCATAGTCAGATTTTTCTAAATTCAGACAGTATCTTCTGGGCTGTGAAGAAAAACTAGGAGACTGAGGAAGGTTGTTGACCTCTGCGTATCGTTCCTTAAGGTTCTCAGCATTCTCGTTTAAACACAAGTCTTGTTAAGCACTTTCTAAAGCCAGACAGCTCTGTAAGTTTGGAGAGAGAGAAAAGGAAAAGCTAGGAGCGAAATCAGCTGTCAGGCTGATGATCACAGTGCAGAATGAATATAGGGCCAGTTATGGGAAGGGGGAATGGCAGAATTATAAGTAAACAGGTTTTCTCCCTTTCTGGGCTGCAGGATTTCATGCCAACGTCCTGGCCTTGGCTGCCCTCCAGTCTTGTTTGACCTTGGAGCTGTACCTGCAAGGCGAGGGAGGAGCCACATCTTTCCCTAAGCAATGCCTGGCACTTTGCCGGAAGGCCTGGCGCCCCATTGGCATCAGGTGGCTGTGATGCACTTCTTCGTATGCTCCAGTCCCAGTCGTGGCTGGCCTGGCCCCAGAAAGAGGCCTGTGGAAGCTCCAGGCCCTGAGGGAAGTTCCTTGAGGGAAACCACTGGAGGTGGATATGGGGGTGGGAGAGCTTTCTCTTTTTCTGGAATAGCTCTGGTGAGGGATGTAACTGCTCCACCACCCTACCACCTAACTACAGGCTCAAATATCTGGCTCACCCCACTCTCAAAAAGGCTAGCACATTTCCCAGGCTGGCACAACAGGCAGGTTCACCTATACCAAAATCTCTCTCCACCAGGCCTGTCTTCCGGTCTAAAATTTGCACTACGGTATGCTTTCCAGTAGGTCCAAAAAACCCCTGTGAAAATGAACAAGTGCCAACTGAGGGTATAAGATTCCAGCTCTGGCTTAATGGACCTATAAGACTGTCCAGCTTGCTGGATGCCACCTAGAAGAAATCAGGGCTTTGAGAGATAGAGCCAGACTCTACAGAGGTCAGTCTAATAGCAGAGGTGAGTTAGGAAACCCCAAAGAACTAGTGCTCCATAGGCTTTGGGTGGGAAAAGCAAGGCAGAGACAGGCAGGGCACACAACCCTAGGCAGCAGGTCCTGGGGCTTTGACTTAACTGGGGTTTGTGTCCCATTTAAGGAGGCAGTCACTGACCACTCTCAGCCCGTTCCTATTGCATGGAATTGTGGCCCCACTTGCCAGATTTTTGTTTTGTTTTGTTTTGTTTTTTAAGAGAAGGTGGTTTTTTTTTTTTGTTTTTTTTTTTTAGATGTTGGCAACTAATGTATTTTGAAACACTGTGTGGGCCTGAACAGTACAAGCTAAATGAAATATCTGTGGGCCCCATTTGGCTTCTAGGGAATAGTGAAGGAGGATTCTGCCCAAGACCATATCTGCTTTCAGGAGCAGCTGAATCACCACTCTTTCCAGCTCTAATGCATAACAAAACTATTTAACCAGAAGGAGGCTCTTGTTTTTTTTTTTTTGATGGAGTCTCGCTCTGTTGCCCAGGCTGGAGCGCAGTGGCGCGATCTTGGCTCACTGCAACCTCCACTTCCCAGGGTTGAAGAAATTCTCCCTGTCTCAGCCTCCTGAGTAGCTGGGATTACAGGCATCCGCCACCACGCCTGGCTAATTTTTGTACTTTTAGTACAGACAGGGTTTCACCATGTTGGCCAGGCTGGTCTCGAACTCCTGACCTCAAGTGATCCTCCCGCCTCAGCCTCCCAAAGTGCTGGGATTACAGGTGTGAGTCACTGTGCCACCCAGCAGCCGTCATCTTCCCATCTTATGCCTTAGTTTCTTCCCCATAAAATTAGTGGGATAGACCTAAGCTTCTGGGCTGAGGATGTCTAACAGCCTTCTACTTAGAGCACTGCCCTTGGCAGAACTCAGGAATGCCCTCTGGCAAGAGTGTGAACTGGATGATATTAAAATTCTTTGAACTCCATTCCACCTCTGGTGACCTGATGCCCTCCAGCTGAACTGTAGATGCCCCCAAGACACTTAATTGAGTAAAAAGTTTGGTTATTTTACTAAGTGACAGCAAGGTATGTATATAATATACATGAAAAGATGCAGAATATTATATACAAATGAATGTCACTTGTACAAAAAACTACATAATGAATTTGTACACTCTTCCCCCCTGCTTAAACGTTCAGGATGTACTAGCCCACTGATTGGAGGAATCACATCCAGGACTCTCATACTGAATGCCAGTAAGTGTTTAGTGTTCGGAGCTATCTGCTCATCCTGACTTGGAAGCAAGTTTATTTATTCAGCATAAAAGGAAGTATTTGAACTCACTCACAGAGTGATTCTCTACAAGATTTAAAAGCGGCAAGACTGGACAGACAACTTTTAGAACAATAAGACATATTTCTCCGTTGTGAATACCACCTTGATATCTTAACCAGGGAATTATAGCTATACCGGAGCTCAACAGTAAAAAGAATATAAATTTTTTTATTAAGATAGGTAATATTTTATATTATAAAAATGAGCCTTTTTTCTTCTCAAATTCCCTTTTATTACCTTCTTCATTCAGCTATTTCATTTTGAATCACTTTTTTGTGAAACTAAACATGTAAGCAGTGTTTTTATGAATATTCACCACAATATTGCCTAGGTGAATAGAAAAACTTACTCCATCCCGCTCCTATTATTTTGCCTAGGTTATGTAGACCCAGCTGGCCTTTTGGATTCACAGATTTGCATAAAAATTAGAGCAAGAGTAACATGGAACCATAAGCTGTTATAGGGCACATCCTGTGGTTAATCTTTCTCTCTAATCCTACTCAACACTCAGTATAGTATCCCACATAAAGGAGGTATCCAATAAATTGTCCAATATGTAAAAGAACTGAACAACAGAAAAAGTCCAGCGACTGCTTAAATACAGGATGCATGAGAATTAGAGTCAAACAGTAAGAAGGCTAAAAGGCTGCCTGCACACTGAACCCCCAGCCACTCCAGAATCAGCTCTGGGCAGAGGGTACAGCAAGTCCTTCCACGTTTCACTCAAGTTTCATTTGTTGTATTGGAGCTGCTTTTTGCACATGCTCATTTCAAACCACAATTCACCATTGTTGCCAACTCATCTTTTCTCCATAAGTAAGCATTTAGCTCTCCCGCTTCCATGCTAAAAAGCTGAATGATCCTCTCCAACCCCCTCGTGGCTGCTTCTCTTCTCTCAACAGGTGATCATTTTGACCACTCCCCTCTCAGAGCCTTGCATTAATAATTCAGAAACTGGCTGGGCGCGGTGGTTCACGCCTATAATCCCAGCACTTTGGGAGGCCAAGGCAGGCATATCACCTGAGGTCAGGAGTTCAAGACCAGCCTGGTCAACATGGTGAAACCCTGTCTCTACTAAAAATACAAAAATCAGCTGGGTGTGGTGGTGCATGCCTGTAGTCCCAGCTACTCCAGAGGTTGAGGTAGGACAATCGCTTGAACCTGGGAGGCGGAGGTTGCAGTGAGCCAAGATCGCGCCACTGCACTCTAGTCTCGGTGACAGAGCAAGATTCCAATCTCAAAAAAAAAAAAAAAAAAATTCAGAAACTGCTAAATAGTGAAATGACATGGCACAGTGAATTCTGTCAAAGCTCGCTTCTTCTCAGTGAGTGAGTAGAAGCCAGCATTCAGCTGTGCCCCGCGATGATGTTTTGTTGACCATAGACTCAGCTCAACGACACTATGACCCTTGAGATATTTCTTTTTCTATTCTTAGGCATAACCTGTCATTCTTCTCCCTTTATTTATGCAGCTTGTGTTTTTCCTGACCACTCTCTTTCTCCCCGGTCCCTAGACAGTGGAGCTACCAGAACATGTTGACATAACTTTTGCCCCCTGTCAGAGTTCCTGTCGCTGGAGCCACTGCGGTATGACCTGCTGTTGCCACAGGGCTTTTCTCTAGCTGGAATCATTCTCACCATGGGAGCCTGTCCACAACGGGTGGCACCTAGGAAAGTTAAATTCACGTGGCATTTTGTTTCATGAGACTCTTTCTTGAAGTTGAACTTTTTGGCTCTCTGGAATGAACAGGCTTGCACTGAAAGCCTGTGAGTGACTGTCCAAGAGGTTACAAAGTGTTTTTCCTTCTCAGAGACATCAGAGTTGATTCTCTTTCCAGATTCCATGCTAATATTTTATATTATTCTGCTATGCTGCTGCTCCGTTATTTTCTGGGTAGAGATACTGCAATGCAGGTGATCATTAATTCATATATAGGTCAGGTAGCAAGAATTAGCGCTCTGTTATAAACAGATGCTGTTTGGTCATTAGCCAAATATGGGAAATTATTGAACTTCTCCTTTCCAACAGGCCTTGCTGGCATCAAAGAGCCTGAGAGAGGCAAGAAATCAATTTCAGTTTGAGGCAAGTGATAGAAGATAAACCAATAAGTTAATTTTAGAGAGAACTGAGATTAGAGTTAACTATTCATTGATTTGGCAAATATTCACTGGGTGCCTACTATATGCAAGGCACTGGGTATAGAGCCATGAATAAAACTGAAGAGCTGTAAAATTAGAACAACAGATGATTTATGAAGCATTCCAAGTCATGGAGACCTGAGAACTCTTTGGGGAAGAAATGAAAATTACCTGGAAGTAGTCGTTTTATATACCAGCTCAAGCTTGTGTCTTTCCTTTTCCTCTTTCTTTCTTACTTTCAAAAAATTTTCCTAAAATAGGACTCTTTCATCCGAGGTATAAATGAAGCCTGTTAGAGGCATCATAGAAGAATCAGTTCCTCCCAGTATGAGATTATAGGCAGGAAGAAAGGAGGAATGTGACCTCTTTCCTTTGTGGTCCTTGGCCACTAGATCCTGGGGATTTTTAAAGGGACTAAGCAACTAAAGCAAGAGAGGTAAACACAAGTGGAATTCCAAAACCTAATTAAAAATATATATATAGAACAAAACTTTTAATTGCTTTGTCTCAAGTCTGTAACAAGGAATAAAAAGACAGCAAAAACAAAGAAAACTGTTGTTCCTATTGTGGGTTATTTTGCTCAAGGGAGGAAGTGGGTTTCAAGGTACCATGCATTGGCTGTGCACGGTGGCTCACGCCTGTAATCCTAGCATTCTGGGAGGGCGAGGTAGGTGGATAACCTGAGGTCACGTTATCCCCATCTCTGCTGAAAATACAAAAAATTAGCCAGGTGTCGTGGTGTGCACCTGTAGTCTCAGCTACTTGGGAGTCTAAGGCAGGAGAATTGCTTCAACTCGGGAGGCAGAGATCAGAGATCTTGGCTCAACTCAGTGAGCCAAGATCATGCCTTTGCACCCCAGCCTGGGCCACAGAGCAAGACTCAGTCTCAAAAAAAAAAAAAAAAAAAAAAAAAGGCCGGGCTGGGTGGCTCACACCTATAATCCCAGCACTTCGGGAGGCCAAGGTAGGCAGATCATCTGAGGTCAAGAGTTCGAGACCAGCCTGGCCGACATGGCGAAACCCTATCTCCACTAAAAGTACAAAATTCAGCTGGGCATGGTGGCATGTGGCCACAGGGATTTTGCTACGTTGGCCTGGCTGGTCTCGCTTTAACCCGGGAGGCAGAGGTTGCAGTGAGCCAAGATCGGGCCACTGCTCTCCAGCCTGGGTGACAGAGCGAGACTCTGTCTCCAAAAATAAATAAATTAGATAGATAGATAGATAGATAGAGATAGATAAATGGAGCATGCATTGAAAAGGTTTATGCAATCACTGAACCATTTTGGAGGAGTTCTTGAAAAATCATACACATTATCTCTCACTCCACCACCACTACCCTATATGCAATTTTTGGTAGCATAAAACACTTCTGTTCCTCAGAAATCTTCTAGATTTCGTAACACTAACTTTGTAGCATTAATGCCCAGGCTGTCACTATACATAGCTGAATTCAATCGGAAACTTGTATTTATTTAGGGAATAAATCACTGTACATATCCAAGCATGCCAGTATATCTCATTTAAAAATCCAAAACCTGGCTGGGTGTGGTGGCTCACGCCTTTAATTCCAGCACTTTGGGAGGCCAAGGCAGGTGGATCACGAGGTCAGGAGTTCGAGACCAGCCTGGCCAAGATGGTGAAACGCCGTCTCTACTAAAAATATAAAAATTAGCCGGACATGGTGGCACACACCTGTAATCCCAGCTACTTGGGAGGCTAAGGTGGGAGAATCACTTGAACCCAGGAGGCAGAGGTTGCAGAGAGCCAAGATCATGCCACTGCACTCTAGCCTGGGTGACAGAGTGAGACTCTGTCTCAAAAAAAAAAAAAATCCAAAACCTAATTTTTGAGGCTAATTACTCTAAAACTGACCAAGACCTTGAAACAGAGTGGATATTCAGTGTTAGTTGAATTCCATTGAAAATTTTATTACCGGCCGGGCGCGGTGGCTCATGCTTGTAATCCCAGCACTTTGGGAGGCCGAGGCGGGCGGATCACGAGGTCAGGAGATCGAGACCACGGTGAAACCCCGTCTCTACTAAAAATACAAAAAAATTAGCCGGGCGTGGTGGCGAGCGCCTGTAGTCCCAGCTACTCGGAGAGGCTGAGGCAGGAGAATGGCGTGAACCCAGGAGGCGGAGCTTGCAGTGAGCCGAGATCGCACCACTGCACTCCAACCTGGGTGACAGAGCAAGACTCCGTCTCAAAAAAAAAAAAAAAGAAAATTTTATTACCACAGAGAAGCACTAACTTAAGTAGCAGAATAAGAGAAATTTCTAATAATGCTCAAAACAGAATAAAGAATATAAAACCATGTAACATTTAAAAGCATTATGTGTAATTTGTTTACAAATAAGTTAGTGTAAAAATTAGAAAGAAAATCAAAGGGAGCATGGGTTTTCTGGGCCCATGGGAATACTAAATGCCAGCTAAATCTTTAGTGATCCGGAAAAGGAATTGCATATGAATTGGGACCAGATTTTCAAAATATCCATCAAAGATTTTATTGCTTATTGAAAGGGAACTCTCGCCTGGTGCATGAATCCTTTCTATAGCATTTCCAGCATAATGCTTTTTTTGTCTGTTTTTAAAGCACACCTCATACAGTTTCAATGAAGCATTGTTCTAGGCATCAAATTTATACTAATTAATAGGTTTCCTGAGAAGATATAAACTCCAGACATTCAGAAGAGCTTAATATACCACATTTTAAAGGACACTTCAAGTTAGCATTACAGTTTGCAAAAGATAAATGACTAAATCTGTTCTATTTTGTTTAATTTTACCTCCCAGAATGTCTTCAGTTCTTTCAAGAAATTGTAGAATTCACTCTCAAAGTGAAAACAGTTTAAATTTGTTTTAAAATAACTTAAAGCAACACTGCTACAGAACATGTAGAACTTTGAGTGAGAAGAAGGGCTGAGAGTTATGTGAAATCTAACAATAAACATGAAGAGTTTAAAACGGCAGAACATGAAGCAGGGTTTCTCTGGTGACTGTGGTGCCTCCCCTCCCCCAAAGGGCCTTGTGGCTGATCAGTGGGACGTTCCTGTCTTACATCTCAACACCACCATCCTTGTGCTGTATATGTGGTCTTTGTTTGTATTAAATTCTCACAAAAATATCTAACATGTGACCTGATAAAATAAAAACTCCGACACGCCAACATGCTTCGAATACAGACATCTTAGGAAAATGAAAAGCTTTCTCAAACCAATTGTTTTTACTGAACCTGGCTTAGAAACTACAGAGATCAAGGCTGGGCGCGGTGGCTGACGCCTGTAATCTCAGCACTTTGGGAGGCCAAGGCGGGCGGATCACGAGGTCAGGAGATTGAGACCCTCCTGGCTAACACGGTGAAACCCCATCTCTACTAAAAATACAAAAAATTAGCCAGGCGTGGTGGCGGGCGCCTGTAGTCCCAGCTACTCGGGAGGCGGAGGCAGGAGAATGGCATGAACCCAGGAGGTGGAGTTTGCAGTGAGCCGAGATCAGCCACTGTACTCCAGCCTGGGCGAAAAAGCCAGACTCTGTCTCAAAAAAAAAAAAAGCAACTACAGAGATCAAATGATAATCTCTATATGCAGTAGGGAGATGCTTTTTGTTGATGTCATCACTTGTCAAGACCCAAACAGATCTATTTAGTGTCAAATCTTTGTTGAGCACCTACTGAATGCTGGATAAAGTTCAAATTCCAACTCCATGAAACCTCTCAATTTTTAGACTCTCAAAGTCTCTAGGAAGAAAATACTGGTTTAGAATTCTACTCAAGAAAGTGAGAAAGAAAACTTTTTAATCTGAGGGAGGTGAGCCCCTTTAAGTTATCAGGCCCAGAGAGCCATTTAAAATATAACAGGGTTGGCTCGGTGGCTCACGCCTGTAATCCCAGCACTTTGGGAGGCCAAGGCGGGCAGATCACTTGAGGCCAGGAGCTCGAGACCAGCCTGGCCAACATAGAGAAATCCCATCTCTACTAATAATACAAAAATTAGCCGGGTGTGGTGGTGAGTGCCTATAATCCCAGCTACCCGGGAGGCTGAGACAGGAGAATAGCTTGAACCAGGGAGGCGGAGGGTGTAGTGAGCCAAGCTGGCACCACTGTACTCCAGCCTGGGCAACAGAGTGAAACTGTGTCAAAAAAAAAAAGAAAAAAAAAAAGTAACAGCATTCATGTCTCTCTCTTCCTTGAGCTACATAATTATCTCTTGAACCAAATACGCTTTGTGGGCTCCAGACTAACTGATACCAAGTAGCCATAAAAAATGCCACACATCGTATAGTTCTACAATGTATTGCCCATCACCAACCAATGTTACTTCCATAAACCAATGAGAATTCTGAAAGAACAACTTTTATAATCACTCCCTTTCCTGATTCATCTTTTTCTTTAAAAACTTGAGCTTCTTGGCTGGGCGCGGTGGCTCACGCCTGTAATTCCAGCACTTTGGGAGGCCAAGGCCAGCAGATCACGAGGTCAGGAGATTGAAACCATTCTGGCTAACACGGTGAAACCCCGTCTCTACTAAAAATACAAAAAATTAGCTGGGCATGGTGGCAGGCATCTGTAGTCCCAGCTACTCAGGAGGCTGACGCAGGAGAACGGCCTGAACCTGGAAGGCGGTTGCAGTGAGCCGAGATCGCGCTACCACACTCCAGTCTGGGGGACAGAGTGAGACTCTATCTCAAAAAAAAAAAAAACACTTGAGCTTCTCTTTTGTTTTTAGGAGTGCTCCCCAAGGCAACTCGGAAGCGTGTCCCAAGCTGCAGTCCTCAAATAAATTTATTGGCCCAAATAAACTATCTATATTAATTTTGCCTCCGCTTCTTTCTTTTAGGCCAACAGAAAATCAGCAGGCTTTCAACAGCTATCACTTCCCGCACTGCTGTTTTGGACTCTTTGAGGTTACTTGTTTTGTCTACTATTGTGGGAAATAAAAGCAAAATCTGGGAACTCCAGATGCTGACTTTTTTTTTTTTAATCAAGGAAACAATAGAAACATAAATAGCAACTAAGGTAGTATTTGCTAAAGACTCAAAGTGTTACAGCAGGTAGTTAGTCAGACATGAGCACGCAGGAGAGGGCCCCCCGACCCACACCAAGAATGTCAGGTGATCATCAGGTGGTGGTCAGGCAGTTGTTACACTGTTTCTCTAAAATAATAATTGGTTGCAGCCAAGGGAGTCTCCCAAGAGATAGAAAAACCCTGAAGCTGGTGATCAGCAGCATCCCAATAAGATCTCAGGAGTTGGGTGAGTGGGCTCAAGCATGTGCACTCTGAGGCAAAATGGCAGTTTAATTGGTATATGACCTTCTTTTAGGGACACTCAGTTGGTAAGGGAAAAACGCCTCAAGTGAGCCTGTGCACAACTGCAGTAAACACACTGTGCCTGCAGCCCCTCCCAAATGCTGACAGGCCACTGTGCATGTGGACAGCCAACCCCAAGGGAAGAATCATGGGAGAAGGGATGCGACTCCCTGAAAGTATGTCAATGTATAAAGCCCCAAGTAAAAGGTCAAATCATGTACTTGAATCTCTCGAGTTGTCTGCTTGCCCTTCTTCCAAGTGTACTTTACATCTTTCCATTCTTACTCTAAAACTTTTTAATAAACTTTCACTCCTGCTCTAAAACTTGCCTCGATCTCTCCTTCTGCCTTATGCCCCTCAGTCGAATTCTTTCCTCTGAGGAGGCAAGAATTGAGGTTGCTGCAATCCCACTCAAATTCGCCACTGCTAACAAAAGGAGAGTACCAACTGCTGACCTAAAAGGAAGAAGCTGACCAGGCATCATGGCTCATGCCTGTAATTCCAGCACTTTGGGAGGTTGAGGCAGGAGGATCACTTGAGCCCAGGAGTTTGAGACCAGCCTGGGCAACATGGTGAAACCCCGTCTCTATAAAAAACTACAAAAAAAAAAAAAAAAAATTAGCCATGTGTGATGGCACACACCTGTAGTTCCAGTTACTCAGGAGGCTGAGGCAGGAGAATCACCTGAGCCTGGGAAGTCAGGCTTCAGTGAGCCGTGATCATGCCAGGGCGACAGAGTGAGACTCCATCTCAAAAAAGAAAAAGGAAAAAGCTGAGGCAGAATTAATATAAGCAGAGAGTTTATTTGAGCTAAGCTTGAGGATTTCAACCCAGAAGCGTAGATTCAAGTTGCCCTGAATATACACCCCAATTAGCAGCAGTTACAGGTAGGCTTTTAAAGGAAGAGGCAGTTCCTAAGTTGTTTACTAAGAATTACATTAAAATAACGTAAGCTATTGATTGGCTATACATTGCTCTTTGTGTCACAAATTTCAGGAACATGAAGATAATGGGTGAAGCAGCTGTCAGGAATAAAATTACTGTTTGTTTATTTATTTATGTATTTAGAGACGGAGTTTCACTCTTCTTGCCCAGGCTGGAGTGCAATGGCGTGATCTCGGCTCACCGCAACCTCCGGCTTCCAGGTTCAAGCGATTCTCCTGCCTCAGCCTCCTGAGTAGCTGGTATTACAGGCACCCGCCACCACGCCCAGCTAATTTTTGTATTTTTAATAGAGATGGAGTTTTGCCATATTGGCCAGGCTGGTATCGAACTCCTGACCTCAGGCGATCCGCCTGCCTTGGCCGCCCAAAGTGCTGGGATTACAGGCATGAGCCATTGCACCCAGCCTTTAAAATGACTTTAAACAATTGCCCCCAGGCATGGAAGGGGGCATGAAGTCCCATACTCATGTCTCTCTGGGCTTGCATACCTCACAGAATTCAGACTGCTATGAGCTTTTTTTTTTTTCTCACAGTAACACTGTATGGTATTTGATAGAGGAATTCAGAGGAGGAAGCAAGCAAACTAAATTGCAAGGAGGAAAGAAACAGCACAGAAATCACCCTTGCAACAGTCCAGGTGTAAGATGGTGTGAGAGCTTGAATCAGAGTGGTGGTGGGTGATGATGGGAACCAAGAAGAAAGAAGAGACATCAGCAAAGAAGAGTGATAGGAACAAAAAAATCACCAAGGCTGAGGGACTGACTGGATACTAAGGAATGATTCCAAAGGAATGCAAAATGATTGAGGTTTTGAACCTAAGTGACTGAAAATGTGTATTAACAGGGTATGGAAATCAGAGGAAAGATGTGTTTTAGTAGATGAAGAGCAAGGTGGAATTGAACAATTCTGGTTTCGTCTGTGGAGTTTGGGGTGGCAGTTTTATTTATGGTCTGACAAAATGCAGTCTTTGGTGATGTCTGCCTCCCTTGCCATAATACTCTTTGGTTCACTATTGGCTTTTGCACTTGGCCAGGGGCCGACCAGATCCAGATGTGAAGTTAACTCTTAACAAACAGTAAATGAGCATTAGGAGCTGGGTAGCAAAACAAAACAAAACAAACAGAAAGACTTGATTTTATTTTTATAATTTTTTTCCTTTTTTCTTTACAGAATGAGGTCTTGCTGTGTTGCCCAGGCTGGTCCCAAATTCCAGGCCTCAAGTGATCTTCCACCTTGGCCTCCCAAAGTCTGGGATTACAGGTGTGAGCTACCATGCCTGGCCCAGAAAGACTTTATTTATTTATTTATTTATTTTTTTGAGACGGAGTCTCGCTCTGTCGCCCAGGCTGGAGTGCAGTGGCGCAATCTTGGCTCACTGCAAGCTCCGCCTCCCGGGTTCACACCATTCTCCTGCCTCAGCCTCTCCGAGTAGCTGGGACTACAGGCGCCCGCCACCACGCCCGGCTAATTTTTTGTATTTTTAGTAGAGACGGGGTTTCACCGTGGTCTCGATCTCCTGACCTCGTGATCCGCCCACCTCGGCCTCCCAAAGTGCTGGGATTACAAGCGTGAGCCACCGCGCCCAGCCCAGAAAGACTTTATAATGAAGGAGGACCCACCGAAATGCATAAGTAGTACTTTGTGACAGTGTGACAATTTCTGCCTCAACAATAGGCCAGACATATGGTCAACTCTTCATTCATTCATCCATGAAGAGCTATTCCTTGGTAAGTGTGAACAGGAGGATTAGGAGTCACTAACCAATCCCAAAATCGAGATCCTGGTCATCAGCAGGTGGTTCTTAGCAGCACCCTAGGAAACAGCTGAGTTTTAGGGTAGAAGCTACAACTCTTTCAATAAATCATAAGCACCTTCCTAGAAAGACATACGTGTTTGCATATTCATATTGCCACCATCAACATCTCACTGTGGCCTTGTTTTGAAATAATAGATTTCAAAATCTATAGATTTGCCTCTATCGAGAAAACTTAACAAATCTGAACTTTAAAAAGTGGTAAACCAACAGACTAAGACATTATTTTTATTTTGAATATATTAACAGAATACTTGTTCCTTAAAAAAAAAGTTTTGAAAAGCATCACAAACAAAAGAAAGACATAGAGGATAAAACATCAAATACTTATGTACATACTCCCTGAATATAACAAATGTCATATTTCCTCAGGCTTTTAAAAAGGAAATTAAATGTTACAGATATATTTGATGTTCCTTGTCTACATCTTTGGCTTCCATTTTCTTCCCTAATTTCTCAGAGGTTATTTCTATTCTGAAATTGGTATGTTCTTCCTGTACATGTTTTTTATACTTTTACTATATGCATCTATCCCAACATATATTATGTGCTATTATTTCATGTGTTTATAATTGTACATATATGGTATAACATTGTATTTATCATTCTCTATCTTATTTTTATTTTATTTTATTTTATTTTTTTGAGGTGGAGTCTCTGTCACTCAGACTGGGGTGCAGTGGTGCGACCTCGGCTCACTGCAACCAACCTGTTAATATATTCTGTTAATATATTCCCGGGTTCAAGCCATCCTCCCGCCTCAGCCTCCCAAGTAGCTGGAATTACAGGCGCCTGCCACTAAGCTCGGCTAAGTTTTATATTTTTAGTAGAGATGGGGTTTCACCATATTAGTCAGGGAGGATCTTGAACTCCTGACCTCAAGTGATCCACCCGCCTTGGCCTCCCAAAGTGCTGGGATTGCAGGCATGAGCCACTGCGCCCGACCTTGTCTATCTTATTTTTCTATACCACAACATCTGTCCATCCATCCTGCCACAACAGGCCATTTAGGTTGTTTCATTTTTCTCTGGAGTGAACATCCTTGTACATGTCCTCCTGTATGTGGGGGCTTCACTAGAGCACCTTAATAGATGTGAAGTTGCTAGGTTTCATGAAATGTACATCTTTACTTTAACTAGAGATGACCAACTTATTCCTTGAAATGGTTGCTCAAAGTTACGTCCCTCTTAACACCTCATGAGAGTTCCCGATTCCCCACACTTGTTAAACATTTTTGGCACCTAATGGGTTCTTTCATTTTCATTCCCTGATAAATTGTGAAGCTTTATTCAAAATATCCAAGCTCTCGTAGGTCATCTAGAAGTTTGTCTGTCATCAATCAATTAATACAGAATCTTCTAGAAGGGAATGTGTCAGGCAGAGAAGATTAAAGCTAGGACAATGAGCTACTGCCAAAGGTAGATCAATCCAAGATTAAAATAAAGTATACTTGGAGTATGGTCAATGGGAAAGCATAAATGACTTTAAAACATTGATTCAGAACAACTTTACAGGTATATGGCAGACAGCCCTTTAGTAAGCACCATTCAGATTTTGTCTCATTCATGCATAGAAGACCAATAAAGAACTACAAGGGATTAGCAATTTAACTATAATCAGAACTATTGCCTGGATACAAAATGGACCCCAGGGTCCTAGTTCTTTGTAATGGCAAATAGATGATGGTAACTTGGTGTCATTTGTAGTAGGTCCTTTAGTGTTCACCTAGGAAAAGACAACATGTATTTGTTAAAAGGTGAAAATGTTGAAAATTGTAGTTCAATTTATCGGTTTCTGTTGGGGAAACTGTGTGGACTCAGATAAACCCAGCTCTGCCATATACTACCAGTCTCTATGAGTCTGTTGCTTTACTGTTAAGTAAGGATATCTCTATCTTCTTCCCAGAGTTATTACCAGAATGAAAGTAACAACTATTTCTAGTATAGTGACTGGTGCATATAATTTATCATAGTAAATTCATGATTGCAACAAAATAATTGAGCAGCTACTACATGCCAGGCATTGCTACACATCCTGGACACACAGCAATGATGAATTAGACCAAGTTCCAGTTGTCAAGAAGCTCAAATTCTGCCTGGCACGGTGGCTCACACCTGTAATCCCAGTACTTTGGGAGACAGACACGGGTGGATTACTTGAGGTCAAGAGTTTGAGACCAGCCTGGCCAACACTAAAAATACAAACACTGATTGTTTCATTCATTTCTGATTCTTTTTAATTTTTTTGTAAATTTGAAGTTGGACTGTAACAGTTTTCTTTTTAGACATAGGAATCTCCTTTGCAATAAAGCGTACTTTCTATTTCTTTTCAGTAGAATTAGAAAATTTTAATAACCCAAGTGCTCCCAGTACTTTGAAAAAGCCTTGAATAACTTCTTTCCTATGATTTCCTCATTCCTCATTTCTGGCGACAGTCACTATTTTGGGTATGCATGTAAAATTGATCAATAATGTGATATTATTGGAAAATAACCAAGTCATCTCAAAGGCAAATATAATATTAAAGTGTGCTAAGATTTTTCCTGAGACATACTTTTTTCCCCTTTTGATGCTCTTGATATAATCTGTTATTTTAAAAATCGCATTTTTCCCAAACACCTTTATTTCAGCTTGTCAAAAGAAAACAGATGGGCCTTAAAAACAATAATTTTTTAAAATAATATTGCTTAAAAATTGTTTCAGCATGTCTAGTAGTTTATTAGTGTTGTTTTTTGTTTTACATTAAAGAAAAAAACTTGCTTGCTTTCTTGAAAACTTTTTTTCACTAGATGGCCTTCATTTTTGTTTCTAATATTATTGCAAGCACAATCAGATGGACATTGCCTTGTACCTATTTGAATCATTCTCCAACGTCAAATCCTAAGAGAAAATAGTCCAGCATTCTGCAGACAAATTTCTTTTCTGAGATGCTGAGGTGAAGTGACCTCTGAGACAGTATTGTTACCCAGTGAGTGCAGACCAAAATGCCCATGATTAATGCTAGCACTTGCAAAATAACAAGAGCATTTGCCTTTCCAATTTCATCTTAGTGTTTTAAGTTCTTCATAAAATCGTGACCCATGACAGGACCTTGAAGCCACCTCAGATTCTTCAAATGAACTTAGAACTACTGCCCTCCCAATCACCTATTTATGCTTTAACCTTCACTTTCTACTATTAACAGATATTTACTTTACTTAATCTACTTGTTAGTGTGTATAATATCTATACATGTTGATGGCACCAACTCGAGTGTATTAAAACACCCCCTTCATCTCCCTTACTGATATCAGCCTCATTGAGGCCCTTCTTACCTCTCTCTTCAATCTCTGTCCAAACACCTTCCACGGGGCGTCAACATCTCCAAATTGTCCCATCCCAACCTATCCTATGACCTGCTCCAATATTCTCTGGATTCCCTAAACTCTTTTGCATTCTGCAGCTTCCATACTCAAAACCTTTAAGATCTCTTGAATGTTTCTACGATAATCTCCAGTCCTCTTAGCCAGGCACTCAGGGCCCGCCACAACCTGATGACAACTTCATAGCTCCAATCCAGTCCAACCAATCCAGCTCCAACCCAACCTTGTGCTTCACCTCACTGTCTCTTTCCCTTGGATGCTCTCCATCCAGCTTTTACCACACTTCCACTTCAAGCCACAGTTTCAAACTCTATCACCTTCCTGGACCATTTTATTTATTTTTTATTTTTTTATTTTATTATTATACTTTAGGTTTTAGGGTACATGTGCACAATGTGCAGGTTTGTTACATATGTACCTGGACCATTTTAGTTTAGAGTGATTTTTCCGCCCACCTCTAAATATATAGACTACTCATTTATTTGGGCTCTAAGTCATACACTCATACGAAAATTGGTATGTGTAAATACTTAATTGTTAACACTTGACAAATGCGACAACAGAGATGGAATGGACTTTAGACATCATTTAATTCAGCATCTCCTGACGTGCTCGAAAATCCCCTTCCACATTTCTCCTCTGGGTAAATATCAATTGACAGGGTGCTGTGCCTCAAATGTGGTCATTTCGCCTTTGAATTGTTCTTAGACTGAGAGGCATCTGCTTTCTAAGAAAGGAAAACCCCATTCATCCCATTCCAAACAGGTGAGAATCTAATGCCATCAGGGAAAAAAAAAAATATTTTGCTATCCCGTCTGAATTGAGAGTTTCCTGTGTACAGTTTACGTCCCTGTGCGCATCTACTACTCACAGAGCCACTCTAAGCATGCTCTGCAGTGTCAGCATCACCTGGCAGTATGCTAGAAATTAGAAATGCAAATTCATGAGCCCCAGCCCAGACCCATTAAGTCGGAAATTCTGAGGGTGGGGCCTAAGAATCTGAGTTTCAACAAGTTTGAGAAGGACAGCGTCTCCTATATGAAATGGAAAACAGCTGGTCATCCTCTGTGTCCTTGCATAATAAAGAATGATTAGTGTCACTATGCCACCATTTCCTCAACGAAATAATTTCTTTCTTTTTTTTTTTTCCCCCGAGGGTCTTGCACTGTCACCCAGGCTGGAGTGCACTGGTGCAATCACAACCCACAGCAGCCTTGTCCTCCCGGGCTCAAGCAATCCTCCCACCTCAGCTTCCTGAGTAGCTTGGGACTGCAGGCGCACCCACCACGCCCGGCTAATTTTTATTTTTTTATTTTTTGGAGAGACGGGGTCTCGCTATGTTGCCCAGGCTGGTCTGGAACTCTTGGGCTCAAGGGATCCTTGTGCCTCGGCTTCACAAAGTGCTGGGATTACAGGCGTCAGCCGCCGCACCCGACTCTAAATAATTTCTTATCGCCCTCCCTCAGTTTGTTTTTCCTGTTATCGGGTCACCCACACATTCCACAATTGTCAAACAGGTAAGGGCACAGGTACAGAAGCGTCCTGCATTCCCTCCAGATTTTATCACGCTGAGGCACAAAGAGAAAAATAGCTCCTGGCGACCGCATGAAAACCCCGATTTCAAAACAGCCACATGCAGTTTAATTTCCTTAAAAGCTTAGCCGGAAAAGGTTTCTGTGGCTTGCGACCCCAGCTGGGCTTGAGCGAAGGCTCTGCACATTGGGGCGAGGGCGGGCACAAGGTGATCGGAGGGAGGGGGATGACTCGCAGTTGTGTTTTGAGTGGTTGCCTTGGGTTATCTTGTTCCTCCAGCACAAACACACTCAGTTTCTTGTCACAAGGGGAACCCTGTTATTTTGTAGAAAAAAGTGACAGAAGCAACTTTCGAAGCAAAAAAAAAAAAAAAAACCCCAAAAGACGAAGAAGAAGAACAAAAGGCAACGTGAAATCTCCCCAGAGGAAAAGGAACCGCGCCGTTTTTCCCTCAGTAACTGAGCAACACCCCGGACACGCAGGGCTGCCTGTGACTTCTGCGGTTTTTCTTGCACTTCTCCGCGTTGGTTCACTTCCACCCTCGAAACGCTCCAGAAGCGAGAAATAAGGCGGGGCGGCCGCCCCCCCCAGGCCGCCAGCTGTGCTGGGGCACCAGCTGCAGGGGGTCCCGGCCCAGCGTCCCTCTCGGCCCCTTCCCTCTCCCCCGGGGGAGAAGGGGCGGGTCCACGAGGCCCGGGCGCTGCGCCCGGCACGCGGTAGGGGTCGCTGCGTCTCGGCGCGCGCTCCCACCGCGGTGAATAACGGGGCCTGGCTGGAGGAGAAAGGAAACCTGCTGCGGGAGGCGGCGGCGACCGGCCAGGGAGCGAGGGAGGAGAGTTCACTTTTACTCCAGTGTCAGCGCGCGGCGGCCACGGCTGGCTCTGGCGAGAGAGCACCGAGGGAGTGGGTCGCAGATCTTCGGGCGGCCAGGGGAAATCGGCGAGAGGCGGGATCGGAGCGCGCCGGCGGGGCGCAGAGCCCGCGAGCCTGGCTAGCGAGGGGAGCCGCGGGGGGCGCGCCCCGGGCGGGCCCCCTGAGACGCGCAGGATGCCACACGAAGAGCTGCCGTCGCTGCAGAGACCCCGCTATGGCTGTAAGTGCGCCGGGCGCGCGGGGTTCCGGCTGGCCTTGGGGAGCTCCCTCCCCGAGGACGGCGTTGGAGAAGCCGAGGGAGCCGGTTGCGCGGCGCAGAGGGAACTGGAAGGCAGCGACTGCGCAGCTGGCAAAGTTAGGAGCTGGAGTTGCAAAGGGCAGTGAACCGCGTTCCCCCGCTCCCCCTGCCCCCCCAATTCCTAATATCCAGCTGGCAACCCAGACCCTCCACTCCGCATACCCAAACGGGGTGCGCGGGCAGTGCGGGGGTTGCGCTCTGGGACAGACCAGGTTGGGATTTTAGGGGTATCAGGTGAGGAGTCCGCGGAGCTCCGGGTCGCCGCGGGCTTGGGCCAGGGGGTGGCGTAAGGCACCGGATTCTTTCAACCCAGAAGGGGAGGAAAGTTTGTTTGCTGTGGCTACAGGTGGGCACAAGTAGGGCGCCGGCGCATTCTGCTAGTGCAAAGTCGGCTTGACTGGAAGGGCGGGAGTCTCCTCCTGTCCAGCGCCCTCGGACTTCACCTGAGCCGCTAGATCCATTGGCCTCACAGGTGTGAGTCCCTCCCCTCTGAAACTCCCCAACCCCTTTCCTCCCCGCTCCCCTCGCGCGGGAGGATTGCTGTGTGGAGAGGACGCGGCACTAGGCTCCGGGGAATCCGGTGGGAGCCCGCGTGACTTGACGAGATGGTGTCGATTACCCAGCCAGGGGCTGCCCTCGGAAATAGGCTGCTTTGGCCGACCGTGAGTGGATGGAGCCAGATTAACACCAACCACGTGGCTTCATGTACAGAGTTCAGAGTCCTAAACATGTGCCAGGAAGCATTTCCTTTAAAACAAACAGAAAGTTGGCCCGCTGTCTCTCCAAGGTGGCCCTGTCAGTGAACCCAAGGCCGAAGACCACAGGTTAATCTTTGCCCAGGCTGGCCTTGGTGGCAGAGGTACCAGGTATGGGTTAAGGTGGTGATATCTTCAGCAGGGTGTTTTGTTTGTGTGTTGTGTGTGTGTGTGTGGTTTTGGATGGTGCGTAAGGCCACTGACTTGCTTAACTGAAAAAGGGCCCCTCAACTTGTGTAGGTTCTTTCCCCTCCTCCCCGCTGGCGTGTCAAAGATGGGAGGTTATCTTTCCTGTGTTACCCTTGCTGTGAGGGGGAGGCCTGAGGACTACAGCCGCTGTACTCTAATGCATTCAGCAGTTGACTAAGACCCAGCTTTTTGCCTTTTGGTAAAGCACACATACAGCAGAGCCCGTTGGGTTCAAGGAGGAATGCTGTGCTCATTCAGTGTTTGCAGTGCCAACCTCAGGTTGGTGGAAGTACTTTAATGTGACCAGCTCTCAGAATATATGGTGGCTTCACTGTGTCAAATGATAAGATAACCACAAACTTCTGCAAACTAGGTGAATCTACATGAGCAAATGATTTCTTGCTATCACATGATTGATGTCGGCTCTCATTAGCAATAAATAGTGCAAAATTTCCGTGAATGTGGTACATGAATGCAGCATTTCTGTCAGTCCCTGCATATGCATCTGTGATGCTGCTTGATTTTCACGGAATAAATCTGTGTTTTAAGTGCACTCCAGAAGAAGCTATCGAGGGAGTCCAGATCTGGCAAGCCTGAAGCCCACTCCACAGGGCCGCTTTCTTTGGAAATCTTCATCCAGCTTTCCTCACCAATATGGTGTAAGGGGGTGGTGTGCCATCTTGTTGGAATCACTCCCGGTTACTTTCCCTCCACTCATCAAGTGCTGGCATTCAAGTTGGTCACTTAACACTGTCAAAATGGAAAATATTTGCCTATGTTTCCAGACTTTCTTGTCACCCTGAAATATTAAGGCTTTAATATGACAGTTATCTCATTAAAATGAACACTTTTATAATTTTGGTTTATGAATGGTGTATTTTCAGTGTATTCAGAACATGATATCTAGCAGAATAGATTTTGGTGTTAATAGGCATTACCTAACATTACCTATTCATGCAGAAGAGGGCTATTTGGTGTGTTAGTGTAATTTCTGGTTGTTGTTGGCTTTCTGAGCCTCCTATCAACATGAGACTGAAAATCGTGCTGTGAGTTCCTCATGGGAAGGCTAGGGAAGGATAACACAGGATTGTCCTTGCTCTGTTGTGTTCTAGGGCTGTGCTTTTTCTTGTTTATTGGTTTGGTAAATACAGGTTCAGTAAAATCTCAAATTATAACAAACAGGCGTTATCCCTAGCATTTAAAAATAAAGTAGCAATACATCATAATTTCAGTTCTAGTGCTGAATGTTCTGAGTATAAGATGTTTGAGACTGGGCTTTAAACACAACTTTTTGGTAGTTTGAATTAAGTTGTCTATTGCTTATTTTGGGTCTGAGCTTCTGTTCTGCTCTTTCTCCTACCCACTTGACTCCTTATTTAATTCAGTAGTTCTTACACAAAGTAACTAAATTAACTCAGCTCAGGGCTGCTATGGTCTTTCTCCTCTGTACCAGGCTGAATGTCTGTAAAAGGCCACATAATAAATTGTACTTGAGGGATTTCTCAATGAGTTCTCCATGAGGCCTCTGACTCTTCTCAGGTTTCTGACAGATGCAAGATTGCTGAAGTCACCCTGATTTGCACACAGGAGCACTGGATTGAAATTAAATAGGCTATTTTCTATTTAATTTCCACCATTGTTGGCCACATCTTCCTGCAATCCGTGAAGTTATTTTTGTATAATGTTAATACTACAAACAAAGCTGAAACAATTCAGTAACACAATTCTGAAGGGAAGAGGTGGAAGAAGGAAGTGATAGTAGGTAGCTGTTTAAACTAATGCAGATATAGACATAGTATGTACTATATATTGTATATACAGTATTTTTCTATACTCAACCAAATTAAGATGACACTTATGCTTAGGTGTGATTTGCAAATAACTTGTGTTGTTGTAATGGGTTATGATGTATCTGCCAAATTAATTCTGAAAACACATTGCTGCCACGATCTGTCGTAAGTTTTGTTCCAGTTACTTGGGAGTTAAAAACACCAGCAAGGGCAAAAGAGGGGTTTGTGACTAGGCAGATGACTTCACTTACCACTGATAACCCAATCAACACTTAAGTGGCTACAGTGGGTCTCTAATGATTGCATAGGCAAGAACTGTGGTTTTCTACACTTTACAAGATTCAGAGCCTTCCTTTCATGAGACACATTGTACAAAAAAATGGGGATCAATGTTTCACTGTTTGCTTCTTTTTAAAAAGTGCAACCTAAGTCCAGCATGTTGTGGGGGTGGGGAAGGGGGAGTTGAGAAAGATTCTGGTGGAGCATTATTATTATTTTTTTTTAGGCAGTATCTTGCTCTCTCACCCAGGCTGGAGTGCAGTGGTGCAATCATGGCTCACTGCAGCCTCAAACCTTCCAGCTTCAAGCTGTCCTCCCACCTCACCCTCCTGAGTAGCTGGTACTACAGGCACACATCACCACACCCAGCTAATTTTTGTATTTTTTTGTAGAGATGGGTTTTCGCCATGTTGCCCAGGCTGAGCTCAAACAATCCTCCCTCCTCAGCCTCCCAAAGTGCTGGGATTACAGGTGTGAGCCACCACACCTGGCCTGATACTGTGAGCTTTTGAGTACTACTCTGTGCTCTTGTCTGAATGGTGAGGTTACTAAGTTAGTTACCTGGAAACTGGAGTTTTGGGGTGGTCAGTGCAACTAAACTCTTATCCATCTACGATGACCAATCTGAGATGAAATTTAAGTTCTGAAGTAGTTAAACGCAGTTGTGTAAAAGGGGATTGAATAAGTCTGTATTTAACATAGCTCAGCTGTAACATCCTATCAGTGCTTCCATTTGAACCATAGAAAGGTATATGCAGCCTTATCTTGAGATACTGTCTTCCTCCCCGCTCCCCTCAGTAGACAAAAATCAAGCTGCTCCCTCATATGCTGGTGTTTTGGTTGAGCTTTTCAAAGGATCTTTAAGGTCAACAGCTAAAGTGTTATTTTAGTATGCTTTTAACTTTAATTACACATGCTGTTAGCCAGAATGACTTGTTTGGGAGAGTTTAAGCTTGTAATACCGAGTTTGTTTTAGAATTTAGTGTTATTTGGGGTGTTAACTCCTTTTTCTCTAGGGAACCAATGACTTACTATTGCCATCCACCCTCTCACTACACAAGCTTTTTAACAGCCCCTTCTATTTAAAAGGCTGGGCATGGTGGCTCACACCTGTAATCCCAGGACTTTGGGAAGCCAAGGCGGGTGGATCACATGAGGTCACGAGTTTGAGACTAGCCTAGCCAGCATAGTGAAACCTCGTCTCTACTAAAAAAAGAGAAATCAGCCTGGTGTGGTGGTGCATGCCTGTAATCCCAGCTACTTCGGTGGCCGAGGCAGGAGAATTCCCAAAGAGGGGAATCCCAAGCAGGGGAATCGCTTGAACCCAGGAGGCAGAGGTTGCAATAAGCCAAGATTGCACCACTGCGCTCCAGCCTCAGCAAAAGAGCGGGACTCTGTCTCAAGAAAAACAAAAGCTAGTATACAAACAGATCTAATGCTTACCATGTCTTCATGGTAACCAAAAGAGAAACAAAGGCTACTCAACGTCTGATTTGATAGGGTCAGGTAAGTCCTACAGGGCAGGCAGTTTAATATGGGATATGGAACAAAGGTTTGTGAACTTACCAAGGGCTGGGTGCTTTTCATGTTGTTACTGTTATCATCGGCTCATTATGGCCTTTGAGAGGGCCAGTGGTTTTCCATTTCACAAAGAAGCTGAAACCCCTAGTACTGTGTCAAGGCCACCCTGCTAGCTGGTGGCAGGGGAAGTTGGAAGCAGCACTGTCAGATCCTGGAGCCTTTCCTCATTGACTGTTGCCAGTTTGCTGCCCCTGAATCATAAATGTTCACCCCTTCTGTGTCTTTAAGGAGTTTGTCATGATTCGCTCAAGATGTAGAAACCTCTAGCTATTTATGCTGGATGTGGTGGTATACACCCGTAGTTACAGCTACTTGGGAGGCTGAGGCAGGAGGATCAAGATTTCCAGGCTGTAGTGTGCAATGATTACACCTGTGAATAGCCACAGCTCTCCAGCCTGGGCAACATGGTGAGATCTGCCCGCCCCCCACCCGACCCAATCTCTCTTATTTATTTATTTATTTATTTAGAGATGGAGTTCCACTATGTCACCGAGGCTGAAGTGCAGTGGTGAGATCTGGGCTCACTGCAACCTCCGCCTCCTGGGTTCAAGTGATTCTCCCACCTCAGACTCCCAAGTAGCTGGGACTATAGGCATGCACCACCACACTCAGCTAATTTTTGTATGTTTTAGTAGAGGTGGGGTTTCACCGTGTGGTCAGGCTGGTCTCGAACTTCCTACCTCAAGTGATCTGCCCGGCTCAGCCTCCCAAAGTGCTAGGATTACAGGCGTGAGCCACCATGCCCAGTGAGACCCCCATCTCTAAAACAAACAAACAAAAAACAACAACACAAAAAAACCTTTGGCCATTGGGTAGTGTGCTCATTTATAAATAGATGCATAAAGTTGATTTTGCTGCTGAATTTTTTCCCCCCAAGAAACAGCATAGAATACATGTGCTTTTTTTTTTTTTTTTTTTTTTTGAGACAGAGTCTTGCTCTGTCACCCAGGCTAGAGTGCAGTGGCATGATCTCAGCTCATTGCAACCTCTGCCTCCCGGGTTCAAGCAATTCTCGTGCCTCACCCTCCTGAGTAGCTGAGATTATAGGCGTGTACCACCATGCCCAGCTAATTTTTGTATTTTTGGTAGAGATGCGGTTTCATCATGTCGGCCAGGCTGGTCTCGAACTCCTGAGCTCAAATGATCTGCCTTCCTCAGCCTCCCAAAGTGCTGGTATTACAAGCATGAGCCACCGCGCCCAGCCTTTCATGGGCTTTTTATAGAATACATCCAAGCTTCATCAAAAGATTTTATGTATACTTAGAAACATCCCATCTCTTACTGTGAGGTGCTGAAGTGAAAGGCTTTTCCATAACAATATAGTGACATGTGCCCCAGTGATTGCTAATAGGATAATTTGTAAAACATGCTTTATTATTACATACACCGCCCATACCTTAAAGTCTGGGATTGTTGAGAAATCAAATAGAAACTTGTAGTAGTGAGGCCGACCTGCAAGCTGATACTTTGTCACCTTACTGCTCTATTTTATTTTTCTCTCTTAAGAGGCAGTATGGTGTTGATAAAATGGCAAAAGCTTTGGAGTTGAATAGATGTGGGTTTGAATTCTGACTTCCATTGCCTGCCTCGGTAGCCTTGGGGTTTTCTCCTGTACCTTGAGAGGTGTGTGGAAATGCTATATCTATAGAGGTGGCTGATGTGGTTCCTGGCACATAGTGCTAAACAAGTTGTAATCGTTTCAATTGATTGAGCACCTAATACTAGCAAAATACTGGGATGAATGAAACACCACTTAGCTGCTGACAGCTTACCAGAGAATCCAGGTGACAAGTAAAAATGCTTATACTTTGAGTGCCATTCCAAGTTCTGTGGAAGAGAAGATATGAGAAGGATGGATTTGGATGGGGGCAATGGGAGGGCTTCATGAAAGTTATGAATTTGAAATGACCTTGAGGAAGGTCAGAGGAAAACCTGAAAGGCATGCTAGTATATTTGTACTGTGGAATTTTCTATATATATAGGCAGTAAAGGACAACTGGAGCTGTCCTGAGGAGAGTCACCTGATGCAACGCCTTACTGATGTATCTTCTTGTTCTTCGAGATGGTTTAAAAAAAAAAAAAAAACCACCCCAAACTTTTCATTAGAGACATGGGTGAGTGGCCCAGTGAAGTGAGTGACAGGGGAGGCAGGTGTGGCGAGACGTAGCGATGTGAGCATTTGGTGCCCTCTCTGCTGGCTGCTCAGCAGCCTCTTCACCGTGCTTCTGGGTTTGGCTGTCTTTTGGATGAACAGCTTTGCCAGAGGGTTTTGCCGAGGATAGGTGAATTCTCTGAGAACAGGTAAGAAAACGAGTTGTACTTAGAGCCGGACAAGGATCTTGACAACTGAATTCTCTAGGGGGTAGGGTTTCTCTCACCTCATTTTTCCTCATTCTCTCCATTAATTGTGGCAACGTTTACCTTTCAGATTTCGCTGATTTACAGTCCTGCAATGTCCAGCATCCCAGTTTTGTTGAAGAATGACTTAGACTGTGTTTCCAATTCATTGGCAATTGCCTGAGGAACTTTCACTTAGACTTTTTGTGGGATTTTACTAAGCTCTAATTGGACCTTCCTTTAATTTTATAATCGTGTATTATGTGTGACTTCTTCTTGCCAAGGTGCCTAAGAGGAGCTGACAGCTGTTTATTTAGTATATGCAGTGGTTTTCAAAGAGCAGTCTCTGGAGCAGCAGCAGCAGCAGCGGAACATCTCCTGAGAGCTTGTTGGAAAGGCAGATGCCCAGGCCCCACTCAGACCGGCCAAATCAGAAAGTCTGTGACGGGGTCTGCAGTCTGAGTTTTAACAGGCCCTCCAGGTGATTCTGATGCGCTAGAGCATCAGAAAGGTAAAGAGGCATTTCTGATATATACGCTTCACAGTGCTGGCAAGTTTTTGTCAAGTAAGTGAAAACACATGAGTATGTTATGGAACGCTTTATTTACAGTATCTTTTGAATGTTTGATTTGTAAACCACATGCTAACCAGTCCTGATTACTTTACAGGTTCATATTTATTTTATAGAATTAATTTTGCTATGGCTTTAAGTTTGCTTTTCTTTCTTCTGGGAAACAAATGTGATTTGGAAGGTGCTATGGTTTGAATGTATTCCCCAAAGTTCATGTGTTGGAACGTAATCCCCGATGCAGTAGTGTTGGGAGGTGGAGCCTAATGAGTGGCGATTAGGCCACCAGAGTTCTGCCCTCGTGAATGGGTTAATGTTATTGTGAGAGTGAGTTTGGTAAAAGGTTGAGTTCAGCCTCCTTTTCTCTCTTTCACCCATGCGATGCCTTTTGCCATGTTACGGTGCAGTAAGAAGGCCCTCACCAGTTGCAGGCCCCTCAACCTTAGACATGCTAGCCTCCAGAACTGTGCAGAAACAAATTTCTGTTCATCATAAATAACCCAGTCTCAGGTATTCTATTATAGCAGCACAAAACAGATAAAACAAATGGAAAAGTTTAAAATCTCCACTGACTAGAGATAAAGCAAGGTTAGCTTCCTGAGAATTTCAGCTGGGAGTGAGGCTTTTAGGAGCCATTGGGAAGGCTGAGTGAACGGGGAACCTTTTTGTGTAAGAAAGGGAACTCTAAGCCTGGAAATTCTGAGCTTCTAATCCCTGGGGGTGGCACGTGGGGGGCTGGACAGTAAGAATTGATAGATGTCCTCCTCCTCCATTTTTTTTCTCTCCAGGACACCTACAGTGTTATTCATTTATTCTTTTATTCATTCAGAATTTTTAGAACTGTTGAATATGTTAGCAGAGATACTATTTGTTAGACATAAGTGCACCCAGGTCATTCCCAAATTGCAGGGAAACTACCAATCTGTTTATTTTACCGTTGATAAAAGATAGGAGGACATTTTTATTGTTTATTGCTTGGGATCTCCCAAAAAGAAGATTTCTAATTGGTTGTTCTTTCTCTATTACTACTAAATCTCTGAAGGAAGACATTTTAATATTTTTTTTAAATTAGGGTAGTTTATTTCTTGATAATTTTTTTTAAGAGATAGGATCTCACTATGTTGCTCAAGCTGGACTTGAACTCTTGGGCTCAAGTGATCCTCCTGCCTTAGCCTCCTGTGTAGCTGGGACTACAGGTGTGTACCACCGTGCCTGGCATAGTTCCTGATAATTTTGTCTCAGTTCTTGTATTTTACTGGCAATATGAATTCCATGTTAAGTAATGTTAATGCATATCCTATAGTTGTCTCCAAATAAGTAGGCTTGATTTGCATGTAATTGAAGCAACATATATTTCACATACTTATGCTTAGATTCAGTATCTAGCCAGCAGCTTGGTATCCTGGCACTTAGAAGATACTCAGTAAATATTTGCTGTTATGACAGGTTTTGCATAACATGTCTGTACTGTATTGTTTATCTAAATGAGGAATTTATTTCTATTATCTGTCTAATTAAAGATCATCTCGGCAGCTTTCAGATGCCATGCAAACATTAAATGTTGAGTTTAGATTTGCTTCCATCCCCTGTGGAACCTGAGCAAGTTGTTTTAATTTCTCTGTGCCTCAGTTTCCTCATCTGTAAAATGTAAAATGCATCATCAAAGGATTAAATGATTTAATAGATGGAAACGTACATGCTCAGAGTGTGCTGCCATGGAGTCAACACCTAAAGGGCAGGGATGGTGATGGCAGAACCCCCCTCATTACTGCTGCCCCTTGGTCTGTATCCTTCTTTACCTCCTTGCCTGTTCTTTTTCACTTTAACAGAAAGTGGATTTAAAATCCTAGCCCTATTTCTTTTTTCTTTTCTTTTCTTTTTCTTTCTTTTTTTTTTTTGTGATGGAGTCTCTCTGTGTCGCCTAGGCTGGAGTGCAATGGTGCCATCTCGGCTCACTGCAACCTCCACCTCCCAGGTTCAAGCAATTCTCCTGTCTCAGCCTCCTGAGTAGCTGAGACTACAAGCACATGCCATCACACCAGGCTATTTTTTGTATTTTTAGTAGAGATGGGGTTTCACCGTATTAGTCAGGCTGCTCTTGAACTCCTGACCTCAGGTGATCCATCCGTCTCGGCCTCCGAAAGTGCTGGGATAACAGGCGTGGGCCACCGCACCCAACTCTAGCCCTGTTTTCTCTTCAGAATGGGAAAATTCTTAAGTTATCTATATGGAAATACTTCAGTCTATCAATTTGGGTGGGGACCAAATTAATCTTTGTGTCTGTATACTTAAAAAACTATTCTGGCCGGGCGCGGTGGCTCACGCTTGTAATCCCAGCACTTTGGGAGGCCGAGGCGGGCGGATCACGAGGTCAGGAAATCGAGACCACGGTGAAACCCCGTCTCTACTAAAAAATACAAAAAATTAGCCGGGCCTGGTGGCGGGAGCCTGTAGTCCCAGCTACTCGGAGAGGCTGAGGCAGGAGAATGGCGTGAACCCGGGAGGCGGAGCTTGCAGTGAGCCGAGATTGCGTCACTGCACTCCAGCCTGGGCGACAGAGCGAGACAACGTCTCAAAAAAAAAAAACAAAAAACAAAAAAAACCTAATATGTTCTATTGTTTCCAGATATAGCTGAGGTGGGGAGAACATTTGGACTTCTGTGTTGCATATTTTGCCATCTTGCAGGGGGTCTTGGACGTGTCACTCTGAAGCTACCAAGCATTCTCTTATTTCATTTAGGCTTCCAAGTTGAATTTGGTCATTGCTGCTGCTGTTGCTTGTCTAAAAGCCTGAGGGTTTATAATGCTATCTAGATGGGAAGGAGCTACTTGAAATGTGTTTGAATCTTTACGCTTGCTTCAAAATGTAGAGTTTGACTTAGCTACCAGGGTCAGCCAACCTTGTGGTCAACCCAGTCCTGTGGGAGTTTAGAAGGGAGGTGAGGAAAAGGAAGTACACTTGGTACACTGGGTTCATCTAACGTCCCTCAGGCCTCACCGCCTCTACAAAGTTAATGAAGTTTTATGTTCATAAGCTCAGTGAAGCTCAACTGAGAGGACTAACTGGAATGTTGGAGCCATTAGGAATCGAAAACCTGGGCTGCAACTCACGTGCCCACTTTTAAAAAAAATTCTAGTACTTTTCATAGAAATGTTTGCTAATAACCCCTCTATTATTCCTCACCTCCCCAAAAGGGGACCACTGTAATCAGCCAGTCTTGGTCCTTGAGATTGTCACTTTTCTGTTCTTTGCCCCAGTCCTACACGAAGCAGGCTTCTTAGGGTAGGATGAGGGGCCTGGTAAGATAGCCACATAGTCAGCCTCATGAAATATGACTCCCCATTCACCTGCCCCCTAAACTGTGCTTCCTCAGGTAAGATCTAGTAAGGCAGCCCACCAGAGCCTCACTGCATGTTGAACTCTTAGGAAGTTTGTCCAAGAAATAGTAGTTATAGAGCTAATACAAACATGCTTTTGCTCTCATTCTGTTCTCTACTAATGAGTTTTATTTTCCAAAAAGAAACAAAGATACATTTATTTGTAAAGAATATCTAAGGCCGGACATGGTGGCTCAAGCCTGTAATCCCAGCACTTTGGGAGGCTAAGGCAGGAGGATTGCTTAAGGCCAGGAGTTCAAGACCATCTGGGCAACATAGCAAGACCCTGTTTCCACAAAAATAAAAAATTAATATGTAAAGATAATTTTTTCCTCCACGAGAGCCAGGGTCATGTGAGGCCCTTCCCTGCTTTGGCACTGATTTTGGCAATAGTCTCAAAGCTTCCTTCCTTAGTTCTCCAGTCTAATCTTTGCTATTAGTTTGAATTGGCTAACAGTTTGGAGGATTGTGCTTGCTTATTCCTCTTCACTGTGGACTCTGCCTGTAACTTTTCACATTGAATTAGGAGAATTCTGAGAAAGAAATGGAGTTTATGATGTGCTTCTATGTTGTAGCTTTGATATCTCTGAAAATATGTACCTTTCTCTGCTAAGTAGGACAAATAAGACAAACCAAACAGGGAGGGACATCCTCAACCTGTGGACATGTGAATATTTCTAGAAGGTTATGCAAATAATCTAAAAGGTTATAATATCTTTTTAGAAGTTGCCTTTGGGAAGAGGGACCGGGGGCAGGAGTGGGAATACGATTTGAAATAGTTTTCACCATATGCTATATTACCCTTTGAAAAAATAAAGCAAATGTGTGTTTTTGAAAAATATGTTTTGAGAATAATGTGGACAAAATAGAACAGCAGTAAAATCCATGAGGAATCGGGACTGTATCTTTTGGTCTATGCTGTATCCCCACGTCTGGTACATAGGTCAACATGTCAGCAGTGATTCTGTGTAGGTAATGAGATGTTTTGTGACTAATATTTTTTCTTCTTCCTCAAATTTTCAGCTATACATGTTTTTATAGTTAGACTATAAAAGTTAAGTTAGAAAAATTATAACAGTTACCCTTTGCTGCTCTAGATACAAAGTTCTCTTTAGCTACAAACTCTGCCCTATGAAAATTTATCTGAAAGATAGATCAGTTATTATTGGAAGGATTCAATGGCTAAATTTTCCAAGTATGTATGTGTGTACATGCATAGAGAATGAGGGACAGAAATGTTAAGAGGCCCAGGACTCTATAGTTGTTAAGCTGTTGTAGTTAATAATTTGTGAAAGGGGCCGGGCACGGTGGCTCCCACCTATAATCCCACCACTTTGGGAGGCTGAGGCAGGCAGATCACTGGAGGCCAGAAGTTCAAGACCAACCTGGCCAATGTAGTGAAACCCTGTCTCTACTAAAAATACAAAAAATATTAGCTGGGCATGGTGGCATGTGCCTGTAATCCCAGCTACTCTGGAGGCTTAGGCAAGAGAATCTCTTGAACCCAGGAGGTGGAGGTTGCAGTGAGCCAAGATCATGCCACTGTACTCCAGCCTAGGCAACAGAGAGTGACTGTCTCAAAAAAAAAAAAATGTGAAAAGAAAGTGTGTAGGAAGCAGATCTGTAAAAGGTAGTAATGAATCAACTAGTGTCCATGGGGAAAATAAAGGTTGTGACACAAAAGTGGTGTCTTGACTCACAAAGTGAACTCTGAAGAGCCTGTGAAGAGGTGAGCTACTCATGACCATTCCTTCATTCAACAGGAGGTGCCAGATGCCATGTATAAGGTGGAATTTACACAGGGTTTATGACCAAATGCCTTCAGGGGTCAAATGTGATCACAGCCTGTATAAAATAATAGGAAGCTTTGGAGTGTCTCTCAGCTGGAGAATGCATTTGCTACTTTAGTCACTCAAATTGGAAGGAAAACATCTGTGAGCAGTATACAGGCAAAACAAGATAGATTAGTCTTGTTTAGCATCTTGGAAGCTGCTTAGAATAATGCTTGGAAGCATTATGCTGTAAAACGGAGGTAGCCATGGAAGTACCGTCACCCTAGACCAATGAGAGACGAGAAGCACTGTGATAGCAAGACCTGCATCTAGCATCTGAGGACTTAGACCAAGGTGCCACTTACTGTGTAATATTGGGTATAACTTCTTCGAGCTTTTTTTTTTTTGAGATGGAGTCTCACTCTGTCTGTCACCCAGGCTGGAGTGCAGTGGTGTGATCTTGGCTCACTGCAGCCTCCGCCTCCCGTGTTCAAGCGATTCTTCTGCCTCAGCCTCCCAAGTAGCTGGGACTACAGGTGTGTGCCACCACGCCTGGCTAATTTTTGTATTACTAGTAGGGACAGGGTTTCATCATATTGGCCAGGCTGGTCTCAAACTCCTGACCTAGTGATCCGCCCACCTCATCCTCCCAAAGTGCTGGGATTACAGGTGTGAGCCAATGTACCCGGCCTGAGCTCTTTTTTATTTTTGGAGACAGGGATCTTACTCTGTCACCCAGGCTGGAGTGCAGTGGTGTCATCACAGCTCACTGCAGCCTCCAGCTCCTGGGCTCAAGTGATCCTCCTACCTCAGCCTTCTGAGTAGATGGGACCACAGGCATGTACCGCTATGCCCAGCTAATTACAAAAAATTTTTTTTGTAGAGACAGTCTTGGCATGTTGCCCAGGCTGGTCTGAGCTTCTTTCTACATTTGAAAAATGAGTTTATGTTTACCCTACCTCAGAAGGGGGTGAGGTATGGGAGATTGCTCTGAAAATTGTTCAAGTGTGTGTGTGTGTCTATGGTGGGGAGGGATTTGCCACTTATTTGAGTAATTCTTTGGTGAAGTCTTATCAGTGTTGAAACGGGTTTATCATTTAATCATTACCTCAAAGGCAATGCTACCTTAGCTTTGTGACATATGCTTTAAAATAATTATTTTTGAGATGAAGTCTTGCTCTGTCACCCAGGCAGGAGTGCAGTGGCGGGATCTCGGCTTACTGCAATCTCCGCCTCCCGGGTTCCAGTGATTCTCCTGCCTCAGCCTCCCGAGCAGCTGAGGTTACAGGCGTCTGCTACCATGCTGAGTTTTATATTTTTAGTAGAGACAAGGTTTCACCATGTTGGCCAGGCAGGTCTCGAACTCCTTACCTCAAGTGATCCACCCACCTTGGCCTCCCAAAATGCTGGGATTACAGGCGTAAGCTACCATGCCTGGCCTATTTATTTTTTGAGACAGGGTCTGGCTCTGTCACAGGCTGGAGTGCAGTGGTGCGATTTTGGCCCACTGCAACCTCCGCCTCCTGGGCTTGGGCCATTCTCCCACCTTAGTCTTCCAAATAGCTGGGATTACAGGTGTACGCCACTATGCCCAGCTAATTTTTGTATTTTTAGTAGGAGATGGGGTTTCGCCATGTTGCCCAGGCTGGTCTTAAACTCCTGAGCTCAAGTGATCCGCCTCCCTCAGCCTCCCAAAGTGCTGGGATTACAGGCATGAGTCATTGTGCCTGGCTGATATGTGCTTTTTTTGAAACGGTGTTTGAAATGAGATTTTCCTGGCTGGGCGCGGTGGCTCACACCTGTAATCCCAGCACTTTGGGAGGCCGAGGTGGGCAGATCATGAGGTCAGGAGTTCAAGACCAGCCTGACCAACATGGTGAAACCCTGTCTCCACTAAAAATAAAAAAATTAGCTGGGCGTGGTGGTGGGCGCCTGTAATCCCAGCTACTCAGGAGGCTGAGGCAGGAGAATCGCTTGAACCCGGGAGGCAGAGGTTGCAGTGAGCTGAGACTGCGCCATTGCATCCCAGCCTGGGTGAGACTCCATCTCAAAAAAAAAAAAAAAAAAAAAAAAAGAGATTTTCCTTTCTCCTTCAACTTGAAAGGCAACATTTTGCATTTTGGTAGCACTATCTTTGAGATGTAACTTTTCTAAATCCTAATATATGATTTTTAGCCGGATTCTTCCTTGTCCATCTTAGCATTTCTTTTACTAGGAAGTGTGAATTTTGAAAACAGAAGTTAATAGTAAGAATCTCTGAGTTGAGGCTGGACCTGGTGGCTCACGCTTGTAATCCCAGTACTTTGGGAGGCAGAGAGACAAGAGGACTGCTTGAGCCAAGGAGTTTGAGGCCAGCCTGGGCAATGTCAGGAAACTCTGTTTCTACAAAAAAATTTTTTAAAAATTAGCTGTACTCTAGCCTGGGTCACAGAGTGAGACTCCATCTCAAAAAAAAAAAAAAAATCTAAATTGAAAAGACTTTAAGAGTAGTTTCTTTGGGATCCATGCTGTAGGAAAATATCAAGGGAAACTACTGTGCGAGGGAGGGGACATCTGTATTTTTAACACTGGAGGATAAAGCTTGGGAAGGCAATTCTGTCTCCTAATCTGATGACAGAGATCCTCTCTTTATAAAGCTTATGGCTTATTCTTAGGAAAAGTAGGGGGGTGAGTGTGGAAGATAGTGTGGCTAGGGTCACTTAATGCTTGAGAAGGTTTCCTAGGGCTGCTGGGTGTCAACAGCGGGCCAGCCTCCTTGGTTGATTACATGTCCTTGACTATTATCCACGCCCTTGACTATTATCCACGCCAGCATAATATCCCATCTTGGATAAGAGATCATCTAATTCATAGTTGTCAACCTGGCTACCCACTGGAAACTCCAGGAAAGCTTTACCAAGAAAATGCATGTTCCCTGGATATTGTCACTATCCTCTGTTTATTTGGGGATAGAATATTCTGGCATAGGTGTTTTTATTTTAAACTTTATTTACTTATTTATTTGACAGGGTCTGGCTCTGTTTTCCAGGCTGGAGTACATCATTGGCATGATCTTGGCTCACTTCAGCCTTGAACTCCTGGGCTCAAGCTATGCTCCCAAGTAGCTAGGACTACAGGCATGTACACCACACCTGGCTAACTAAAAAAGTATTTTTTGGTTGAGACAGGATCTCACTAGGGTGTTTTATTTTGTTTTGTTTTGTTTTGAGTCTCACTCTGTTGCCCAGGCTAGATACAGTGGCATGGTCTCAGCTCACTGCAACCTCTGCCTCCCAGGTTCAAGCAATTCTCCTGCCTCAGCCTCCCAAGTAGCTGGAATTACAGACACATGCCACTACACCTGGCTAATTTTTTGTATTTTTAGTAGATACAGGGTTTCACCATGTTGGCCAGGCTGGTCTCGAACTCCTGATCTCAAGTGATCCCCCCACCTTGGTCTCCTAAAGTGCTGAGATTACAGGTGTGAGCTACCATGCCTGTGCTCACTAGGGTATTATTTTTCTTTTTCTTTTCTTTTTTTTGTATTTTAAACATTTTCAAGCTCTCAAAACCTCAAAGAAGGATACAATGAACATCTATTCCCTTCACTTAGCTTTACCACCTGTTGACATCTTGCCACACCATTCCATCTACAGACATTGGGATGGCTCACCCCTAAATCCTTCAGCACACATCTCACATACTGAGAAAGACATTCTTCTCTCCAGCTTCATCCTGTTACCATTACTGTGTGTTCAGTTCCATTGTTCAATATAAATTCTACTGCTATGCTTTATAGCCATGTTTTAGGACCCAGGTAAGTTTCTCGCATTGCCTTTGGCTGTTGTTCCTCAAGGACTTCCCCAGACTGGAACAGTGGTGCCGGCTCCCTCTCAGTGCAATGACCCTGAATCCTCTGAGGAGTCCAGGTCTGTTTCCTCCAGGTGCATCACATCAGGGGCTACAGTGTCCACCCTCCCACTACTGGTGATGAATAGATATTTTTAAAAACCTCCCTAGGAGATTCCAATGTGCAGCCAAGGTTTCAATTCTTTGACTTCATTAAATCTACCCTATTTTATTTGTATGTGTTTTTTTGTGATAAAATACACATAAAATTATCATTCTTACCATTTTTCAGTGGACAGTTTTGTGACATTAAGTACATTCACATTGTTTAACCATCATCACGATCTATCTTTGGAACTTTTTTTTTTTTTGAGATGGAGTCTTATACTATCACCCAGGCTGGAGTGCAATGGCGTGATCTCGGCTCACTGCAGTCTCCGCCTCCCGGGTTCAAGTGATTCTCCTGCCTCAGCCTCCTGAGTAGCTGGGATTACAGGTGCCTGCCACCACGTCCCACTAACCTTTTGAATTTTTAATATAGATGGGGTTTCACTATGTTGGCCAGGCTGGTCTCGAACTCTTGACCTCATGATCCGCCTGCCTTGGCCTCGCAAACGGCTGGGATTACAGGCGTGAGCCACCGTGCCCAGCCTCTGGAACTTTTTTATCTTCCCAAACTGAAACTCCATACACATTAAATAATAACTCCCATTCTGTCTCCTCCCAGCACTGGATAACCACCATTCTACTTTCCATTTCTATGAATTTGACTGCTCCAGGTACCTCATGTAAGGGGAATTATACAGTATTTGTTCTTTTATGTCTGGCTTATTTCACTTAGCATGTCTTCAGGGTTCAACCATGTCATAGCATGTATCCATACTTCCTTTTTAAGGCTGAATAATATCTCATTGAAGGTACAGGCCACATTTTATTTATCCATTCATTCATTGATTGATACTTGGGTTATTTCCAACTTTTAGCTATTGTGAGTGCTGCTACAGCGAACATGGGTGTACAAATATCTGAGCCTTTGCTTTAGTTTTGGGTATATACCCAGAAGTGGGATTGCCAGATCATATGGTAATTCTGTTTAATTTTTTGAGGAATTGTATACCTATCACTTTTTAATGGAGTGAATTGAAGAACACTTCAAAGAATGAAGTATCCGTGACTTGAAGGAAGAAGCCAATTAGAATGCCAGCCTTTAGGCTCCTGTTTGGATTACCTCCTGGGAGGTCATGTGTAAATTCATCTTTTCTTCACACGAGATAAAGAGCAATGGGTATAAAGTCTAGCTGTGGCAGCTGGGTGCAATGGCTCATGCCTGTAATCCCAGCACTTTGGGAGGCTGAGGCAGAAGGATCGCTTGAGGCCAGTTGAGTTGGAGATTAGCCTGGGCAACATGGCAAAACCCTATCCTCTGCAAAAAAAAAAAAAAATACAAAAATTAGCTGGTCGTGCTGGTGTGTGCCTGTAGTCCCAGCTACTTGGGAAGCTGAGATGGGAGGATCACTTGAACACCGGAAGTTGAGGCTGCAGTGAGCCATGATAGTGTCACTGCACTCCAGCCTGGGTGACAGAGTGAGACCCTGTCTCATAAAAAAAATCTACAGCTGTGGCAAAATTTACTTCTTTGTGACTTCAGGTGTGACCTCAGATATGCAGGACAAGGGTCACAGTTTTTCATTTACATTAATCATAACTTTTTAGAATTTTTAAAGTTTTTGATTGGTGACTTAAATAGTGCATAGACAACAAGTTGCCTTTGACCTCTATAAATAGTGTAAAATGAAGTAACAGGGGCATATGGGATTTTCAAAATAGAATATTGTTTTGTTAACCTGGCTCATCCAAATACTGTGCAATCTTGAACAAGGTCTTAACTTCCCTAGCTCATGTTGTTTAGCTATAAAATGGGGATAATAATGGTAATCAGAATGAAATAAGCTAATCTATGTGCTTGGTGCCTGACACATAGAAAGCATTCATTCAGTGCAAGCTATTAATATAATATTTCCCATTGATTTTAAAGGTGTTTAGACAATTCCAATACACCAGAAACTGTTATTTTTAAATGAGTTATTACTCTTTTACAAGAGGTGGCATCTATTTGACTGTCTTGAGATGAGACTGGCCTGGGAGCTCTAGAATGGTGGTTCTTAACTGGAGCAAAAGGTGGCAGGAGCATGTGAGAGCTCTAGCATAACTCTGGCCTTAAAGTAAGCAGAAGCTATGTATTTCCTAAGGGTGAGTGTTGGTAATTTTTATAGATTGCTGAGGCCATGGGGTCCAGATTAAGCAAGTGTGTTCCGAGGAGTCTGACTTCACTGTGCTTTGACTGAGGTAGATCCAGGACTCAGCAGGCGGCTGTTTTTGAAGGCTGATCATTCTTCCACTCCTTCACTGGAAATTAGCCAAGAATTATAAAAACAACAGTTTAACTCCATGCAACCAAGTGGTTGTCTCATAATGATTAGTTCAGAGCTTGTGCTAAGTACTCCGTGTGGAGTTCCCAGGATTATTTAACAAGAGAAAATGTTGGCTCTGCAGGAGTGCCTAGTAAATTTTGAAACGCAGACAATCCTACTTCAGTGGAAAAATCCTGATCTTAACCCTGAGTCTCTGGTCTGTCTCTGGCTCCCTTGTGCAATCTGGGGGGATTGTGCTTCATGTCTGGTAGAAGAGGACAGGTCTATGAGAAGGAGGCATGTACACACAGCTCTAAGAAGTGGGGACCGGCTTCTGCACTTTCTGCCAGGTTAATCTCAAATGGTGCAGATAATAACAAACACATATGATGCTTCTATATGCCAGGTGCTGTTTTAAGCACTTTGTAGGAATCGCCCAATTTAATCCTTGTAACTAAACTCTGAGGTTGGTAATGTTATCCCCATTTTATAGGTGGGAAAACTGAGGTGCAGAAACATTAAGTAACTTGCCCAAGGTACAGCTTGTAAGTGGCAGAATGAACCAGGCAATGCTACGCCAGGCTTTTTGCCTATCATGCCTGTTGAATACAAGCTAGAAAGACAGCTTTTGGGTACTTGGTACTCTGTCTTCTGAGTAAAGGATTTATCCATTTTATTAGTTTCCTGTTTGTTCCTGCCATAAAAAATTACCACTAATCAACTCAGTATAGCCATTAAATTTGGGAAAAGGAAGTATTTTAGACATTCTAAATTTTTTGGCACGGTGACTGTCTAATCATGAACAGTGATGTGCATTGCCAGGGAAGAAGCTATGAGTTACTGGGGTTGGCTGGTACCTACTATTAAAATGGTGCTTGGTCGGCCAGGCTGGGTGGCTCATGCCTGTAATCCCAGCACTTTGGGAGGTCTAGGTGGGTGGATCATGAGGTCAAGAGTTCGAGACCAGCCTGGCCAAGGTGGTGAAACCCCGTTTCTACTAAAAATACAAAAATTAGTCGGGCACAGTGGTGGGTGCCTGTAATCCCAGCTACTTGGGAGGCTGAGGCAGGAGAATCGCTTGAACCTAGGAGGCGGAGGTTGCAGTGAGCTGAGATCGTGCCACTGCACTCTAGCCTGGGCAATAGAGCAAGACTTCATCTCAAAAAAGGAGAAATAGTGCTTGGTCATCATCAAAGCTGAGAAGTCATCACAAAAACATGAAAGAAGAAAGAGAGGCTGGGCACGGTGGCTCACGCTTGTAATCCCAGCACTTTGGGAGGCCGAGGCGGACGGATCACGAGGTCAGGAGATCAAGACCACGATGAAACCCCGTCTCTACTAAAAATACAAAAAATTAGCCGGGTGTGGTGGCGGGCGCCTGTAGTCCCAGCTACTCGGAGAGGCTGAGGCAGGAGAATGGCGTGAACCCGGGAGGCGGAGCTTGCAGTGAGCCGAGATTGCGCCACTGCACTCCAGCCAGGGCGACAGAGCAAGACTCCGTCTCAAAAAAAAAAAAAAAAAAAGAAGAAAGAGTGGGAAGAGTGCAGAAGTAGCAGATATGCAAGAAAGGATTTAGAAGCATCATAAGGCACATGAAGCCATGGTGGGCACTGACCTAGTGAGAGAGGGCACAGTAAGAGTATCACTGTTTAGAAGAAATGAACTCATGATGATAATTTATACTGTCTCTCAGTGACTTAAAGTGTATTCAGCACATTCTGAATAGGGAAACTGGGAAGCATGGAATCCTTTATAGAGCAGTTTTCTACCACGTTTACATTGTAGCACCTGTAGGTTTAGCAAACAGTTAAATGGAAAATAGGCTCATTTAGAAGCTCTTTAATCAGGCAGGATGGCAGAGGTATATATTGTTCTTAACATAATTTCTATAGCAACAGGACTTTCTGAAATATATCCATAACTCAGTTATGAATATCCACTTTCTATTTTTTGCCTTGGGTAATCAAAAACAGAGACCCAAATTTGGGACTGAACTGCAGAATTCGTGAGGGGCTTAAACATTGTTTTCAGTGTGTTTATCCCCCTCTGCTTTCATTGTCCTTGTCTACTTTTATTTTCCCTTTACCCAATTTTAAGATTTCTTTTATTTATAAACCTTTTTTTCCCTAACAGATCTTTTTTTATTTTATTTTATTTTATTTTTTGAGACGAAGTTTTGCTCATTGCCCAGGCTGGAGTGCAATGGCACGATCTTGGCTCACCACAACCTCCGCCTCCCTGGTTCAAGTGATTCTCCTGCCTCAGCCTCCTAAGTAGCTGGGATTACAGGCATGCGCCACCATGCCTGGCTCATTTTGTATTTTTAGTAGAGGTGGGGTTTCACCCTGTTGGTCAGGCTGGTCTCAAACTCCTGACCTCAGGTGATCCACCTGCCTAGGCCTCCCAAAGTGCTGGTATTACAGGCGTGAGCCACCACGCCCAGCCCTAACAGATCTATTTTTGTAAACCTCCTCAAATATTTTTAGGAGATATAATTAAAGTGTTCATTGGACAAGTGAGTAGTTGGGCTCCTCTCTGCCCTCAGGGAGCTGATTTTCTGGCAGGTGACATGGCCCAGTGGCCCAGAGCTGGGCTCTGACTTTGTCATTTGCTAATGCTTAGCTCTGGTTTCCTCTCCTGTAACCTGAAGTAATGAAATTGTAGTACCTGCCTGATGGCATTATTAGGACAAAATGGAACAGCAAATATAAAGCACTCTCACAGAGAGAGTGCCCAGTGAGAGAAGGAGGAAGCATTCTGTGAAGAGGAGACAGGCTGTGCCCAGGCCTGGCCTTAATGCGTGCATGCATGCAGGATTGATTAGGGAAAGGAGAGCACAGCGCATGGCGGGTCTGGACTGCCATGGGAGGCAAGGATTCTGGAGACACTGAGGAGGCATCCACAGTCAGACCTTTCCTGCTCCTGCCTCCTCAGCTTTCTTTATCTCCTGTAGGACTCTAAGCCCCCGCCTTTCTTGCCGTTTCTTTCCCTGCATTCGTTTAATCCATCTGGAGACTATGCTAGCTCAGTTAAGCTGGGGGGCTGCCCAACCTTAGTGGTTCCAGCAGGAATGAGGATCGGTTCAACACTCATAACACTGGTGGCCACCATTCTGGGAGACAGATTCTTCATTAAAATTTTATTGCTTGGTTTCTTTTTTTCTTCTCCATCCTCTTTATTTACTACCTTCTGTTATACATAAACTTTTGAAGTTTGAATAGCAAACAGCTGTTAATGTTGCCATTGCAGAACCACAGACACAACTTAAAATAAACGGATTGGTTTATAATGACATGGAGAAATGCTTATTCATGAAGAAAAAGGCAAGATACACTGTAGGGAAGTTAGAACCTAAATAGTACGGGGAAAGGACTGGAAGGAAATATGTCAAATTGTTAACAGTTGTTTTAGATAGAATGATGTTTCGTGTTCTGTAGTCTTCATTTTTCCCAGAGAGACTTGTAAGTATTATAAGCAAAAGAAAAAAAAACCCACATTAGTTCTCATATTATTCCTTCTGATTATGAGAGATGAAGTTCTCATCTGCTGGGATTTGACTAGTGTGGGCTAATAAGTCCCAGGTAGGCATTGTTGATGGGATGAAATGCCAATGATCATTTTGCTGGCCTTGCTTTTCGGTTACCTTTTACCTGAGCGTCTGAGCTCCATAACACCACTTGTGCCTCATGGGTCAGTGCGTGCATACCACACAGAAGTGTGAGTTGTTCGTGCATGCTGGGGTTAGAAACTGGAGGATAGACTCAGTCTGAGATGGAAATTCTTGGGTACTAACTTCATGGATCAGTTTCAGAGCAGGTTTTCCCATGGTCTGTGCCAGTATCCTCAGTCTTGACGCTCTCAAGTCAACAGGATTAGAATGTGTTTGCGCAGTTTTGGGTTTCCCTTCATCGGCATCCAGTCATTTTCAGTGAGCAGAATTTCGGTCAGCTGGCACATCACCAGCAAGGGCCAAATTAGACATAATTGCACATCAGTTTCACGTTAAGGTCTGTGGCTTAATGTGCTCTGCAAAAGCATGCCAGGCCTGGGGCTTTGTTCTCCCTGGGAACAGCGTGCCCCAGAAGAAAGGTTACAGTATAAATCATCATCCAAACCTAGACACCTAGGAAAGGGGGATTCTGTTAGTTTTTCCAAGGCAACCATATAAATTGTGCCAGCCCTGGGCAAGCCAGGACTTACGGTCACCCGGCCCATAAGGATGGGTCTGTGCAATGACATTCACTTTCCTAGACAGTCTTTACAGCAACCTTTGGAGCAGAAGGGAAACCAAACAGTTGGAGAGGATGCCACAGCATTCCAGAAAAGGGGAAGCCGGGTTCCTTTTCAGGAAAGTTGAGCTAAAAATAGAACATCACCATTCAACAGTTGCTCGGGCTCTTCAAACACTGGGGCTTGTGCCATTGTTCCTTTTCTTTGCATTTCTTATGAGTCCTGGCTCCTTTTGCTTTGTGTTGTAAGGGAACTGGTCTATGTGCCGAGTCTGCTGGGAAGCAGCCCCTTTAATACAGGGAGGGCAGTGGACGAGAGGATCACTAAGGCCCCTTCCAGCTCTCACAGCCCATGATTTTATAATAGGTAACCTAAGGCCTGTGCTGCATGGGTAATGAGGAAGGACAAGTAGGGACCCTTCTTGATGAAAGGACAAGGCCCCTGCCCCTCTATCCGTGGCTGTCACACACTCAATGGCAGGCTCTTCTCTGAGCCAAGTGGGGAAAAACCATGGAGTGTGTGTGTGTGTGTGTGTGTGTGTGTGTGTGTCTGCGGGAGTGTGTGCAGGACTTTACTGAAAAATGAGTTGCATAGTGGAGTGATCAGTACATAATGGGTGACGGGCACTGAGAGAGAAGAGAAAATAACATTAGAGTTAATCCTGTAGGTCAGGGTTTCTCAGCCTCAGCACTGCTGATATTTAGGATTGGACAATTCTTGGTTGTGGGGTGCTGACTTGTGCATTGTAGGATGTTTAGCATCATCCCTGACACACTCACTTCCAGTTGCAGTCCCCTTCACTTGTGACAACACAAAATGTTTCCAGACATTGCCACATGTCCCCGGTTAAGAATCACTGTTATTGGCCGGGCGCGGTGGCTCACGCTTGTAATCCCAGCACTTTGGGAGGCCGAGGGGGGCGGATCACGAGGTCAGGAGATCGAGACCACGGTGAAACCCTATCTCTACTAAAAATACAAAAAAATTAGCCGGGCGTGGTGGCGGGCGCCTGTAGTCCCAGCTACTCGGAGAGGCTGAGGCAGGAGAATGGCGTGAACCCGGGAGGCGGAGCTTGCAGTGAGCCGAGATTGCACCACTGCACTCCAGCCTGGGTGACAGGGCAAGACTCCGTCTCAAAAAAAAAAAAAAAAAAAAAAAAAAAAAAAAAAAAAAAAGAATCACTGTTATAAGTAAAGAAACAAAATTGTTTTCTGGACATTTCTTTTTGTGAAGCTGTGTGTTGCCTGGCCAAGCTCCCACCTTAAGCTTTTATAATACCATTTACTGGACCAATTAGTGTTGTGACGGTGGGTGGTGATTTAAAATGAAATACCCTCACTTTCATGCTCTTGGATTTGGCTTTGAAATAAAGTGAGCTGAGCTCTCTCCCCTCCCCTTTCAAAAGTGCATGAATAATGAGGTCTTTCTGCCGGGAATAGGATTATGCTTGTTCCCACAACTTAAAACTATTTTTTCAAAATTTCTACTGTGACTAGCATCCTAGGTTTTATCCTGACAGAAACGTTCCATTTTAAATGACAGTTCTCTAGAACAGTGCTTCCCACACTTGAATGCACGTGTGTCATGTGAGGATTTGGTGAAATTGCAGATTCTGTTCCTGCAGGTCTGGGCTGGGCCCCGAGACTCTGCATGTGTAACAAGCTCCCAGGTGATGCCGGCACTGCAGGTCTCCAGGCCACACTTAGTAGTGAGGCTCTGCTACGGACCAGTTCTTGACATAAAAGAAAAGTTGGCACATATGTCCAGGAGGATGATGAAAGGCTCTGAGCGGGGGCAGCGTAAGCTTTCAACAGTCTGTTGTGTGCGGGGCTGCTCGCAGACCCTTCTGTGTGCTGGAGGTGAGCCCCTGAGCCCGTCTGCAGCCTTGCAGGCTGTCAAGCAGTGGGAGGACCAATGCCTGCAGTGCCTTACCTGGTACTGAGGGGAGCAGTTTAACAGGACAGCCTGAGACAGATGGCTGCACCCTCTGAATGGGCACTGAAGGGGCAAACCAGCCCCAAAGAGGCAGCAGCTTGGACTGTTAGACTCTGAGCTATTTGGTGGCTCCCTGGGTGTGGTTTGAGCAGAGACTCACAGAGGAGCACCAGCCCCTCAGAAGGGCTTTGGCCTGCCTTTCTGCTTGCCCAGCTCTGCAGGGTGATGGGCAGCCAGACACCTTCTTTCCTAGCTCAGTGCTGCCCTTGTTACCCTGAAGCCTTTGTTGCTATGGGTCTGCTGGGTACCTGGGAAGGGAGGAGTGGGGTATGGTATTGGGCACCAAGTGAAGTGAGTAAAATGTTTAAATCTGGTAATGCAAAGGAAGATGGGGAGCCCAGGAACCCACTGTTCTGTGCCAGGAGTTTGCTTTGAATCTTTTTTTTTTTTTTTTTTTTTTTTTTTTTTGAGATGGAGTTCTGCTCTTGTTGCCCAGGCTGGAGTGCAATGGTGCGATCTCGGCTCACTGTAGCCTCCACCTCACGAGTTCAAGCAATTCTTCTGCCTCAGCTTCCCAAGTAGCTGGGATTACAGGTGTGCGCCACCACACCCAACTAATTTTGTATTTTTTTAGTAGAGACGGGGTTTCACCATGTTGGTCAGGTTGGTCTCCAACTCCTGACCTCAAGTGATCCACCCGTCTCAGCCTTCCAAAGTGCTGGGATTACAGGAGTGAGTCACCGTGACTACCCTGAATCTTAATCTGTAAGTGGGCAGTGTCTTTCCATTGCTTACTAAACCAACTTACTTAAAAAAAAAAAAAAAAAAAAAAAAAAAAGGTTTCTCAGCCGGGTGTGGTGGCTCATGTCTGTAATCCCAGCACTTTGGGAGACCAAGGAGGGCAGATCACCTGAGGTCAGGAGTTCGAGACCAGGCTGGCCAACATGGTGAAACCCCACCTCTGCTAAAAATACATAAATTAGCCAGGCGTGATGGCACATGCCTGTCGTCACAGCTACTCGGGAGGCTGAGGCAGGAGAATCGCTTGAACCTGGGAGACAGATGTTTCAGTGAGCCAAGATTGTGCCATTGTACTACAGCCTGGGTGACAGAGCAAGACTCTGTCTCAAAAAAAAAAAAAAATTCTAGAAGTACATTGCTTTCCTAGAAAAACATCTGAAATGAAAAGTGATTCCTTCCATTGAGAAGTGGGTCATATATGTTTTCTCTTATAGATACTTTTTTACCTTATTACCCAAATATAATCATTTTGTGTACTTAAGGCATTTTTCTTTTTAGTTTTTATTCCTGTTTTTCTCTTTTTAAAAATATATCTATGTTAGGCTGGGCATGGTGGCTCACACCTGTAATCCCAGCACTTTGGGAGGCCGAGGCGGGCAGATCATGAGGTCAGGAGATAGAGACTATCCTGGCTAACACGGTGAAACCCATCTCTACTAAAAATACAAAAATTTAGCCGGACGTGGTGGCGGGCGCCTGTAGTCCCAGCTACTTGGGAGGCTGAGGCAGGAGAATGGCGTGAACCCAGGAGGCAGAGCTTGCAGTGAGCCAAGATCGCGCCACTGCACTCCACCCTGGGCGACAGAGCAAGACTCTGTCTCAAAAAAAAAATTTATATATATATATATATATATGTTAAAATTAGTTAACATTCCCATCGCCTTGATGAAGGGTGTTGAACTAAACTTGTGCTATTCATAATTCTTTGAAATTAGAAGAACGTCAATCTATGAAAGTCTTTGTGGGAGAACTGAAGTCCAGAGATCCTGCCCAAACCTTCAATCCCAAGTTCACTAAGGATTTGCATTTGTATTCCAGCTGAATGAAAAGGAGACACACACATACACAGACACACACACACACACACACACACACACACACACACACACGACTATTTCATTTGTATAGGATTTAGGACATTTTTTAGTTTTCTCACGGCATCCATCTAGGTGGAGAGAGTAGATATCTGTATCCTGTGGGTGGGGACAGGAGTTCCAGTGATTTAAAGACTGATGTGAGGTCCTAGTGTAGCCCTCAGAATCCTTGGACTTGTCTTTATAGCTGGAAGTAATAGGATTTGAGGTGTGAAAAATGTTACCTGCCTGAATTAGCCAGGCAGACCTATATATGTGGTTCTAGTTACATAGTGCTCTGTGACAAATCACCTCAAAACTTAGTGGAATAAAACCACCACCATCTTATTTGCACAGATTCTTTGGGTCAGGAATCCAGACAGGACACAGTGGGAATGGCCTGTCTCTGCTCCATTTACTGGACCAATTAACGAGCGTCAGCTGGGAAGACTGAAACTGCTGGGGGCTGGAATCATCTGGAAGCTTCTCCACCTATATGCCTGGTACCTGGGGTGGGATGACTCGAAGGCTGGACCCACCTGGGGCTGTTTACCAGAGCACCTGCGAGTTGACCCTTCATGGAGCTCAGCCTTCTTGCAGCATGGCAGCTGGCTTCCCAAGTGGGAGGGTTCCAAGAGTGAGCGTCTCCACAGAACAAATGTTCCAAGAGACCACGTGGAAGCTGCATGGATTTTTATAATTTAGCTTTGGAAGTCACATAACAGCGTTTCTGCCACTCTTTATTGGTAGAAGCTATTGCAAGTCTCCCCAGATTTAAGGAGAGGGGACCCGCCTCTCAATGGAAGGAATAAAAAAATTCACAACCACTTACACAGAAAAAGCACATAAACCATTTCATGTTACACCATGATGCTAATTGAATGAAAGATTAGCTTGAGTAGAAATCAGGAAAGTTGTGTCAAGAATGAGTTGTCAATGGGGGAAAGAACATTAACCGTGTATATTGTGAAGAATTAATGAAAATAATTGCATTCGCCAGGCGTGGTGGCTTGAGCCTGTAATCCCAGCACTTTGGGAGGCCGAGGCGGGCGGATCACAAGGTCAAGAGATCGAGACCACCCTGGCCAACATGGTGAAACCCCCGTCTCTACTAAAAATACAAAAAAAAAAATTAGCTGGGCATGGTGGCAGGCGCCTGTAATCCCAGCTACTTGGGAGGCTGAGGCAGGAGAATCGCTTGAACCCAGGAGGCGGAGGTTGCGGTGAGCTGAGATCGTGCCATTACACTCCAGCCTGGTCAAAAAAAAAAAGAGTGAAACTCTGTCTCAAAAAAAAAAAAAAAAGAAAATAATTGCATTCAGTAGAAAAATTCGAGTTAACCTAAATGCAACTGGGGACTAGTTCAAATAAATTATAAATAAAATATATTTATATTAGGAATATGATGCAGACTTTAAAAAGAATGAGGTAGCTCTATATGTAATTATATAAGAATATGCCCAAGATCTGTTAAGTGAAAAGTTTGTTTACAGAAAAACATGTATGCAATGATTCATGAGTATTTTAACTTAACATGTACATATATATGTAAAAATTCAGGAAATAGTCTTAAAAATTGCATTAAACTGTTAGTGGGGATTTCTACTGTAGATGAGAGTAGGACTTGGGTGGGTAATAGGAAGGAGAACCCACTTCTCACTCTATAGTTCTATGCTGTTTAAATTTTTAGATGTATTACGTTTTCCTATATTGCTTTTATGATATGAATTGCTATGTGAGATTTTAACTTTTAAAATACATTAAATTTAATTTGGTTACTTTATAAATATAAAAATATAAAATGTTTCATATTTTAATATAAAATATAAAGTTTAATTTAGTTAATTTGGTAAACATTTTTCTTCCTGGGACTGTTACTGAACTTTACTTCCCTAGTATTGTATGAATCGGTACAGTAGGTGTGGCATGGGCACAGATGGGCACTAGTCTGGCATGCTTTGTAGTTGCAAGAGAAATTTAAGAATGCCAGTCTTGGCCAGGCATGGTGGCTCATGCCTGTAATCCCAACACTTTGGGAGGCCAAGCCGGGTGCATCATGAGGTCAAGAGATCTAGACCATCCTGGCCAACATGATGAAACCCCAGCTCTACTAAAAATACAAAACTTAGCCAAGCGTGGTAGTGCTTGCCTGTAGTCCCAGCCACTCAGGAGGCTGAAGCAGAAGAATTGCTCAAACCTGGGAGGTGGAGGTTGCAGTGGGCCAAGATTGCACCACTGCACTCCAGCCTGGCGACAGAGTGAGACTCTGTATCAAAAAAAAAAAAAGAAAAAAGAATGCCAGTCTTACTGTTTTTTGTTCCTCTTACTGCTCAGGCAATCTCCTCAGTGGCAGCAGTTCCTGGAATGTGTGCTGATTCCAAATGATCTTTTTATAATGGTTTTAATAGAAATTAAGGGTAGATGCACTCATGTTGGGTTGAGCCACTTAAGCTTGTATTATCTCCCAAAGGGAATTAACTACGTTCATAATATAGTTAATTATAGATAATAATCAAATTAAGGAAATTCGGTGACATTAGAAAAGATTTATGACTTTAATGGAATTGACTGGTCTATTTCTTTCTTTCTTTTTTTTTTTTTTTGAGATGGAGTCTCGCCCTGTCACCCAGGCTGGAGTTCAGTGGCTCGATCTCGGCTCACTGCATCCTCTCCCTCCCAGACTCAAACAATTCTTGTGCCTCAGCCTCCCAAATAGCTGGGATTACAGGCATGCACTACCATGCCAGGCTAATTTTTGTGCTTTGAGTAGAGACGGGGTTTTACCATGTTGGCCAGGCTGGTCTCGAACTCCTGACCTCAGGTGATCCACCCACCTCGGCTTCCCAAAGTTCTGGGATTATAGGCATGAGCCACCATGCTCAGCCCAGGCTGGTCTCTTTCTGAGCTAATCTTCTGGGGTGGGTTTTTTGGAGCATCACATACCCCTCAAGCTAATAGAACAGGACAGAAGCCAAGATGGAGATATAGAGCTCCATTTTAAAGGTGCCAGTCCTCTACTTACTTCCTGTGTTGTATAGTAACCTGATCATGCCTCATTTTTCAAACAATTATATTATTTAAATTAGCATCATACAAGAAGTAGTAAGAATAACTTAGACGGTGCCAGGGACTGAGCTGTGCTCTGGCTGGGCAATGAGTTAGCTGATACTTCCTGCCTGTATAACATTTATGGTTTAGTAGGATAGACAGAAACATAAAATAAGTGAATATGAGAATATCGGTTCATCACAACTTTGAGAGATACACCTGGCTGCATACTTTCTTGTTTTCCCTTTCCAATCCACCATGCTCTGTGCCCTGGGAGGCAGACCATTATGGATCACATATGGGCCCCTTGCCCTGTGGCTTTTGGGTATTTATTTCCCCCGCTCCCTCCTTCCCTCAACTTCCTCACATTTGTAAAACGGGATATTATGTAACTAGTCAGGGTCCAGGCAGGAAAGAAATGGTACTCAAAACAGACTAATTGCAAAGAGTTTAATGACAGAAATTTCACAAAGATGTGAACAAGGGAAACTAGCAAGAATTGTGGGGTACCTGGGAGGTACTCCAAATATTTGCAGATACTTTTCTCTCATGTTTACTCTGATGCTTATTTCTTTTGCTGTGCAGATGCTTTTTAGTTTAGTTGGGTTCCATTTATTTGTTTTTGGCACATTTGCTTTTAGGGTCTTAGTCATAAATTCTTTGCCTAGGCCAATGTCCAGAAGAGTTTTTCCTGGGTTTTCTTTAGTTTCTTCTAGAACTTTTAGGTCTTAAATCTTTAAGTCTTTGATCCAAGGCTTAAGGCTCTGGGTGATTGGTGGTGCTATGTTCCTCTGCTGAAAACCACAGCTCCCATAGGGTGGCCCTCTGTTACAGCTGTTGTTGCAGCTAAATTCTTGCTGAATTCTGGCAACTAATCCTCCTCAAAAACACTTAAACAAACAAAAATGCATATAAACTCCCCTACCCCTTCAGACCTAGGGCTTTGCTGTTGCTAGCCTCCCAAGTACCCAACAATTCTTGCTAGTTTCCCTTACCTTATTCATGTCTTTGTAAAATTTCTGTCATTAAACTCTTTGTAATTAGACTTTTTGTAATTAGACTTTGTTTTGAGTACTATTTTTTTCCTGCCTGAACCCTGACTACTTAGATACTATCCCATTTTACAAATGTCAGGAATTTGAGGCATAGAGATCGGTGAATATCAGAACTGGGATTCAAATTCAGAGTATTTTATGTCATGGCTGATTCTTTACTTCAGTGTTTTCCTATTTGTCACATCTAAGGACTTCTCGTAGTCATCTTTACATTGAGAAGAAACCTGAGGGAAAAGTTTCTTACCTATCAGATATAGCTATGAAGTTATAAGGCTATAAAACAAACTAGCTCTTAAATATTTCAATAAATAACATCCTTCCAATCAACTCCTGTGGTTCTGAGTTTTTCGTTACTTTCTTTTAGAATTGCCATCAGATTCATATTATAAGCCAGGAAGGAAAAAATAATCTATAAGTAATTAAACCTTCAATTTGCCACTGTATTCTCTAGGCTTGGTTCAGGTTGACTACTGGTTGTTTGCAAACACCTGATCCACTTTTGAGGACCAAGTTTAAGGATATATTAAAAAAATTTTTTTAAATTTCAGTAGCTTTGGGGGTACAAGGTTTTTTGGTATGTGGATGAATTGTATAGTGGTGAATTCTGAGATTTTTAGTGTGCTTGTCACCTGAGTAGTGTACATTATGCCCGATACATAGTTTTATATCCCTCTTTCTCCTCCCAGCCTCCTCTTTCTGAGTCTCCAAAGTCCATTATGCCACTCTGTATGCCTTTGCATACCCATAGCTTAGCTCGCACTTATAAGTGAGAACATAACGGTGTTTGGTTTTCCATTCCTGAGTTGTTTCACTTAGAACAATGACCTCCAGCTCCATCCAAGTTGCTGCAAGGAAGACATTATTTCATTCTTTTTTTATGGTTGACTAGTATTCCATAGTATATATAGTCCATATTTTCTTTATCCACTTATTGGTCAGTGGGCACTTAGATTGGTCCCATATCTTTGCAATTGTGAATTGTGCTGCATTAAACATACACATGCAGGTGTCTTTTTTATATAATGACTTCTTTTCCTTTGGGTAGATATCCAGTAGTGGGATTACTGGATTGAATGGTAGATCTACTTTTAGTTCTTTAAGAAATCTTCATACTGTTTTTCATAGAGGTTGTACTAATTTACATTCTCACCAGCGGTGTGTAAGCATTCCGTTTTCACCGCATCCATAACAACATCTATTGTTTTTTGATTCTTTATTAGTAGCCATTTTGGCTGGAGCAAGGTGGTATCTCATTGTGTTTTTAATTTGCATTTCCCTGATTAGTGATGTTGAGCATTTTTTCATGTGTTTGTTGTTGGCCATTTTTATATTTTCTTTTGAGAAATGTCTACTCATGTCATTTGCTCATTTTTTGATGGGATTCTTTTTTTTTTTTTTTTTTTTGCTGATTTGAGTTCCTTGTAAATTCTAGTTATTAGACCTTTTTTGTATGCATAATTTGCGAATATTTTCTCCCATTCTGTGGGTTGTCTGTTTACTCTGATAGTTATTTCTTTTGCTGTGCAGAAGCTTTTTAGTTTAGTTAGGTCCCATTTATTTGTTTTTGTCACATTTGCTTTCAGGGTGTTAGTCATAAATTCTTTGCCTAGGCCAATGTTCAAAAGAGTTTTTCCTGGGTTTTCTCCTATAATTTTTATGGTTTCAGGTCTTAGATTTAAGTCTTTGAGCCATCTTGAGTTAATTTTTGCATATAATGAGAGGGATCCAGTTTCATTCTTCTACATGTGGCTATCCAGTTTTCCCAGCACCAATTATTAAATAGGGTATCCTTTTCCAGTTTATGTTTTTGTATGTTTTGTCAAAGATCACTTGGTTGAATTTGGCTTTGAGTTCTTTATTTATGTTTCATTGGTCTGTGTATCTACTTTTACACCAGTACCATGCTATTTTGGTAACTATAGCCTTGCAGTATAATTTGAAGTCAGGTAATGTGATACCTCCAGATTTGTTCTTTTTGCTTAGGATTGCTTTGACTATTCAGGCTCTTTTTTGGTTCCATATGAACTTTAGGATTTCTTTCTGTAGTCATGTGAAAAATGATGTTGGAATTCAGAAGGAATTGCATTGAATTTGTAGATTGCTTTAGGCAGTATGGTCATTTTCACAATGTTGATTCTTCCAATGCATAAGCACAGAATATGTTTACATTTGCTTGTATCATCTGTGATTTCTTTCAGCAGTGTTTTGTAGTTTTCCTTGTAGCGATCTTTCACCTCCTTAGTTAAGTATATTCTTGGGTTTGGGTTTTTGTTGTTTGTTTGTTGTTTTGTTTTTTTGGCAGCTATTGTAAAAGGGATTGAGCTCTTGATTTGATTCTCAGCTTGGTCATTGTTTGTGTATAGCAGTGCTATTGATATGTGTACATTGATTTTGTAACCTGAGACTTTACTGAATTCATTTTTCAAATCTGAGTCTTTTGGAGGAGTCTTAAGTTTTCTAGATAAATGATAATATCGTCAGCAAACAATGATAGTTTGACTTTATCTTTTCCAATTTGGATGCCCTTTATTTCTTTCTCTCGCCTGATTGCTCTGTCTAGAACTTCCAGTAGTATGTTGAATAGAAGTGGTGAAAGTGATAGCCTTAACTGATGACATTCCACCATTGTGATTTGTTTCTGCCCCACCCTAACTGATCAATGTACTTTGTAATCTCCCCTACCCTTAGGAAGGTACTTTGTAATCTCCCCCACCCTTAAGAAGGTTCTTTGTAATTCTCCCTACCCCTGAGAATGTACTTTTCGAGATCCACCCCCTGCCCACAAAACATTGCTCCTAACTCCACCGCCTATCCCAAAACCTATAAGAACTAATGATAATCCACCACCCTTTGCTGACTCTCTTTTCGGACTCAGCCCGCCTGCACCCAGGTGAAGTAAACAGCCATGTTGCACACACCACACACACACACCACACACACACAAAGAAGTGGTGAAAGTGGGCATCCCTGTCTTGTTCCAATACTCAGGGGGAATGCTTTCAACTTTTCCCCGTTCAATATAACGTTGGCCTGTGGGTTTGTCATATATGACTTTTATTATTTTGAGATATGTCCCTTCTATGCCTGATTTGTTGAGGGTTTTTATCATAAAAGAATGCTAGGTTTTATCAGATGCTTTTTCTGCATCTATTGAGATGATTATATATATATATATATATATATATGTATGTATGTATGTTTTTTTGTTTTTTTTTTTTTGAGAGAGAGTCTTGCTCTGTTGCCAGGCTGGAGTGCAGTGGCATGATCTCGGCTCACTGCAACCTCTGCCTCCCAGGTTCAAGTGATTCTCCTGCCTTAGCCTCCCGAGTAGCTGGGACTACAGGCGGGCACCACCATGCCCAGCTAATTTGGTATTTTTAGTAGAGATGGGGTTTCACCATGTTGGCCAGGATGGCCTCGATCTCTTAAGACCTCGTGATCCCTCTGCCTTGGCCTCCCGAAGTGCTGGGATTACAGGCATGAGCCACCGTGCCTGGTCAATCATATGGTTTTGTATTTAATTCTGTTTATGTGATATATTGACTTATGTATGTTAAACATACATTTATATGTTTATGTTATATATACATACATACAAATGTATACATACATGTATACATATATGTTAAACATACATTATATGTTATACATACATTTATTGACTTATGTATGTTAAACCATCCCTACATTCCTGGGTTGAAAGCCTCTTGATTATGGTGGTGTATTATCTTTTTTTTCTTAAGACAGAGCCTTGTTCTGTCACCCAGGCTGGAGTGCAATGGCACAGTCTCGACTCACTGCAACCTCTGCCTCCAGGGTTCAAGTGATTCCCATGTCTCAGCCTCCCGAGCAGCTGAGATTACAGGCACCCGCCACCATGCCCAGCTAATTTTTTATATTTTTAGTAGAGATGGCATTTTGCCACATTGCCCAGGTTGGTCTCAAACTCCTGAGCTCAGGCAATCCGCCTGCCTCAGCCTCCCAAACTGCTAGGATTACAGGAGTGAGCCACCATGCCCAGCCTATCTTTTTAAAAAATTTTTATTTTATTTTATTTAAGTTCTGGGATATATGTGTGGGATGTGCAGGTTTATTATATAGGTAAAAGTGTGCCATGGTAGTTTGCTACACCTATCAACCCATCCCCTAGGTATTAAGCCCCACAGGCATTAGCTATTTATCCTGATAAAGAGCTCCCCCACTCCCTTCCCACAGGCCCCACCGTGTGTTGTTCCCCTTCCTGTGTCCATGTGGTTTCATTGTTCAGCTCCCACTTACAAGTGAGAATGTGCGGTGTTTGGTTTTCTGTTCCTGTGTTAGTTTGCTGAGGATAATGGCTTCCAGCTCCATCTATGTCCCTGCAAAGGACATGGTCTCATTCCTTTTTATGGCTGCATAGTATTCCATGATGTATATTTACCACATTTTCTTTATCCAGTCTATCATGGATGGGCATTTGGGTTGATTCCATGTCTTTGCTATTGTAAATAGTGCTGTAGTGAACATACATGTGCATACATCTTTATAACAGAATGATTCATATTCTTTTGGATATATACCCAGTAATGGGATTGCTGGGTCAAATGGTATTATCTTTTTGATGTGCCGTTGGATTTGGTTTGCTAGTATTTTGTTGAAGATTTTTGCATCTATATTCATCAGGTATATTGGTCTGTAGTTTTGTTTTTTTGTTTTGTTTTGTTTTGTTTTTTTGTTATGTCCTTTTCTGGCTTTGGTATCAGGGTGATACTAGCTTTCATAGAATGAGTTAGGGAGGATTCCCTCTTTCTCAATCTTTTGAAATAGTTTCAGTAGGATTGGTATCAATTCTTCTTTGAATGTCTGGTAGAGTTCAGCTGTAATCCATCTGGCTCTGGGCTCTTTTTTTCTTTGGCAGGTTTAAAATTATTGATTCAATCTCAGTTCTTGGTATTGGTCTCTTCAGGATTTCTGTCTCTTCCTGATTCAAGCTAGGAAGGTTGTATGTTTCCAGGAATTTATCCATTTCCTCTAGATTTTTTAGTTTGTGTGCACAGAGGAGTTCATAGTATTCTCAAGTGGTCCTTTGTATTTCTGTGGTGTTGGTTGTAATGGGTTTCATTTTCATTTTTTTCTTTTTTTGAGATGGAGTCTCGCTGTGTTGTCCAGGCTGGAGTGCCATGTCATGATCTTGGCTCACTACAACCTCCACCTCCTAGGTTCAAGCAATTCTCCTGCTTCAGCCTCCCGAGCAGCTGGGATTATAGGCATGCACTACCATACCCAGCTAATTTTTGTATTTTTAGCAGAGATGGGCTTTCACCATGTTGGCCAGGATGGTCTCAAACTCCTGATTTCAGGTGATCCACCCACCTTGGCCTCCCAAAGTGCTGTGATTACAGGCAAGAGCCACCGTGCCTGGCCTTCATTTTCATTTCTAATTGAGTTTATTTGAATCTTCTCTCTCATTTTCTTGGTTAGTTTAGCAAATGATTTATCAATTTTGCTTATCTTTTCAAAGAAGTAACTTTTTGTTTCACTGATGTTTTGTATTTTTTGTTTAAATTTCATTTAGTTCTCTGCTCTAATCTTTTATTTATTTTTTTTCTAGTTTTAGCTTTGGTTTGTTCGTGTTTCTCTAGTTCCTTGAGGTGTTATGTTGTCAATTTGTGATCTTTCCAATTTTTTTTTTTTTTTTTTTTTTGAGACGGAGTCTTGCTCTGTCACCCAGGCTAGAGTGCAGTGGCGCGATCTCGGCTCACTGCAAGCTCTGCCTCCTGGGTTCATGCCATTCTCCCCTCAGCCTCCCAGGTAGCTGGGACTACAGGCACCCGCCACCACGCCTGACTAATTTTTTTGTATTTTTAGTAGAGAAGGGGTTTCACCGTGTGAGCCAGGATGGTCTGGATCTCCTGACCTCGTGATCCACCCGCCTCGGCCTCCCAAAGTGCTGGGATTACAGGCGTGAGCCACCGTGCCTGGCCCCAATTTTTTGATATAGGCATTTAGTGCTGTAAACTTTCATCTTAGCACTACTTTTGCTATATCCCAGAGGTTTTGATAACTTGTGTCGTTATTATCATTCATTTCAAAGAATTTTTAAATTTCCATCTTGATTTCATTCTTAACCTAAAAATCATTCTGGAGCAGATTAATTTCCATGTATTTGTATAGTTTTGAAGGTTACTTTTGGAGTTGATTTCTAGTTGTATTCTACTGTGGTCTGAGAAGATACTTAATACAATAGATTCTTTAATTTTATTGAGACTTGTGGACTATCATATGGTCTATCTTGGAGAATGTTTCATGTGTTGAGAAGAATGTATATTCTGCAGTTCTTGGGTAGAATGTTTTGTAAATATCTGTTAGGTTCATTTGTTCTAGAGTGTGGTTTAAGTCCAGTGTTTCTTTGTTGACTTTCTGCTTTGATGATGTCTAGTGCTATCAGTGGAGTACTGAAGTCCCGTACTATTATTGTGTTGCTGTCTATCTCCTTTCTTAGGTCCAGTAGTAATAGTTTTATGAAGCTGGGAGTTCCAGAGTTAGGTGCACATATATTTAGGTGGTAATATCTTCTTGCTGGATTGATCCTTTTGTTATTATATAATGACCTTCTTTGTCTTTTTTTTTTCTTTTTTACTGTTGTTGTTTTAAAGTATGTTTTTTCTGATATAAGAATAGCTACTCTTGCTCTCTTTTGGTTTCCATTTGCGTGGAATATCTTTTTCACTCCTTTACCTTGAGTTTACTTGAATCCCTGTATGTTAGATGAGTCTTTTGAAGAAAGCAGATATTTGGCTTGTCTTGTTTTAATCCATTTTGCCAATCTATATCTTTTAAGTGGAGCATTTAGGCTATTTATGTTCAATGTTAATATTGAAATGTGAGGTACCGTTCCAATCATTGTGCTGATTGTTACCTAGATACTTGGTTTTCTTTGTTATATTATTGTTTTATAGGCCATGTGAGTTTTATGCTTTCAAGAGTTTTTATTCTGCTGCATATTGAATTTTTGTTTCAAGATTTATAACTCCTTTTAGCATTTCTTGTGGGGTTGGTCTGGTTGTGACAAATTCACTCAGCATTTGCTTGTCTGGAAAAGACTTTATTTCTCCTTCATTTATGAAGCTTAGCTTAGCTGGATACCAAATTCTTGACTGACAGTTATTCTGCTTGAGGCTAAAGATAGGACCCCTGTCCCTTCTGGCTTGTAAGATTTCTGCTAAAGTTAAGGGGACATTTAATAGAAATACATTTTCTGCTAAGTAAAGTTTTAAAAATACATTAATTGAGTTGGACATTCCAAAAGAGGCACCTAAAGATGTGCTCAGTAATGGCTGCCAGGTTGAAATGAGCATAGAGTTTCTAGGGACTATTTTGAAAGATAGGGTATTTATTTCTGTGTGTGATCTCTTGACTTACAAATACCAGAACTTACTCATGTTACCTGAGTCTCACCTCAGTGCATCCTGGGTGTGTATTCATTTCTTTGACCTGCAGAAGAACTCTAGGCTGGCCAAGTTGACAGTGATTGAGGGCATATAGCCCATTATTGCCATCTAACCAGAGATGGCTTGAGACAGCATAGCCTAGAAAGTAGTTAAGAGCAGGCCCTGGCTGGGCGCAGTGGCTCATGCCTGTAATCCCAGCACTTTGGGAGGCTGAGGTGGACGGGTCATGAAGTCAGGAGTTTGAGACCAGCCCAGCCAACATGGCGAAACCTATCTGTACTAAAAATACAAAAATTAGCCAGGCGTGGTGGCGGGTGCCTGTGATCCCAGCTACTCGGGAGGCTGAGGCAGGAGAATCGCTTGAACCCAGGAGGTGAAGGTTGCAATGAGCCGAGTTAGTACCATTGCACTCCAGTCTGGGCAACATGAGCAAGACTCCGTCTCAAAAAAAAAAAGAAGGGTGGGGCCCTGAAGCCAGACTGCATTGATGCCAACCTAGGCCCTACAAATGACTGCTCAGTGTCCTTGGGCTCTGTGTCTTGGTTTCCTCATTTTGGGAGTGGAAATAATAGTACTTTCTTCACACAGGTTTTGTGAGGAGTTAATTAGTTAATTTGTGTAAAGGGTTTAAGAGAATGTCTAGCACAACTGTAAGTGTTCAGCAGTGGTTAGCATGCTTTTTATTGCTGTCATTATCTTGACAGTCTGAGGTGCCCATTTATTCTTCCTGCCACTGTGTAATCACATTCATCTATAAGTCTTGTCTGTCACATTTTAGTAAACTCTTTTTTACTTCCTGGAAAGAATCAGGAATTAACTACCTAAAGTACCTACTTTTGAAGAGATTGTGTCTAAGTCATGGGATATGAGAAAAAGAACCAAAAGAAGGAATTAAGAGCCTGGAAGAAAGCGAGCATGTTGGTAAGAGAAGGTACAACTGTAATAATGCTACTTCTTATAAACCCAGTGGCAGGATTCGTGAATCTCAGCAGTATGTTTGGGCTGATTTTCACTTCTGGTTCTGTTCCCATTCAAGCACTACCTTTAATCTCCTATGCTGTTAATGCCTGTTACTTTTCTACCTTTTGGTTAACTTTGTGGACTGAACTGTTGCAGATGAAGAATCACTCTTGCATCAGGCATATAAAAGATATCAAAACTAAAGAAATTTTGCCTTCCTTAAGAAAGCAAGAATGAGAAATCCCCCTGTGCCATCTATAAAGAGGGCATTCAAAGCCTGAGTGTTGACTAGGAGTTACAGCAGAATGGCACATGTGGAATGAAGTTCAGGCCTTTGAGGACTAGGAAAATGGTACTCAGCTTTTCTCATATTAATGCCTGGAAGCAGGAAGAGCTGTTCTATCTATAAAATGGGGGTTGGGGGGATCCTACCCATTAGCGAGGGAATAGCCATGGGAGGAAAGAAAGGAACTGGCAAGAAAACAGGGACCCAAAGCCTGAATCACTCATAGATGAAGTAGCTGAATTCTTATCTATGTGATCTTATCCCCCCTTCAGATAAGACATTAACACAGCGTTGTCTGAGGCAGGTGGAGAACGTTAAGGGAGTTATAAAAGGGTATTGGGCTACAATGCTTTCATTGAGAATATATATACATTCTGTTTCTCCATTTTTCTGTGGAGGATCTAATTCTCTCCTTCCTGTCTTTCCAATTAAAATGAAAACCTATGGTATGATTTATTACAAGAAGCTTTACTTAACTTCTAATAGTCTGATCTCATTTCCTTGAATAAAAATGACATCACAGTAAAACTAGATTATAACATTTATAGGCTTTGACATAATACAGACCTATGAGTTGACTTAACCCACTGAATAGTTATAGAAGTGAATAACTAAGCTGTCTGTGTAATGGGGAGGGAAAGGAATATGAATCCTTTATCACACGAAGTAAACCAACAACATAGTACAGTTTTAGAGCCACAAGGCAGGTATGAGGGCGCACCTGGTCACTCGTGCTACCTTGCCCAGGGATAAAGGGTTTTCACCTAGAGTGCATGTAAACATCTCTACTTGCTTACCTGAGTGCCTACTCAGCTATAACCCCAGTTCTTTCTTATTTCTCCTACATTTAAAATCACTTAACAGGCTGGGTGCGGTGGCTCATGCCTGTAATCCCAGCACTTTGAGAGGCTGAGTTGGACAGATCACTTGAGATCAGGAGTTCGAGACCAGCCTGGCCAACATGGTGAAACCCCGTCTCTACTAAAAAATACAAAAATTAGCCAGGCATGGTGGCGGGTGCCTGTAATCCCAGCTACTTGGGAGGCTGAGGCACAAGAATCACTTGAACCTGGGAGGCAGAGGTTGCAGTGAGGCAAGATCGTGCCACTGCACTCCAGCCTGGGTGACAGAGTGAAACTCTGTCTCAAAAGATAATAATAAGTAAAATAAAATCACTTAATAATATGATACCGGAATAAAGACCACACGTAATCTGCTTGGATCTAAAGAGACATGCAATAGAAGCTTAAATACACCATGTTGTAGTTGAAAATTGGTTCAGGAAGGGGCTGGACAGTGAGAACGCGTATTGCCCTACAGCGAGTGATGTGTCAGGATTTATAGTGGGAAAATATATACAAATAGTCTCCAGAGTTTTAAATCATCTGCTCATTATAGAACCTCATTTCAATATAACAGTTCTCTGGTGTGTGAAATGGATGGAAGCAAAAGTTATGGTGGATTTACAAACCAAAATTCAACTATGTCTCATTTTATGTATATGAGAGGACGGCATGCATCCATAGTCCCAGCTACTTGGGAGGATGAGATGGGAAGATCTTTTGAGCCTAGGAATTCAAGTTCAGCCTGGCCAACATAGTGAGACCTCATCTCTAAAAACACCAAAAGTTTTGTTTTTTTAAATTAAAAATGTGAGAGGACAGAATGGCATATGAAAAGAGTATGAGTTTTAGAATCTGACCCCTGGTTCTGGCCTGCTTGGCACCCAATCCTTGGGCAGGTTTCCAGCTCTCTGAGCTGTTTTCTTCCTCTGAAAATAAAGCCATCTCTCTAGCCAGGGTTGTTGGAAAGATCAGTACTTACATGTCAGGCCACTAGCACAGAGGCTAGTAAATTAACAATGGCAGCTGCTATGGGACGTGACATTTCATGTCTGAAACATATCCAGGGTTTTGTCAAAGAGCAAGTGTTCAGCTATAGACTTTACGGGTGAAGTTTTAGCACATTTATTGGGCAAACTCTAAACTAGTTTCATGAGATACTTATATAAAGTTTTAGTTCTTGACACTTTTTTCTATTTCATAGCCACATTGATATATTTTTTGCTTATAATTTGACTACAGGAGGGGATTGAATATAGAATTCGCAAGTCTAAACTTGTGTGTAAAGAATGGGTTGGCTCAGTTTCATCTACCAAATTAGAATGATCCTACCCTCCAAGTGTATTGTAAAGTGTAATAGAAATAAATGGGAGAGAAGGCTCTTCCTTACAATAGTAGAAAGAATTATGGAGTTAGAAAATCAATAGGCTGGGTGTGGTGGCTTATGCCTGTAATCCCACCACACTGGGAGGCCAAGGCAGGAAGATCACTTGAGCTCAGGCATTCAGGACCAGCCTGGGCAACATAGTGAGACCCTGTCTCTATTTAAAATAAAGAAAATTAAAATAATAGAGAAAATAGATGCTTACATCAGTAAATACAAGTGTTTTTTTGTTTGTTTTGTTTTGTTTTTTGAGATGGAGTTTCACTCTTGTCATCCAGGCTGGAGTGCAGTGGCACAATCTCAGCTCACTGCAACCTCTGCCTCCTAGATTCAAGCAAATCTCCTGCTTCGGCCTCCCAAGTAGCTGGGATTACAGGTGCCTGCCACCACACCTGGCTAATTTTTGTATTTTTAGTAGAGATGGGGTTTCACCACGTTGGCCAGGCTGGTCTCGAACTCCCAACCTTAGGTGATCTGCCTGCCTTGGCCTCCCAAATTGCCGAGATTACAGGCGTGAGCCACTGTGCCCGGCCAAAATTGTTATTTTTTTTAACAACTTTCCAAGTGCTTGGAATTACGAAAGCAGCATTTTAAATTTTTGAAAGTATTTCCCTACACGTTAACCTAATCTTAAGCCACTAATACTGTTTAAGATTTAAAATGATCTTGGCAGTCGAAGAAGTAAAATCCAGAAAAGATAAATGACTTGCTCAAGGTGGTTCCTGCCAAATCTAGAACCTTCATCCCATGGCCTCTTGGGATTGGGTTCTTTCATAGACTATAGGCTTAAGTACTTTTTGGAAATAAAAGAAAATGTAAATATATAAAAGATAAGAAAGCAAAATTGTATCTTCTCTGGGGTAGTTTAGCAGTAGTTCTGTCTTAAAGAGAATTAGACCAGAGAGATACCATTTCTAATTTGAAACTCTTTGGTTCTGTGAAATTGGTTAAAGAGGCTAAATTTGATACAAGATCTGTCTCTATGTGGTGAGCCCTTTGAATATTCCTCAGTACATCATGGTGAGGGGTGGGTGGCCTGGTGTCTTTAGGACTCTTCCAGTGGCGTGTGAGCAATGGCATCTGTTACCCTGTTTCTACGTGAAACGATTGGCCAATCCCACAGGCTGGGCTGTCTCACTCACTGAGAAGCAGCAGGGCAGAGTGGTTAGGGCAAGGTGATGGAGGTGGATGCCAGCATTTGTGTGTCTGCTCTGACCACTTGCTAGCTGAGTGACTCTGGACAAGGATAATAGTGAAGTTGACAATAATAATAAAACCTGCCTCATAGGGCTGTTGTGAAGATTAAATGAGTTAATATTTGCAAAGAATTGAGAATATAGCACCTGGCATATAGAACATGCTATACAAACATTTTTTAATTGTGGCAAAAATTGGCCGTTTTAACCTTTTTTTTTTTTTTTTTTTTTTTTTTTCGAGATGGAGTTTCGCTCTTGTTGCCCAGGCTGGAGTGCAATGGTGTGATCTCGGCTCCCTGCAAACTTCGCCTCCTGGGTTCAAGTGATTCTTCTGCCTCAGCCTCCCGAGTAGCTGGGATTACAGGTGCCTGCCACCGTGCCTGGCTATTTTTGTACTTTTAGTAGAGACGGGGTTTCACCATGTTGGCCAGGCTGGTCTCGAACTCCTGACCTTGTGATCTGCTGCCTCAGCCTCTCAAAGTGCTGGGATTACAGATGTGAGCCACCATGCCTGGCCCATTTCAACCATTTTTAAGTGTATGTCTCTGTGGCATTAAGTACCTTCAGACTGTTGTGCAGCCAACATGAACACCCCGTTCTCTCCTCCCCAACAACCCCTGGCAACCTCTATTCTACTTTCTGTCTCTATGAATTTGACTACTCTTGGTACCTCGTATAGGTGGACTCATACAGTGTTTCTTTTTGTGACTGGCTAATTTCACTTAGAATAATGTCCTCAAGGTTTATCCACACTGTAGCATGTGTCAGTATTTCCTTCCTTTTTAAGGATGAATAATATTGCCTTGTATGTATATACCACATTTTGCTTATCTGCTTGTCTGTTCGTGGACTCTTGAGTTGCTTCTTCCTTTTGGCTATTGTGAATAGTGCTGCTGTGAACTTAGGTACAAATATCTGCTGGAGTCCCAGCTTTCGCTTGTTTTGGGTGTACAACCAGAAGTGGGATTGTTGGATCATATGGTAATATTATGTCTAACTTTTGCAGAATTGCTGTACTGCTTTCCATAGGAGCGGCACCAGTTTATATCCCTACCAGCAATACACGCGCGTTTCATTTTTTTCCACACCTGCACCACCGCTTGTTGTTTGTTTTTTTAATGCATTTTTTAATATGTAAAATTATTGAAGGAATTTATTAACCAACAGTCATATATCCAGTATTGTTAAGTTGTTGCCTTAATCTTTTTAAAGAGGAATGAGTAAAATATTTTGACGAGGGAAGATTTGGGAAATCTTCTGATTAATCAGATGCTGGTTAATCAATGTTTACCAGCAAAGCCCTCCTTCTGTGTTTCTAGAACCCTCCTTCTGTGTTTCATCTAACTTCTCCTTGATCTAACACTCCCAACCCCATCCTTTGCACTCTACTTTTAAGGAGAAAGGCAAGTCATAGGTAGTAAGCTCATAACAAAAATTCATTTAGAACCAAATGGCTTTTTGGTTTATGTACTACAGTGTGTAAAGAATGGGTTGGCTCAGTTGCATCTATCAAATTAGAATGATCCTACCCTCCAAGTGTATTGTAAAACTTGTATGAACAGACTTAGCATATCCAGCATAAAAGTAGCTCATCCCTTAAAAAAGATGTGGGGAAAAAACAGATGGAATGAGAAAGTTCTGGTTCCTCTCTGGCCTGTGTTTTTCCTCTTGACGTGCTTCCTTACTTTGTGAGCACAAGTTTCAGTGGGTGCCAGGGGCACCAGTGCATTAAGAAGGTCGTGTCTATTTTGCGAGCAGTTTCCAGAAGGTTCTGTGGATCACAGAGATTAGTAGTAACATGGGGCATAGCCTAATTCAGCAGGAAGCAGTTAAGAGCAGTCGTCGGCCAACCTCCCCAACAGCACTTGGGTTTTCCTGTTGAGAGCAGGGTCTGAGAGACAGGGCTAGCTGGATTTCCTAGGCCGACTAAGAATCCCTAAGCCTAGCTGGGAAGGTGACCGCATCCACCTTTAAACACGAGGCTTGCAACTTAGCTCACACTCGACCAATCAGGTAGTAAAGAGAGCTTACTAAAATGCCAATTAGGCAAAAACAGGAGGTAAAGAAATAGCCAATCATCTACTGCCTGAGAGCACAGGGAGAGGGACAATGATCGGGATATAAACCCGGGCATTTGAGCCAGCAATGGCAACCCCCTTCGGGTCCCCTCCCATTTTATGGGAGCTCTGTTTTCTTTTTTTTTCTTTTTTTTTTTTTCTTGAGACGGAGTCTCACTCTGTTGCCCAGGCTGGAGTGCAGTGGCGCCATCTCGGCTCACTGCAAGCTCCGCCTCCCGGGTGCACGCCATTCTCCTGCCTCAGCCTCTCCGAGTAGCTGGGACTACAGGCGCCCGCCACCACGCCCGGCTAATTTTTTGTATTTTTAAGTAGAGACGGGGTTTCACCATGGTCTCAATCTCCTGACCTCGTGATCCACCCGCCTCGGCCTCCCAAAGTGCTGGGATTACAAGCGTGAGCCACCACTCCCGGCCTCTCTGTTTTCACTCTATTAAATCTTGTAACTGCAAAAACAAACAAACAAAAAACATAAGGCATAGCCAGGCCCGTCGAGAGCTGCCAGAATCAGTGGGTCGAGTGTCTTGAATAAGATGCTTCTTCCCAGGAATGATGCCTCCCAGCTGGGTTCCCTAAGCTGCCTGCACATGTTTGACCAAGTGTGAGCTAAGCTGGGGTGGGTACCCGGTTGGTTAAACATGAAGTTGCTTATGTGGCCTGAGACCTCTGTGCTGTTAAACCAGGAGCTGCTGGCATGCAGACCTATGCAGCCCATGGGGTACACATAGCACATCTTCTCAAAAAGGCCAATTTTCCTAAGTTTGGGGGTGGGAACCCCTTCTATTTTAAATACTGAAACACAGATAAATTGTGGATTAAAATGAAAAATGGATGATTTTTTTAAAAGGGTGAGACAGACATGATACTTTATGCTAATTGGGCTTTGATCTGTGCCCCCAAATATTCCTTGTCACCCCTCTTTCATTCCATGTGTTTCCTGTCTTCTGCATACAGTGTTTTCTATGAAAAAGTTTATTGCTGCACAATTTGGGAAACCTGGGGGTATGTGGAGGTCCAGAGAGAGTCAGAAAGGCTGGTTTGCATCTCCTAAGGGTAGCATGACTGGTAAGAGTCAGATTGCTGCATGGCTGTGCTCGCCATGTGTCATCTGTGATCCTGGACAAATGGTTGGGCTGTCTCAAGCCTCTGTTTCCACTCTGTAAAGTGGGAATAATACCAGTGTCATAGGATTGTTATGGGTTAAATGCTGTGCAATGAAGAGGAGCTGGTGCTGGCTTTGTCTGTGGCTGTGGAAGGGTGGATAAGGAGATGAAGCCTCACCTGCTGCTTCTATTAGTGCCTCTCCTAGCCCTCTATCCTTACTTATTCATGTAGCAAGGTCTCTACATGCTGGAATTCACAGCCTTCTTTTATTGCTGGATCTCTTCTCTCTGCCCTTTGTCTCCCCTTAGATAACTCTAACTCCTCCAGACCTGATATCAAGATGAAAGGAAGGCTGGCTTGGGGTCTGGAGTAGCTGAAGATCTGGAGTACCTGAAGATTACTCCAGAGGACTTTACCTCCAAGGACAAGAAACCCATCTGGTGTGTTGCTCAAGGCTCTCCATAAATGGAAGCATCAGGATGGTAGTGGGCGGAGCACTAGGAGAGGAAATGGGGAAGCAAGGATTTTGAAGGACAGACGAGAGCCATTATCTTTAATCTCCACCCCCATTCCCATGGGTGCAGCTCTAAACATGTTGCAAGAAAAAGCAGATCCACGCGGACTATGAATACTGGTCAACTGGCAAAATGAGCTTGGTTTGAGTGTTTAAATTAATAGTAATTATTACAATATCATCAGTGACTTAACAATTGATGCCCAGTGAACTGTACATGATTCTCTTGCAGGTATGTGTATTATTAGGTGTTCCAGGTTAGCCACCTTGAAAGAACTGTTATCAGTAGAATGAACATCTGCCCAGCTTCTTGATTTTGAGCTGTTACCTGATCTTCTCACTGTCATCTCACAACCGTACTCCTCTCATCTACCCGTTTTAGAAACAGCTGTAAAATGACCTGGGGGTCTCTCTTCACCTATTCTTGAGAAGCTCAAAGACTTGGAAGGGTGGAGGGGAATGGCCATCTTAGCTGTGTCCATAAAACAGAGACTTTGAAGGCTGAGGATTGGGACAGAAATGTGCCTTGATGTGTGTGTATGATTTCTCTATTCTTGTCTTCACTTCTCCAGTTGTGTTTTGCACCTAACTTCCTTTTTCTCCCCTCCTTCAAACCTGACTTCAAACTCTCTTCATCAAGAAAACTGGCTCTGATTAATCCCATTATTGAACAACCTCTTTTCCCTCCCTCAGCTTTTCTATTCTTTCTACTTTAATTAGTTGGTACTTTTTCCAAAGGAACGTTATAACTTTTCTCCAACTGTTAAATGTGTCTTCTCCTGGAAGATTGTAAACTGGGGTACAAAGTCCTTCTTCCACCCTATCCCTTTTCTCTACCCATGAAGTGCTCTGCAACTATTTAAACATTAGTTAGAGACTTTGCCATGTATCAAAAGAAACACATTCTGTTGTTGTATTTATTGGTTTTAATTATAAGGCAGTTGGAATGCATTTTAGGATTCTGCATCTCCATAATTCTCTGCCAGCACTTTGCACCTAGTGGACCATTAGTAAGAATAATTTTCCATCCCTGCCTAGCTTCATAATTGTAGACACTTCTGCTGCGCAAATGCTGGCAGGGCTCTCATGACTTAATTCTGAAATTGTATTTAGTGGCTGATACACAGAGAAGATTTGGCTATCTCCTCTGGTCTGCAGCTGACATGTGGCATGAGGGAATTTACATACAGTACCATGGTCCAGTTCCCAGCCAAGAATTAAATGCCTGGAGGAGATCAGTTATTTAAATCTGAAGCAGTACAGCATGAATTATATTTAAGGTAGTTGCTGTTCTGGCTCTTGTATAGTTCTTTCAGCTCTGGGCTAAAGAATCGTAATATCTGAAAACCTTCATGTCTGTTGTATGTTTATAAGAACATCCTTTTCTAAACTTGGGACCATTTACTTTCTGAGAGCAGTGGTACTGTGTGTTAGAACAAAAAGCATACAACAAGCCAAAACCAAAATGTTTGCAGCTTTGTGGCCCTAGTGGGGTAAATTCTTTCCCATGAGAGAGCTGTTCTCTGTGTATTTTATACACTTTCCAAGTAGTTTACACAATCATGGGTTGTATACATTATCTTCAGCCTGCAAACTCGATGTGAGCCTCACCCACTCTTGCCAACCCGACTCCCTTCCCACATCAGCCATTCCATTTCCTCCTACTGCTTCCTGTGCTGTTGACCTAAAATAATAAAAATGTTTGCACTAATATAATAGAGTACCTCCAAAACATAAAGGTCAGTGAAAACTAAACAAAAACCAAGAATAGTTTTAAATACACACCAACTCTATAGAGCAATCTATTAGCTCTAGGACCTTGAGTAAAGCACTTAACCCATTTGAATGTTAGTTAAGTGGAGGTAGTAATATTTGTCCCATCTATCTGATGAGAGCTGTTTTAGTCATATGAGAGAATTTATGTGGTAGCACTTTATAAATATATACTTCTTCTATGAAACTGAAGAGCTCAGCATGTTTGGTTCAAGTCTTGCTGCTTGCTGTTGGCACCATATGCAGTGTTTTATGACTTCTCATGAGTCTGGTCTCCTTACAAACCCTAAATGTGTGGACCCGAGCTGATTTTCATGTCCTACTTAAACCAGAGAAACTTCTTGCTAATGAGAACTAGCCTAGGTGGCTTTAGTCCAGAATCTAATCACAGTGAAATATATTCTTGATCCATGACTGTATTGTCAACATATCCCATTTGCATAGTATGATCCACTTGAGAGCTGAGTTTTTGGCAATATTTTTTAAATTGTCCTGAATCATGTGTAATTCACACTCACTAACAAACAGCATATGCTTGCATTAATAGCACCCGTCTATTCAACATCATAGTTTTCTAATTATGTCTGTTATATTAAACTTCTCTTCCAACAAATATAAGTTTTGACTTAAAGTCAGCTCTTTAGTGTATCCCTGGAACAGCGAGATGCCTTTATGTTTTGTCCCCTTAATTGTACAAGCTTGTCTTTATGTAAATTGGCATATTGGGGTGACTTTCTGGTGCCAAGCCATGTCTTGTTTCCACCTCCACCATCTGAAGTCACAAAGTGAGCTGGCTGCTACTTGTTGACTTCCTTTTTCTTCCCCCGTATCGTGCTCCTCTTCCTCTTGTTCCTTCTATTGCCAGTCCTGCCCATGCAAAGCATCACCATGTTTTTCTTTCTTCTTCTAATTTGGATTTCACGTCACACAGGCTTGCTGCAGCCTTCTCGTCACTGTCCAGGTTAGGTTCCCTTCCATTCATTCTCTTTCACTCACCTCTTACCCTACCTGTTTTCTCCCATTAGCCTGTCACACCCAAGCTATCTCTTTAGGCCATTGGGCCTTCTAATAAGATATCATGGCATTAGTCATCCTCTGATCACTTCCTCTCTGCTGCCTTTGAACTTCTGTGATTTTTAAAAATATGGTAAAACTGACTAAATATTCATTGTACATTATGAATGACCATGATCCTTTTCTAGAAGTTCAGATAGATCAGTGAGATGCATGAAAGTCATCCTTTGCAGTGAACCTGGTATTAATGCTTATTCCTCATTTTTTTTTTTTTTTCTGTAGCTGAACATTAAAACAAATTTAGGCTGGACACAGTGGCTCATGCCTGTAATCTCAGCACTTTGGGAGGCCAAGGCAGGCAGATCACTTGTGGCCAGGAGTTCAAAACCAGCCTGACCAACACAACGAAACCCCGTCTCTACTAAAAATACAAAATAATTAGATGGGCGTGGTGATGTGTGCCTGTAATCCCAGCTATTTGGGAGGCTGAGGCATGAGAATCGCTTGAACTTGGGAGGTGGAGGTTGCAGTGAGCTGAGATCATGCCACTGCATTCCAGCTTGGGCAACAGAGTGAGACTGTCTTAAAAAAAAGAAAAAAAAAACTATTGTTATTTCTGATATAGATATAGTAAAGTAATACAGGTAAGTGGTATAGAATATTTGGAAAATGTATAAGAATTAAAAAAAAAAAAAGAACAAATCTGACCTCAGGTGATCCACCCGAGTGCTGGGATTATAGGCGTAAGCCGCCATGCCCAGCCCTTGTTTTGTTTTGTTTTGTTTTTTTGTTTGTTTGTTTGTTTTTATTATACTTTAAGTTCTAGGGTACATGTGCACAACATGCAGGTTTGTTACATATGTATACATGTGCCATGTTGGTGTGCTGCACCCATTAACTCGTTATTTACATTAGGTATATCTCCTAATGCTATCCCTCCACCCTCCCCCCAGGAAGGGGGACAGTCCTTGATTTTTCTTTTGATCTTATTACAACCCTGGCATTCCTCATGTGGTCTAATTTGTCAATATTGAATATTAATTTTTTTTTCTTTTGCTGGACTATATTTGAGAATTTTGGATCTCTGAGAAAAAAGCCTATAATTTTACTTTTTATACATTCAAACAATCTATCTGCTGATTAACAAGGTATCTATAATAATAGCGACACTCTCAGAAAAGTGACACCCTCAGAAAAGCCTAATGGCTGCTGATGTCATCAAGCATTTACATGCAGGGAGACAGTGGCACTTCAGTTTAGTAGAAAGATCATGAACTTTGGAACCAGTTGTTTTGAATCCCAATTCTGCCATTTACCTGTTTTTATGATCTTAGAATTACCAAAGACTAAATTACCTAACCTCTCTGAGTTTGTTTCCCATTAGAAAAATGTATTTTCCAATCAATTCCTATCTTTTTTTTTTTTTTGAGATGGAGTCTCGCTCTGTAGCCCAGGCTGGAGTGCAGTGGCGCAATCTGGGCTCACTGCAGCCTCCGCCTCCCAGGTCCCATTTAAGCAATTCTCCTGCCTCAGCCTCCTGAGTAGCTGGGATTACAGGCTTGCGCCACCATGCCTAGCTAGTTTTTATATTTTTAGTAAAAACGGGGTTTCACCACATTGGTCAGGCTGGTCTTGAACTCCTGACCTCATGATCCACCCGCCTCGGCCTTCCAAAATGCTGGGATTATAGGCATGAGCCACCGTACCCGGCCTTCAATTCCTATCTTAAAGAGGAATGCAGGGACTAAGAAGTAATATATGCAAAATATGTGATGTAGTAAGTGCACGTTAAGTATTAATCCTTTCTGTCTGTGTTTTTTTATTAACACTTCATAAAGAGCTTACATTGATTAGAGGAATAAGTCATGTGCTGTATAATATACAGAAAAAAACCCACTTGTAACCAAGAGATTGTTTTGTTTTCTTGCATATACCATTGAATCATGTGTGATCTATTTTTTTCATTTTTCCTAATAGTCAAGGGAAAATTAGGCCAAGGCTCACTGTTCTCTTGTCTTCTAAAGCCTCCAACTTTGGAGGAATATCCTTGGCTATTTTACTATTTGGGGTGGTTTTTGTGAGGATAGGGACAGGGTGTTAGCAGTGACTTGCTACTCCTTGGGAACAGCCCAGAGGACTGTTGTTATAAGACCTGCTAATTCTGCTTAACAGTTGTAAAATATTATTATTCCTATGGGGTATTAAAGTTTATGTAAATATCTGGGTCTTTAAACTATTCATTATCTATAGAGAATAGGGAGAATTACTTTAGGATTGGTTCTAAATAACTTGAGACATTTTGCCCTGACCAACAGTTCAAGCATAAAAGGTTCATACCAAGTCATAGGGAGTTGAGTTTCTTTCCCTTCTTCTAAATATAGTAGAACCTTATCCAAACTAAAGATTTTTAAATTACCTTCTGTTGTTGGAGTTAAATTTTTAAAATTGGCCTTGGAAATTTGACACTTCATTCTGTCTTACTGAGATCTGTATGAGGTTGGGAGGACAGAGTGTATAGGAGCAGGCAGTGGGCAAATGGAATTTTCTCTGCGCCTACTTGGTAATAAGTAAGAGGTTTGGTTTCCAAACTGTGTCTTGAAATTGTAATTGTCCAAGAAATCCCAAATCTGGGAATCATTGCCTATAATTCTTCCAAATTAAGCAGAGTTCTAGATATACCCCACCCACAAACCCAGTCTGCAGGCCAGCCCTCTGTATATGGGCCTTAACATCTCCATGGGCTGCTTTGGGTTTCTAGATAATGATAGAAGAAATTAGATATTCTTATTCAGATTTACACAGCGGACCAAATGAATTTTTCTCTTGTGTGAAATTTATAAATAATTCATCTATACTGGAAAGACGTCCTGGGTTTGGAGACCCAGGCTTGGTTTAAAAACAAATGAACAGTCTGGTGCAGTGGCTCACACCTGTAATCCCAGCACTTTGGGAGGCTGAGGTGGGCCTCCCTCAGGAGGTCAGGAGTTTGAGACCTGCCTGGCCAACTTGGTGAAACCCCGTCTCTACTAAAAATACAAAAAAATTTAGCCTGGCATGGTGGCGTGTGCCTGTAGTCCCAGCTACTTGAGAGGCTGAGTCATGAGAGTCGCTTGAACCCAGGAGGCAGAGGTTGCAGTGAGCCAACATCATGCTACAGCACTCCAGCCTGGGCAACAAGAGCAAGACTCTGTCTCAAAAAAAAAAAACAAAAAACAAAACAAACAAAACCAACAAGTGTTAAGTAGATGTTTATAAGTATGAAAAAAGTTTGGGGACCTTTGTATGAAAGTGGGATTCAGAAACTCTCTTTCTTGTGTAGATCCCGATGCCATGTACATTGAAAGCCTATTTGCAGAAAAGGATAAATTATTTTCGTAAAGCCTAAACTATCTCTCCATTTTCCTGCATAATTATGACAAGCTTCTTAACTATTCCAGGCCCTAGTGACCTCACTGCAACAAAGAGGGTATTGGCAGCCAATCAGGAACTCTAACTCTTGTTGGTAAACTTGTCTTGTCACTGTTAGTTACCCTCACTTCTCCACCTGGGAAATTCTTCTAATGCCAAACTTGAAGATTTGGGGCTTTGTGTTATTATGGTAGGTGGCCATAGTCGCTTACAGCCTTGTCTAACCCGAATATCCTCTGAAGTTGTGTGTTGATTTATAACTTTGGAAGGTTCTTAGAAATATGTCATGGGGGAACAGTTCCAGGGATGATGTGGAAGTCAGGCTTTCCATAAAGTCCTCCTGCCCTTAGTATCTTGTGTGACTATTATGAGAGCGGCAAACTTCGTAGGACTAAACTTGTGAGGACACAGCATCTCTGCCTTGAAGCACAAAGTTGAGCACACCATTCAGCAGCCTTTACTGAGCACCTGTTATTTCCTTTGCCCTTGGTAGGGATATAGAAATGGATGAGACTCAAGGGCCTGTGCTCAGTGTCTCATAATTTTAGTGTCTTGATGAAGCCGTGCTTTTAACATGGGAGTGGCAGTCTCTCTCATCGTTTCAGATTCTTTAGAGTGCCTGTGAATACGTGTTGGTTTACTAACAACTTTGGCCTAGGGTTTGCCTATGTTTCAAAAGAAAATTCAGTTTAAGGAAGTTTGATTATGTGGTCCTTTAAAGCTTAAGATTAAGCAGTTGTGAAATACTTTTGGAAGCTGGTATGAAGCAGGAATGTACCACGTGTCAAATTTACAGAGGGTATCAGCTTACTTGAAATCTTGGACTTTAGGTTCTCTCATCTTTATATTCCACTCTACCATTCCCACCCCAGTTTTAGTGTCTTGGAATCAGTTCCCTTCCTTCTAGTGTGTTCTTTGATGTATAAATGCCATCTCTGATAACTATTCTTTAAGTTGTGAGAGGGGGCAGATATCCTTTTAGGTATTTTCTTCCAGACAAAAGCAGTTCCCAACTCTTAGAAGATGGTTCAATGAACAATTGAAATGAATTATATGTTCAAGTATACTTAGGATTCCTTGTAGAAATTTTGAACCACATAGAATAACAATGTATATTTATAATGCTAAGGCTGGGCACCATGGCTCACCCCTGTAATCCCAGCACTTTGGGAGGCATAAGCTGGAGGACTGTTTGAGCTCAGGGGTAAGTTCAAGGCCAGCATGGGTAACATAGTGAGACCTTGTCTCTACTGAAAATAAATAAAGGTTAAATTTTTAAAAATACAAAATAAATGCTAAATTGTCGGCATATTTTTTTCTTTCTTTCTTTTTTGAGACAGGGTCTTGCTTTGTCACCCAGGCTGGAATACGGTGGCGCGATCACAGTTTGCTGCAGCCTCCACTTCATGGGCTCAAGTAATCCTGCCTCAGCCTTCTGAGTAGCTGGGACTATAGGCTTTCACCACCACACTCAGCCAATTTTTTGTATTTTTTGTAGAGACGGAGCTTCACCATGTTGCCCATGCTAGTCTCAAACTCCTGAACTCAAGGGATTCACTCGCCTTGGCCTCCCAAAGTGGTGGGAGCTACCCCAGCCGGACATATTTCTATGAATTGATAATTCTTGGTTTTCTGCTTTTCCTTAAAGAGAAACACCCTAAATAATACCCTATTACAGAACAGATTCCAAGCCCTGGTTTTGGGGCCTCTTGCCAACCCTCCCTTCAATATATCCCTCAAATCTAAGCATTTCATAATTATGCCAAACTTTCAATTGTCTAATAAAAACTTTGAGAGACCTTTTGAGCCATATTCATCACTTTGTGTTCCATCTCCATAATAAACTGGCACCAAGCAACCACTCAAATATTTGTTGAACAAATAAGTGAATTTTAATACAAAGTGTATGGTGGCCTTGGTGTCTCTGTGTGAAGGTAGCAGGTAGAGAATAGGGAAAATTAAACAGTGACCATGTCAACTCCTTATTGAATTAGGTAGATTTTGGGCTATTGGGCTATTTTTACATTGGATTTTGTATGTATTCTTTGGGAAACGGACTCCTAAAGGATGCTTTCATCTCTAATTTATACTTCTATTTCAAAATGCTCTCTAACAACTTGCTTTCATTCTGCTCCTTGAATCTGTGAATAACCCTTATTGTATAATTTTGATAGAATGCAATTGCTTTGAACTGTCATCTGATGCTGCAAGTGGTATTTTGTGAGTTGCTAATATATCAGAAAGCTGTGTTCTTCACAATGTCCTCATGTTTTTTGTGGTTCACGGCAGCAAGTAAAGATGAACTGTGGAGGTTGCAGTTAATCAAGTTACTTTAAAATGAAAAGAATTTTGAAGCCACTTAAATGACCTGCTTCTTGGGCTTGGCAGTGACAAGTCCCTTCCTGGGCCCACTTAGATTTAGCAGCAGGAGGTACTGGGCAAAGAATAAGGGCTGCAATGTTGACAGGCCTTAGTTCCAGCCCTGGCTTTACCATTGACCCAGTAAATAACCATGGGCAGTCCCTTTCCCTTGCTCGACTTTGGTTTCCTCATTTATAGGAAAGAGATAATGCCTATCTCTCAGGGTGATCATGAGAACCACAGAACCACACAGCAACATGTGGAAACGTCCTTTATAGGCAGTAAAGCCATGTCTTAAGTGAATTATTTTATTAGCTCCATGATGGATCTTTAAATGACAGTGTTATTATCCATGCCAGTGGTTCTTTTTTTTTTTTTTTTTTTTGAGACGGAGTCTCGCTCTGTTGCCCAGGCTGGAGTGCAGTGGCGCAATCTCGGCTCACTGCAAGCTCTGCCTCCCGGGTTCACGCAATTCTCCTGCCTCAGCCTCTCCGAGTAGCTGGGACTACAGGCGCCCGCCACCATGCCCGGCTAATTTTTTGTATTTTTAGTAGAGATGGGGTTTAACCTGGTCTTGATCTCCTGACCTCGTGATCCACCTGCCTCGGCCTCCCAAAGTGCTGGGATTACAAGCGTGAGCCACCGCGCCCGGCCAACCAGTGGTTCTTATCAGAAGCCACTACTTAGTAAATATTGAGTAATGCAGAAAGATTTGCAGGCAGTCTTTGTGGACCAGAGGGATCTGCTTTTGCTGTTAAGATTTTCTCAAATTCCCTAACCTTCCTAGATTTACAATTTGACAGTAGATTATGAAAGGTTTTCTCTCCCATTCAAGGAAGGTGAGGCCGAAGTGTGTGTAGTTAGAAAGTCAGTGGGCCAGGCAGAAGGTCAGAAGGCAAGGAATGGATATGTACAAGGAAGTGCCATGAGGGTACACATTTTTTATACTTATTACCCTGTGTCTGGTGCTTTGACTCACATGTGGCACATAGAACCTACAAATTGAACATTAGTTAAGTCCACGGAATGGTCCTATCTTTGCTCCATTAATGATCATACTCTTATGGAGTGTAAATAAATAAAATTACCCCACAGAGATATTTTGGAGCCCTTTTGGAGCCTTTCCCGACAAGATATTTTATTTTTTCATCATATATTTTTACAGAGCATGCAGCCTGTGCAGGGAGGTGTGCTGGGCACCATGAGGACACAAATATGTCTTCTAGGAGTTTACTGTTAACCAAAGCAGGATAGGAGGGCATTTTGAGCTGAGACAATCAGGAAGACTTTGGGAAGAAAAGGGCCCACTGGGTCAAGCCTGGAAGATAGGTAGGATCCCACTAGATGGGGTCAGTATGTTGCAATTGCAATTTGAAGCTTTGTGGGTGTGTATTTTAATTCACACATTAAGTAAAATCTCTTATTTGGACACGGTGATAACAGAGTTTGGGAGCCCCTCAGCAGCTGTCCTGGGCTGGTGCAATCTTGCATGGTTTGTGGAGGCAGTTGTGGGCAGAGGCTAAGGGACCAGGTTCTGCTGGGGCTTCTTTCTCCTGCTGGGGGGTTGGTTGAGGCTGGAAGGGTGCAGCAGCATAAGAAAGATGAGGAGAGCACCGCCTTTTTAATGTGACCCCAGTGCCCACTCTTCCAAGTTGGGGATAGTGTGACGAGCACATAGGCTCCTACTAGGAGTTTTATTTTGGATCCAGACCTTAGTGTTTCTGAAGTACTGTAAAATGAAAATATCCTGTCAGAAATGGGAAAGTCTTTAAGCTGAAATTAAAAAGAGAAACTGGAAATCATGAGGTATCTTGGGGATTAACTGTTCAGAACAGTAGAGATGGAGGATTAGGTGATGGTATGTGAGTGTGGCAGGTATCATTTAAGAAAACACAGGAAAAGAAATATAATTTTTTTTTGAGACAGAGTCTCGTACTGTCACCTAGGCTGAGTGCAGTGGTGCTATCTCAGCTCACTGCAACCTCTACCTCCTGTGTTGAAGCGATTCTCCTGCCTGAGCCTCCTGAGTAGCTGGGCTTACAGGTGGGCACCACCACGCCTGGCTAATTTTTGTATTTTTAGTAGAGATGGGGTTTCACCATGTTGCCCAGGCTGGTCTCGAACTCCTGACTCAAGTAATCCGCCTGCCTCGACCTCCCAAAGTGCTGGGATTACAGGCGTGAGCCACCGTGCCTGGCCTAAAAATTATAATTTTTAAAGTCTATTCATTATGCAGTAATGATGAGCTCACTTAGTGAGGATTCACTGGAAGGTAGTTTTTCTGAACACGTAGAGTGCTATCTATGTGCAAGGAGCCCTGACAAATTCGCGGGAGACATGATGATGATCAAAACCTTCCTCTAAGGATCCCCTAGTTTGGAGAGACAGACAGACTGATTTACAGTCGGGGGGCTTTTCTGATGAGTGATGTAATAAAAATGTGAACTAAAGTGCCAAGGAGAGCCAATGGATTTACATTCAGAGATCCATGGAATTTTGCCTGAGATAATGTGAAAGCCACCACCTGCAGAAGGTGGGAGAATGGCTTTCCAGGCAGAGAGAAGGGTAGAGGGAGTGGTGTGGTCCTGGAACACGGTGCTGCCTGGCAGATCTGGCTAAAGTGTGAGCTTCCTGGATTGGGGGAGATGCAAAGTGCTCTAGGACCTTGTTCTGTAGGAAATAGGGGAGCCGTCAAAAGTTTTGAGAGGGGGAGTAATAAGGAATATACTTCTGTTGGCCATGGGGAGAATGAGTGGAAGAGGGGTAGTGGCTGAGTGACTAGACCTGTTCTGAGAGTTTATGGGAGAGACATTAAGACCCGGACTCTTGCAGTGGAGGTGCAGAGGAAGATTGAGAGCTTCTGTACTTTTCTGAAATGTGAGAGCTCAGTTTTAAAGTTTAGATTGGACTGAGTTTATTAAAGAAAAAGAAAATGTTTTTGACAGATGTCAATCTTTGTTGACACCCGTTGGTATCAATGCTGTGGGGTGAGGTGTCCATGTTCAAGGAATGGAACCACAATGGAAAATTGGGAGTGGTAGGAAGGGGGATGGGACAAGGATGAGGACATTCGTAGAAGCTCCTGCCCCTTTGCACACTGCTTTTTTTTTTTTTTTTTTTCTGAGACTGAGTCTAACTCTATCACCCAGGCTGAAGTACAGTGGCGCAATCTTGGCTCACTGCAACCTCCACCTCCCAGGTTCAAGTGATTCTCCTGATTCTCTTGCCTCAGCCTCCCAAGTAGCTGGGACTACAGGTGCCTGCCACCACACCCGGCTAATTTTTTTGTAGTAGAGACGGGGTTTCACCGTGTTAGCCAGGATGGTCTTGATCTCCTGATCTTGTGATCCACCCACTTCAGCCTCCCAAAGTGCTGTGACTACAGGCGTGAGCCACCGCACCTGGCCTTGATTCACTTGTTAGAAATAATACTGTAAAAATAAAAAAACTAGCCAAGTGTGGTGGCGTGTGCCTGTAGTCCCAGCTACTCGGGAGGCTGAGGTGAGAAGATTGCCTGAGCCCAGGAAGCTGAGGTTGCAGTAAGTCATGATGGCACCACTGCACTCCAGCCTGGGTGACATTGCCAGTTCCTGTCTCAAAAAAATAAAAATAAAGGAAAAGAAATAATATTGTAAAATCCGAATCTCTCTGTCTTTGCCTGGTGTTTCAATAGTCCTGTCTCTGAACGTTAAATGTTCAGCTGCATATGATTTTTTTCTAATTGATTGTCTCGGGTATTTAATAAAGACTGCCTTTGTAAATCACATGTTGTTATCCTCTATTTCTAGCTATTGTGGACGATGAAAGGCTCTCTGCAGAGGAGATGGATGAAAGGAGGCGGCAGAACATTGCTTACGAATATTTGTGCCACTTAGAGGAAGCCAAAAGGTAAGATCCAGACTTAGTCTATTTGTGCACCATCTCTTGGAGATAAGCTTTGTGATAAGGGCGTGGGATTTGATGACCAGAGAGTTCTGAAATGGGCCAGCAATTCTAAATAGTTGTCATAGTTGGAGGTGGCCAGGGAGAGATTCTTGCCTGCACTCAGTGATTTCGATTTGGCCAAAACTCCCATGCCAGGAGACCAGTGGGCTAGGGGTGACCCCTCCACACTCCGCTCCACCCCTGAGTCACAGCTGGGTGCACATCACACGCCTGTGCATATGCTACGTAGTTCTAATAACTCATTTGCAGTCTTGTTGGCAGCAGGGTAATGGGAGAAGCAGCATCTGTTTCTTGCAAATGGTTGGGCAGAGTTGAGAAAAAGTTGATGCCACAGCCAAAGTTGAGGCACTGGGAGGAAGGCAACTATTCCTTTCCCTTCCTCGGAGCCTCCCGGGAAATCACGGGGCCAACTGCAGATTGTTTCAAATTCTTCATCTCACTGGCTTGAATGTAGAGGAGCAACAATGACTTAAATCAACTTCCTTTTTCCCCAGAGCTTCCTTGGGTCTTTTCCCCACTCCCAGCCCAAAGATGATAAATGCCCAGCAGGACAGTGGCATATCAGACTGAAGTCCATCAGTCCTTAAGTAGGTTTATGACAGCAATCTCCTCTTTAAACCATGGGTGTGTGGCCACTTAGGGTGTATTGTCTCTAAAATCACATTGACTCTTTTAGACTTTTTAGATTAAATAAATGTTGCGTTCTCCAAGGAGAAAGTGAAGATAAAGAGTCCTAAGTGCAAATACTTTCCTCATGAGAGGAATCAAGAGAAATTTATCCTTTGTGGGGCAAATACTACAGAGTTCATACACCATGAGTTAGATTTTGATTGAATGCTTTATGCCATGATGGAGTGACAGTATTGTTCCCTGGACAAAGATATGTTCCAGCCCTCTTAGCTATATAGAAATAAATATTTGGTTAAATGGTCACTGGTGTTAATTATCTCTGATCACTGATAAATGGCTATCTACAGAACTAGAATGATGAGGTTTTTAATCAGTATTTTGGTGACACATGCCCTAATTTGACATCAAAATTGCTTTCAAGGAGTTTCTCAGAGTTGTTTAATATTTTAATAGTGTCACGTAACTTTCTTTAGGCTCTAAAAACCAAGTTTTAAAGATTGTTTAACATGTCTGTGAAGTCTACAGTTAGGTTGCAGGATGCTAGCGATTCACTATCAGTCTAAGATCATTAAAAACATGCTTTTAGTCAAGTTGTTGCAAAAAAGTTAGATAAGGAGATTAATTCATAGGCATTGAAAAGAAGTGGTCCCAACCACTCCTGAGGCTAAGGTGGGAGGGTCGCTTGAGCCTGGGAGGTGGAGGCTGCAGTGAGCTGAGATCTGGCTGCTGCACTCCAGCCTGGGTGGCAGAGTGAGACGCTGTCTTAAAAAAAAAAAAAAAAAAAAAAAAGGAAAAGAAAGAAAAATAAAAGAAAAAAATATACTTTCAGTGAATAAGTTCAAGGAGATGGTAGAAAAACTTACTTTTCTATTGATACTCACTTTACGTTCTGTTTTTGCCTCCTGTTTTTAACAAGTGGGAAGGGATGTCATGCAGAGGAAAATGATACGTGATTGGGAGTTGGTTTACCTAACTTCCTGGTCCCAGCTCCACCACTTACACAAGCAGCTTGACCTTCCACAGACCATTTAACCTGTGGGAAGTTCAATTTGTCCCCTCTGTAAATGAGACAATAAAGATGATGTTACTTATTGCCCTACTTATTCATGGATTCACGGATTTTAAAAAAATCATTTAAAGAAGGTGAAAGTATTCTGTAAGCTATACTGCCAGTCAGGTTTATGGTGATAACATAAGCAAAGTTTTCTCCTCAGTGTATTGAAATGGTATAAATGTAGCTTGAAAGCTTGTCATCTTCTCTAGTATTTTTGAAATTCTGTAGTTGAATTATGTTTCAGAAAGTCAGCATAATGATTATTTCAGATTCTTTGAGGAAAACTTCCCTTGGAATAGTTTCATGAAAATAATTATCAAAATGTACAATTTTTCCTCTAAGATGGCTTTTCATAAATTTATTTGATAAGAGTCTATTAGATGTAGTATATATTTGTGAATCTTTTATTAAGACACAAATACTTTTTTTTTCTTTTTTCTTTTTTTTCTGAGATGGAGTCTCATTCTGTCACCCAGGCTAGAGTGCAGTGGTGGGATCTCAGCTCACTGCAACCTCCGCCTCCTGGGTTCAAGTGATTCTCCTGCCTCAGCCTCCCAAGTAGCTGAGATTACAGACGCTCACCAGTACACCCGGCTAATTTTTTTATTTTTTAGTAGATATGGGGTTTTACCATGTTGGCCAGGCTGGTCTCGAACTCCTGACCTCAAGTGATCTGCCCACCTTGGCTCCCAAAGTGCTGGGATGACAGGCATGAGCCACTGCACTCGGCCAAGACACAAATACTTTGAAAGAAGCTGATTTTTGGTTATGGATTATATAAAAATTTGTGGCTACTACTAGACATATAGTTGTGCTGATTTAAGAAAGCATAGTGTACAGAAAACTCATGGTCTTGAATGCAAGAAATACAGGAAAGGGTGAATGTCTTTCTTGAAAAGATGAGAGGATTTATTGCATGATTCTTTTAAAGTATTAGTACCTTTGGAATTTGTGATATTGGGTTTATTATAATGCACATATATGTGTTCACATGAGTGGAGTTGGCTTAGAATATTGAGTTTCTACTAAATTGTATGCTTGTACTGTATATATTCATCTAGGAATTGTTTCTTGTTTCTGATTTCAGTTGAAATGACTTTATTGCATTTTAATTAAAAATGTATTGGTTCTGTCTTTGCACCTGTTTTTCTTTCTGGAGGTGAGAATTGGAAGGTATCTAGTTTGTATATCCTGTAACTTAGGATTTTTACAAATTGAGAATTATAATATTCCAGTATATCTTTAATTTTGGTTTTATTAATTTCAAAATTCTGTAATAAATCAGGCCATTGAAAAGTTCTTTATTAAGAGGGGACATCATTACCAACATTACAGAAATACAAAGGATTATAAAGGAATACTATGAACAATTACATGCCAATGAAAACTTAGAGGAAATTGACAAATTTCTAGAATGACAAACTACTAAAACTGACTCAATAAGAGACTTAAACATCTGAAAAAAACTAACATAACCAGAATAAGACTTATAATAAGTGAAGAGACTGACTTAGAAATCAGAAAACTTCCCACAAACCCAGATAACTTCACAGTAGAATTCTGCCAAATGTTTAAAGAAGGATTAAGAGCAGTCCTTGCAAACTATTCCAAAAAATACGAAAAGAGAAAACATTTTCCAATTCATTCTTCTGAGGCCTACGTTACCCTAATACCAAAACCAGATAGCCATCTCAAGAAAACCAAAGACCAATATCTCTTACGAATACAAATGCAAAAATCCTTAACAAAATACTAGCAAATCAAATCCAGCAACATATAAAATGTATTTAATACCATCGAGTGAGATTTATCCTAGGAAGCAAGCTTGGTTTAAGACCTGAAAATCAGTATCATAGACCATATTAATGGAGGAAAGGACAGAAGCCACATGATCATCTCAATATATGCAGGAGAAGCATTTGATAAAATCCAGCCCCCTTTCTTGACTTAAAACGTTCAACAAACTAGGAATAGAAGAGAATTTCAACCTGATAAAGGACATCGATGAAAAACCTACAAGTAACACCATACTCAATGGTGAAATACAGGAATAAGGATGTTTTTTCTTACCACTTCTGTTTAACATTGTACTGGAGATTTTAGCCAGGCAGTTAGGCAAGAAAAATAAACAAAAGGCATCCAGGTTAGAAAGGAAGGCGTGAAACTATTTCTAAGTGATGTTATCTGGTTTATAGAAAATCCATAGGAATCTACTAAAAAACAGAACAGAAGAAAACACTAAAAAAACCCCACCACAATGAGTCCATCATGGTTGTAGGATACTAGGGGAGTGTGTAAAAATTGCATTTCTTGACACTAGCAATAAGCAATCTGAAAATGAAATTAAGAAAGCAATTCAATATACGATAGCGTTAAAAACAATAAAATTCTTAGGAATAAAATTAACAAAAGAAGTACAAGAATTGAACACTGAAAACTACAACGCACTGAAAATTTTAAAACTCTTAAATAGATGGAAAGACATCTCATGTTCATGGACTGGAAAACAGCATTAAGAAAACAACGGTCCCAAATTGATTTATAGATTCAATACAATTTCTAGAAATATCCCAGCTGCTTTCTTTTTTTTAATGGAGAAATTGAAAAGCTGATTCTAAAATTTATATGGTGGCCAGGCCTGGTGGCTCATGCTTATCTTCCAGCACTTTGGGAGGCTGAGATGGGAGTATTGCTTGAGGCCAGGAATTTGAGACCAGCCTAGGTAATGTAGCAAAACCCTGTCTCTGCAAAAAAAAAAATTTTTTTAATTAGCTAGATGTGGTGGCATGCACCAGTAGACCTAGCTTCTCTGGAGGCTGAGGCATGAAGATCACTCAGGAGGCTGAGGATGCAGTGAGTTACGATCACGCCACTGCACTCCAGCCTGGGTGACAGAGCAAGACCTTGTCTCAAAAACAAGAACAAAAGCGGCCGGGCGAGGTGGCTCACGCTTTTAATCCCAGCACTTTGGGAGGCCGAGGCGGGCGGATCACGAGGTCAGGAGATCGAGACCACGGTGAAACCCCGTCTCTACTAAAAATACAAAAAATTAGCCGGGTGTTGTGGCGGGCGCCTGTAGTCCCAGCTACTCGGAGAGGCTGAGGCAGGAGAATGGCGTGAACCCGGGAGGCGGAGCTTGCAGTGAGCCGAGATCGCGCCACTGCACTCCAGCCTGGGCGACAGAGCGAGACTCCGTCTCAAAAAAAAACAAAAAACAAAAACAAAAACAAAAGTAAAGTTTATATGGAAATGCAAGGAATGCAGAATAGTCATAAGCATCTTGAAAAAGAAACGCAAAGTTGGAGGACTCATTTTTCAATTTCAAAACGTACTTACAAAGCCCACAGTAATTGAGACAGTGTGGTACTGGCATAAGGATATGCATATAGATCAATAGAGTAGATCTGAGAGTCTAGAAATAAACCCTAACACTTCTGGTAAACTGATTTTCATCAGCAGAATAAAGGCAATTCACTGGGAGTGAGAGAAGATGCCCTTTTCAACAAAGGATGCTGACTACTGAATGTCTACATACATAAAAATGAATTTGGACCTCTGCCTCTCACCATATACAAACATTTTCTTAAAATGGATTATTAACCTAAATGTGAGAGCCAGAACTGTAAATCTCTCCAGAAGAAAACAGGAGTAAATCTTTGTAACCTTGGGTGTTAGGCATTGGTTTCTGAGCTATGACACCAAAGCACAACCAATAAAAGAAAAACAGATAAATTAGACATCATAAAAACTGAAACCTTTTTTGATTCAAGAGATACCATCAAGAAAGTGAAAAGACAAATCATGTATCTGATAAAGGTTACATGTATTCAGAATATACAAAGGGTTCTTAGTCAGGTGAGGTGGCTCACACCTGTAATCCCAGCACTTTGGGAGGCTAAGGCCAGCAGATCACTTGAGCCCAGGAGATCAAGACCAGCCTGGGCAACATGGTGAAACCCCATCTCTACAAAAAAATAGAAAAATTAGCTGGATGTGGTGGCACATGCCTGTAGTCCCAGCTACTCTGGAGGCTGAAGTGGGAGAATTGCTTGAGCCTGGGAGGTGGAAGTTGCAGTGAGCCAAGATCACACTGCACTCTACTCTAGCCTGGGTGACAGAGCAAGAGTCTGTCTCAAAAAAATAAAAAAATAAAATAAAAAAGCACTTTTAAATTCTACATAAAGAGTTAATAGCCTAATTTTAAAATGGGCAAAAGTTCTGAATAGACATGTCTCCAAAGAAGATACACAAGTGATCAATAAGCATATGACAAGGTAGTCAACATCATTAGTCATCAGGGAAATACAAATCAAAACCACGATGAGATGTTACTTCATACCCACCAGGGTAGCTATAATCAAAGATGGACGATAACAAATATTAGTGAGGATGTAGAGAAATCAAAACTCATACATTGCTGAACAGATTGTAAAATGGTGCAGCTACTTTAGAAAATAGTCTGGCAGCTCTTTAAAAAATGAAACATAGAGTTACCATATGACCCAAAAATTATCCTCCCAGGTATATACGTATGAAAATTGAAAATCTATGCCCATACAAAAACTTGTACTCAAATGTTCACAGAATCATTATTTATAATGACAAAAAGCAGAAACAATCCAAATGTCTACCCACTGTTAAATGGTGATGTATCCATACAATGACATATTTTTCAGCTATAAAAAAGAATGAAGTACTGATACATAGTACAACAAGGATGAACCTTAAAAAAATGTTGAGTGAAAGAAGCTAGACACAAAAGGCCACATATTATATGAAATGTCCAGAATAGACAAATCCATAGAGACAAAGTAGATTAGTGATTGCCAGGGCCTAGGGGAAGAAGAGAAATGCTGGGTAACTGCTACTGGATATGGGATTTCTTTTTGGGCTGATAAAAATATTCTAAAATTGATTGTGTTGATGGTTGCACAGCTCAGTATACTGAGAACCACTGAGTTGTTTACTTTAAAAGGGAGAATTGTATGGTATGTAAGTTGTATCTCAATAAAGCTGTTTATTAAAGATAATTTCCTTACACTGGCTTAGAGAGGTCCTTAGGAAGCTGTTAAATAAGATCAATTGGTATTAGCAGATACATTGCATACAGAAGGTACCCCTAAGATACACTAGATGTCTAAATACTGTGTTTGTTTTACAGATACTTATTGAGCATCCTCTATGTGTAAACAAGCCTAGGAAGGTTGTTTTGGGAGATGGAGTTCAGGCAACAAATAATGCTGTGCTCAGAAAAACTCGCCATTTGGTTGAACTTTTTACTCAAGAGTTTAAAGTTATTTTCCTTCATTTACGTTTGCTCTGTTAATCTCTCTGTATATGTGTATCATCTCCATATCCAGCCGTCATCCTCCTAAACAGCTCTCATATGTTCACTTCTCTATCCCACCACTGCTAGCCCGCCGAAGGATTCCAGCATCTCTTGTGAGACTACTGTAGTGGCCCTTAACTGGTTTCTTCATGAGTCTCTGGCCTCCTTCAATCCTTTATCTGTCTTATAGCCAGATAAATCTTTTCAAAACTCTGAGCAAACTCCTTTACCGGGCCTCATAGGCTCTGCATAGTCCAGTTCAGCCTCTTTAGTTTTACATTGTGCCACGCTGCTCTGTGCTTCAACCACATTGATCTGTTTTATTCCCTGTTCCCTCCTGCACAGGACCTTGCCATGTGCTATTCCCTTTTCATATTCCTCTTTATCTAGTCAGACTTACTTCCTCTTCAGATTGCAGCTTACTTTTTCAGGGAATCCTTCTCTGACTTCCACATCCAGGTCAAACTCACCGATTAGAAGGCCTTTTGACATCACATCTATTGCATGTTTGAATGAATAATGTAATGTCCAGTGTTGGATCAGTATCATTCGCTACTAAGGAGGATTGATTATGCTCTGTTTTCTGTACATTTTGGATGTTGGAGGTAACAAGGAGGATACGAATCAGACTCATGGTAGACAGCTAGACTGCCAGCCTAGCAGTAATCTTTGTTTCACTGAAAAATTCTATATTGCAGTTAGATGATGCAAGTCTTTCCCAACAGGTTTGTGACCCAGTAAGTTATAAAGTTGGGAATTTCAGACAACTTAATAAGCTGTGATACCACCGTGAACTAGAAAATATCCAGAAAGGCATATAGAGTATTGCTCAATGAATGAATGGAGAAGGAGGAAGCCTGTGTATTAGGAGGACTTAAGGCTGAAATTATTGCTCAAACTTTATAAAATTATGAAGTCTTAACATATAGATGTTAAGACTCAAAAAAATGATTTTTTTTTTTTTTTTTTTTTTGGAGATGGCATGTCACTCTGTTGCCCAGGCTGGAACGCAGTGCAGTGGTGCGATCTCGGCTCACCGTAACCTCCACCTCCTGGGTTCAAACGATTATTTCTCCTGCCTCAGCCTCCCAAGTAGCTGGGATTACAGAAGTATGCCACCATGCCCGGCTAATTTTTATATTTTTGTAGAGACGGGGTCTCGCCGTGTTGGCCAGGCTGGTCTCGAACTCTTGGCCTCAAGTGATCCACCCACATTGGCCTCTCAAAGTGCTGGGATTACAGGCGTGAGCCACCGCTCCTGGCCTCAAAAAACGAATATTAATGGCAATGAACAAAATATTAAGCAGGCTTATTTTTAGGACCAAAAAGAAGTAATTTGGCTCTTCACCCAAATTACTTCACCCTACAGGCTGAAGGATTCAGATGATGTGGAGAGTGAATCAATTCTGTTGGGAGGCAAAGGATGTCTTGTATAGTATTAGTTACCTATGACTGTATAACAAGTTATTCTAAAACTTAGCAGCTTAAAACAATAAACATTTATCTCAGAATTTTTGAGGGTCAGAAATCTGTCATTGCCTAACTGGGTCCTCTGGTTTTGGGTCTCTCACAAAGCTGCAGTCATCTCACAGTTCATGTGGGGCACACCCACTTCCAAGCCACCCGGTGACACTGGCAGGATTCAGTTTCCGACAGGTTTTTGGACTGGAGGTCTCAATTCCTTGCTGCTGTTGGCCAGAGTCTTCCCTCAGTTGCTCATCACTTGGGCCGCTTACACATGGAAACTTACACGTGGCAACTGGCTTCCATCAGAGTAGGCAACTGAGAGAAGAAGATGGAAGCTACAGTCTTTTTGTAACCTATTCTCAGCAGTGACACCCATCATTTTTGCTGTATCCTATTCATTCGAATCGAGTTACTAAGTCAAGGCCATGCTCAAGGGGAGGAGTTTTCCACAAGGGGATGAATTCAGAGGGATAGGGATGACTGGGAACCACCTTAGAAGCTGCCTTTCACAGGGTGTCTTCATAGGCTTTTGAAATTGACCCCAGAAAGGGAATCTGAGGATAAAATTATTTTTGTTACCATTAGAAACTCAATCAGAAATTGAATCCTTCCCGATCTGAATGCTTACAGTTCTAAGCTTATTGCTGCCTTGATTGTTTTTTGTTGGTCTGTTTTTTTGTTTTTAATTTTAAGGGTCTTGCTGTGTTGCCCAGGCTGGATTCAAACTCCTGGGCTCAAACAATCCTCCAGCTTCAGCCTCTCAAGTAGCTGAGGCTACAGGTGCTTGCTACCATGCCTGGCAACTGCCTTGATTTTTTTGAATTGTGAGCTGCTTTAAACTAAGCCTTTTCATTTCTTTGTCATTTTAAATAATACTAAATGGACTTTTTAGGTTTCCTTTTCAAGTAGGCCCTCAAAGCTAACTTTATAGCTCCTTTGCTGTGGGGCTTTTGCTGAAATGAGACTGTACAGACAAGTCTACTACTAATATGGGCTTTGAAATGTCCTCTCTGATGCCAGAAATCCTACTATTTAAATTAAATTAAAGGAGTAACTTTTCCAAAAGAATTAGTACTGCTGAGTAGATTTTATATTAATCTGCCTAAAATTTATTCAAGTAATGAAAATGAATCTGTTTTAAGAAATTCAGTCTTTTAGTTTTTAGGACAACTATGCAAAAATGTACGATGGAGAATTCTTTTTGGATAAACTCTAGGTTGAGGAACTTAATCCATCCGGAGCTATTGTGAAGGTCAGAAAACAGGAGAGGGAATCTTGGCAAGGAATGGAGACGGAGTTTGCAAATTGCAGCTTGAGTAAATAGTTATGAATGGGACTGCTATTGTGTCTCCCAAGGAAAGTTCCTGTAATATTATATTCCTTTTTTAAGGAAAGAGAAAATGCACAGAGAACTTTTGCTGTGCTTCCTTTTTCTGTCCTACCTCTGAAAATAAACTAAGCAAAAAAACAAACAACAACAACAAAAAAACCCTTCCCTTGGTGATAGGCTTGTTTAGAAATAGTATCTTCAAAGGTCTCTTTGTGTGAGCCAAACCATTGGCTGTATTGGTGAGTCTGGGACAGTTATGTATGTGCCCTGGAAAGAAAACAAAACAGGGGTGTGATTCCTTTTGTGTCAGTGTTTATAACTCAGATACCAAAAGAACACCTTGTTGATTAAATCAAGTCTCAAGCTCTGACCTTATCTAGTGGTGAGTTAGAGAATCAGATTTGAAAGGAGAAGTGCTTCAAATGTTTAAGCAAGTGCAAGCCATCAGTTGCTTAACACTCAATATTCATGATTAGTTTAAAAAAAAAAAAGAATCTTCTGACTGGGGAATACTTTAGAGAATCCAATGGCTTTCCTCTGCATGCTTGGACCTCACTATCCTTATCCCTAGGTCATACCCATGGATAAGCAATGCTAAAAAGAACTTGGAATTTCCAGGGAAATATTTTTCTTTGTTGCTCTACACACAAAATAGTAATGAAATTTTTAAGAATTCTTAATTGCATTTTCAAAACATAAATAGTTTTCATGTTTCCACTGTAACTCTCCATTTCCCCCTTCCCTCTCTTGTTCTCTCCCTGGCTCTGACCTCACTTCTGCTTTCCACGGGGAGCAAGATGAACTGCTTGGTTGTTCCATGCGGCAGCTGGTGGGGCAGAGGGTGCAGTGAGCTGAGAGCAGGGACCCCCTCGCAAGTCTGGCACCTGGTTGAGGGGAGGGCCTGCTTAGGGCTGCTTTCTAACCAGCTTGCCTCAGGAGCCCTGTGCCAGCAAGGCAGAGATCAGGGCCTGGCACATCCCAATGTCAGGGAGAGAGTAACTTGTGAGGAGCCCAGACTTGTCCAGGGTAGCTTGGCAGAGTTGGAGAGGTGGTCTTAACAGGGTGATCTCCGTGGCACAGGAATAGACGTGATCCTAGCCAGCCCTACCTGCCAACAGTAGTACTTGTAGTTGGGGCCTCAGAGAGGTGTTGGTGCTGAGGGCCAGCTGGCAGTGACCAGGGATTATGCTATGGAGCTAGAATGGAAGGAACACTTATTAAGGATATAAAGGAAAAAGCTACAGGACTTGGCAGGGGTCTGGATTTGGGCAGCAGAGGAGGACGCTGGGAGGTCAGATGCCCTGCGGCAGATCAAGGCATTGCTTATCTGACTCAGCAGGACACACTTCATGTTCTCTGTCTGCCAAGCCTAGGCTTGGGCATATAGTAGGTGGAGAAAGTTTTTTGTTTTTAGTTTCACATATTGTACTAGCTTTGGATGTATGTTGGACAGGTGCCAATTGGGTATGTTCTGACAGATGAAAGTATAACTTTTCAGAGTGCTGGTATTTTAAAATACAAATAATCGGTATTAATCATCTCCAGCCAAAGACAAGTTGAGCAACTGATATTTGATCCCAAAGTTTATATTTGTTTCTCAGGATCTTCAAAGTTGGAAACCTGGGAGAGGCTTGGAATTTTCCATGGTTGCAAATGTACTTTACTCACAAGGATTATCACACGAGTGTCTACTCACCAGGCACGGTGCTGTAAGCATTCAACCCACATGGTCTCGATTCTCACAACCACCCTGTGGGAAGGAGCATTATCCCCATTTGATAGATGGAAAAACCAAGTCCTGGAAAAACTTAAGTAATTTATTCAGTGTCACAGCCAACAGGTGACAGCAACAGTATTACAACCTAGGTCTTTCTGACTTCAAAGACTGTGCTTAAAAACTATAACATACTGTCCCATTTCTTTATTTCTTAATGTGTTTTGATCATGTCTTCCTTGTAAGTCCAAAACATGGTCTTGGTTTTTAGGTTCTATATGGGCTAGTTCTAGTTCTAGCTCTTGATCAATAAATTCTCACTTAAGCTTTGGTGGAATTAGCACAATATAGCCATCCATTGGCTATATATGGCTATATATTGTTTTATTTTCCTTTCTCTCTTTTTTTTTTTTCCTGTGAACTGTTTCTATTTTGTTTTAACTAGTACTATTATAAGTAGTTTGTTCTGGGAATAATTTGTCTTGTATTTACCTTCTGTTCTTCCACCCTCTTTCTCCTTCTCTCTTTTGCTTATTTTAGGCTAGCTCTTTCTTGCTCTCTCTTTTTTTAATTAAAATAAAATAGCGATGAGATCTCACTATGTTGCTTAGGCTGGTCTTGAACTCCTGGCCTCAAGCAGTCCTCCCACCTTGGCCTCCCAAAGTGCTGAAATTACAGGCATCAGCTACTGTGCCTTAAAGTATTATTAAGAATTTGTACTTCTCTATGATGTAGACTTTATTCTGTTCTCTTCACCCAGGAAAATTTTGGTGCATCTTTATTCTTGGTTAGGCCTCCATACTACATTCAATTCATCAATTATCTTTTTGGTTTTGCCACTATTAGGACTGGTTTCAAAGAATGCTTGGCTTTTTTTTTTTTTTTTTTTTTTTTTTTGAGACGGAGTCCTGCTCAGTGGCCCAGGCCTGGAGTGCAGTGGCGCGATTTCCGCTCACTGCAAGCTCCGCCTCCCGGGTTCACGCGCCATTCTCCTGCCTCAGCCTCCCGAGTGGCTGGGACTACAGGCGCCTGCCACGACGCCTGGCTAATTTTTTGTATTTTTAGTAGAGACGGGGTTTCACCATTAGCCAGGATGGTCTTGATCTCCTGACCTCGTGATCCGCCCGCCTCAGCCTCCCAGAGTGCTGGGATTACAGGCGTGAGCCACCGCGCCCGGCCGAATGCTTGGCTTTTTGTTGAAACATCAAAAGGTATGTATGAATAGCAAACAGCACTGAGATCTCTTCCGTCCTGTATGAACCTCACCACCGGAAGCTGCCTCATGCTGTGATGCATCAGGGAGAACATTTGTACAAGGTTGTCACAGAATGATTTCTTTGTGTCTTCCATTTTTAGGGTGATCATAGAATGTAGAGCGATTTTCCATTGCCTTCTCAGTCTGAACACCTTTGTTTTTCTTTAACAGAGTCAAATCCCCATTTCATATATGGGGACACTGAGGCTCAGAAATTTATCTCACTTATCCATGGTGGAGTTAGTGGTAGATTTGGGATTAGGATAAAGGTCTTCTGACTGTTTGACAGTGCTCTTTAGTTCCATGAGTCTCTATAAATCATGTTGAGTAGTAAAAGTAGAAAGCTCAAATGAGTCTCTATAAATCATGTTGAGTAGTAAAAGTAGAAAGCTCAAATGAGTCTCTATAAATCATGTTGAGTAGTAAAAGTAGAAAGCTCAATAAAGAAAATGTATAAACATGAATATTAAACTTATTTGGTAGATTCAGTTCAAGTTTGCTTTTGGTTGAATGCTGCAAATGGTTTGGGGGAATTAGCCATTCATATGTTCTTGTCATGGATCTTTCATTTTTGCTGAGAAACTTGAACCCATTTTGGTGCAAGAACAGGAATTCAGGAATTAACATTTCTAGTCATTTCTGCACTCTCTGTAGTCCATCCTACTTGGCTTAATGTCCCTGGGTTGTTTTTTTGTTTGTTTGTTTGTTTTTTCCCATCGTGTGATTTGTAATACACAGCTTTTCCTGCCTCTGGTATTTCTCAAGGCAAGAGTTGAGACAGCTATGTCATCTGGGAGAGTGACTTAGGGCAGTGATCCCCAAATTCATTTACACCTGCATCAAGGTCACATGGATGCTTGTGTGAGTGCAGGCTTCTGAGGATCACTCCAGACCCTACAAGGCCATCTCTAAGGCACAACCTCCGCCTCCCAGGTTCAAGCAATTCTCCTGCCTCAGCCTCCCAAGTAGCTGGGATCACAGGCATGCGTCACCACACCTGGCTAATTTTCTATTTTTAGTAGAGACGGGGTTTCACCATATTGGTCAGGCTGGTCTTGAACTCCCAACCTCACGTGATCCACCCACCTCAGCCTCCCAAAGTGCTGGGATTACAGGCATGAGCCACTGCGTCCGGCTGAGGTCTGCCTTTTAACAAAGCACTGGAGTACACTTTTATTCACACTGATGTTTGAGATAGCATCTATGGCTGATGCTGTCTCAGCTCTCAGCCTTCCCACCCCAGCTTAGAAAAAAGAATGGAGGATACCCGTTCCTCTGGGATGAGAGGGGAGAAAGGAAGGATACTAAGAGTCACCATCTGCTGAGGTGAGGAGGGTGGAGGCATGAAAAAGCAGTAGTGCATCAGCCAGGGCTGGATAGAAAGCCTGAGTAGTTTTGAAGATCCAATTAGAGTTATAAATGTTCTTTGCAGAGCCAATAAGCATTTTCATGTGAATTTCTGCAACAAGATAAAAGAATGGGGTAACTATGCCTAGGGATTGACCTGTTGGCTCTGACCAAGTCATAGGTGTTGGGGATCAGACACTGATGCCCCAAAATACAGCATTTTGACATTCCAAACTGAAGAAGCTTCTAGGTGTCTCTGACATTCCTGCATCCCACGTTCTCTTTCAAAGCCTTTATCTACCAAAGATCCAGACCCACCAGGAGAAAGAATTGTTTTTCCTTCCCCTCCCTGTAAGACCAGGAATGTGGCCACACCTGAACAGACCCTTTCACAGGATGACATACAGGTTAATCTCTGTTCCCCATCCATTTTCCTTGGTAATCTCAACCAAATTCCTTTTCCGCCCCCCTTCCATAACCTGTTTTGCTGGGATGGTAGTTAAGCTTCTGAGTCACTTAAGGGGTGGGTAAACATGTGATTCTACTTGTGTATATGTTAATAAAACTTGTATGCCTTTTCTCCAATTGATCGGCCTTTTGTGAGTTGATTTTTTCAGAGAACCTTCAGATGACAAAGGGGAGGATTTCCTTTGGCCTCTGCATGGGAAACAGGGACTCCAGGGTGTTCATGAGAGTATTGCTGAAATTGGGTTCTTGAGGTCCCATCTGGCTGAGGAGTCTATGAAGCCAGGATGGGAAAGATGGAGTGGGGTGAAGTCAGGGAACCACCTATAATGAGGATAAAGGGCAGGATCTATAAGAATAAGGGAGTGGAGAAGTGAGTAAATAGAAAGGCTATAGTCCAAGATTTGGAAGCCTTGATCTTACAGGTGGAGTATTTCCAGGTAGTGATAACGTGCAAGGTGTGGTGCCTGTGTGTGGTTGGAGTGTAGTGGAGGAGTGTTACCAAGGTCATCCACCTTCTTGAAGCCACCCAGCAGAGGCAGGCCTGGGAGGAAGGCAGCAATTGTGGCAAGAAACGAAAAGCCCTGGAGGTCAAGAAATGAGTGGCAAGGTTAGGGGTGAGAGGGAAGAATGAGGCCCTGAGAAGTGAGGTAATGGGACAGGGTGTGGCCTGGGAGAAAAGTTTATTTGGGAAAGTGATGACTATCCTCTCTTTGTCCTGGGAGTCAAGGAAATTTGGCAAACAACCACCCCTGGAGTGGGTTTATGAGGGGTGGGATTTTGAAGCAAAAGCCAGCTTTTCATTAGACAAGTAGGTAGAGAAAGTGTAAACAAAAAGTGATAATATAGGAGAATTACAACAGGTCAGGAGTTCAGAGGCTCATTGGAAGGAGTGAGTAGGCTTGGGGTATGTTTAAGGAGGGCTGGTTAGCAGGATGGAGACAGATGACTTTATATGAGTTCTGGGGGGTCAGGACTTTTACTAGAGTTTACTAGGAAACCAAATCCACTGCAGAAACAGGCATAGATTTATGTAACTGTGATGGAGGCCCATTAGAGATCTTGTGTTAACTGATTTACTAATTGTGTTACTGATTTATTACTAATTCATTAGCTGTGACATACACTTTCAGCAAGTGACTAAAACCTTATGACCCAGAGCAAAACAATTTTATATCATGACCCAGGTAGCTGTGTGATATGTGTAATAAGTGGGCATGTGTGTCTAACTAAAGATTCACCGAGCAACACTTAACTTCTACTATATGCAACAGCCTCTGATGTTTACTATTCTGTTCTGTTCTAATTCATTTTCTAAGAAAATGCTGGTCATGAACCACTGTGTTGATTTTATGATCCATTAAAACATTACAGGTCAGGCATGGTGGCTATAATCCCAGCACTTTGAGAGGCTGAGGTGGGTAGATTACTTCAGCCCAGGAGTTTGAGACCAGCCTGGGCAACATGGTGAAACCCTGTTGCACAAAATACAAAAAAAAAATTAGCCAGGCATGGTGTTGCACGCCTGTAGTTTCAGCTACTTGGGAGGCTGAGGCAGGAGGATCACCTGAGCCTGGGAGGTAGAGGCTGCAGTGCGCAGTGATCACACCACTGCACTCCATCCTGTGTGAAAGAGTGATACCCTGTCTCAAATCAAAACAAAATAAAACATTACAGCCTGCATTTGAATAAAGTGCTTTACACTATCTTGAGCATGTTTTGGTAATAGTTATGTTCTGCATAACAATATCCCATAAGATTATAATGGGGCTGAAAAATTCCCAAAGCATTACTCACGTGTTTGTGGTGATGCTGGTATAAACCTACTGTGCTGCCAGTCATGTGAAAGTATAGCACATACAAATGTGTACAGTACATAATACTTCATAATGGTAATAATTATGTTACTGCTTTATGTATTTACTGTGTTTTTATGTTATCTTTAGAGTGAACTTTCTCTACTTTAAAAAGCAAATTGTAAAATGGCCCCAGGCAGGCCCTTTTGGAGGCACTGGAGAAGAAGGCATTGTTATCATAGGAGATAACAGCTCCATGCAGACCTTTCAGTGGGACAAGATGTAGAGGTGGAAGACAGTGATATTGATGATCCTGACTCATGTGGGATCTAGCTAATGTGTGTGTTTGTGTGTTCGTTTATAGCAAAAAAGTTTAAAAAGTAAAAAAAAATTAAAAAGTTAAAAATCGAAAAAAGCTTATAGAATAAGGACATAAAGGGAAAAATATTTTTGTACAGCAGTAAAATGTGTTTGTGTTAAGCTAATGCGTCAAAAAGTTAAAACTCAAAAGTTTATGAAGTGAAAAAGTTACAGTAAGCTAGGGTTAATTTATTATTGAAGAAAGAACCTTTTTTTTTCTTTTTTTGAGATGGAATTTCGCTCTTGTCTCCCAGGCTAGAGTGCAATGGTGTGGTGGCTCACGCCTGTAATCCCAACACTTTGGGAGGCCAAGGCGGGTGTATCACCTGAGGCCAAGAGTTTGAGACCAGCCTGGCCAACATGGCAAAACCCCTGTCTCTACTAAAAATACAAAAATTAGCCAGGCGTGGTGGTGCATACCTATAATCCCAGCTACTTGGGAGGCTGAGGAAGGAGAATCACTTGAACCCAGGAGGTGGAGGTTGCTGTGAGCTGAGATCGTGCCACTGCACTTCAGCCTAGGAGACAGAGCGAGACTCTACCTCAAAAATAAAAAATAAAAAAAATAATTTAGCATACCCTAAGTGTACAATGTTTATAAAGTCTACAGTAGTGTACGGTAATGTCCTAGGCCTTCACATTCACTATCCTAAAGGACAGTGACACAACTCCTGTCCTCAAGTGATCCGCCCACCTTGGCCTCCCAAAGTGTTGGGATTACAGGCATGAGCCAGGCGTGGTTGTGCACACCTGTAATCCCAGCTACAGGCCAGGCCCCCTTTTTGTGTTTAGATACACAAATACCACCATGCTACAGCTGCCTACAGTATTGAGTACGGTCACATGCTGTATGGGTATGTAGCCCAGGAGCAATAAGCCATATATCCTAGATGTGTAGAAGGCTGTACCATCTAGGTTTGTCTAAGTGCACTCTGATGTTTGCGCAATGACGGAATCACCTAATGACATACTTCTCAGAACACATTTCCCTCATTAAGTGATACATGACTGCACTAGGTGCTGCTTCCTAGGCATCTCTCGGAGGAAGAACATTAATTGTAATTTTCTGTATCTAGTTCATACTTGGGGCTTATTGTACCATCTGAGAGAAACCAGGAGGTGTTTAGTTAGGCCTTTCCCTGCTCACAACTTTCATAGGCTCCATTTTCCCTGCAGGATCATGGAAGGGCACCTCCTAAGCCTGGCCCAGGAGCCCATACTCACCCTTTTTACACTGCCCCTGCCTTTCCCCCATGGTTGATCGTTCTCTCCTCGGTTATGCCTCAGGTCCCTGTCCTGCTTGCACTGTGCATAGTATGCTTTATGGTAACTTTCTCTGTGTGTTGTCCTCTCTTAGCAGTCAGGGAGCTCCCCGAGGAAGACATTCTCACTCACTGTACCCCACTGCCTTGCACGGGGCCTGTGCAGAATGGGTGCTAGGTTGCTTTGCCTGAGTGAGTGTTGTGATCTCAGAAGTTCTGGCTTAGGCTCCTTGTCCCTGTGCTTTTGTCTAGAGAGGCTTTGTGAGGGACGCTGATTCTATTGGATAGCCTTTGAATGATTTTCATTCTCAATTGCATGGATCGCTTTGGGGAACACAGACCAGCTGGCTGTGCTTGGCAGCAAGGTGTTGTGTGGTGGAAATGGCTGAATTCCACATATCCTCTGTTACTCACAGACATTTAGGGGAGCACGTGCCATCCCTCTCACAGTTTTGAATACATAGGACTGGGTGCTCCTCACCCTTCCATTTCAGTGGGATAGTTTGTCTAGCAGCTGCTCTGTGCTGATGACATTATGAAATAGGGATTTTAAAGGACCTCTGTGCAAATGGGGCCCCTCAACCCCTGACGATGTGTTCTGCACAAATAGATTTAAGTAGGCTTTTTATGCATCAGAACTGCCTACAATCTGAAACAGACCAACAAGACAGGTTCAAGGATGAATTAACAAAGGTTCAGCAAGCTTAAATGATACTCAGAAGTCTTGCGGCTAAGTCAAATTATAAAATAAACTCATGTGTGTGGTGTAGAACTGTGTGTGTGTGTGTTGGTTTTGAGAGACTGATAGAAGGAAGAAGTAGATGGAGTATTATTTTCTTACTCCTGATGTGTCTCCCTGGCTGGCTGATGACAAAGAACAAAGGAGAAGTTGTCAGGCACCGTCAAGGAGAAGGGAGGAGCGATATGGTTTAAGTGTGGAGGAAGAGAATTGAAGGGACATTTGTGCCACTTTACACACCCACAGAGCTGTTTGTGTAGGTGGGGGCTGGGCAGGGAGTGTCGCCAGAGACTTTGACTTCTCTGCCTCAGAACTTCACTCAGTGGGGTGTCTGTGTGCCTCAGATTAATGTCAGCCTGCTCAGGGAGAAGCAAATATGTGTCCTCTGAGGGATAAGGCACATATTTCACATACCCTCTGTTCCGGGTGGAGCTGAGCTCAAGGGACTGGGTGGAGAGGAGGTCCTCTTCTCTCAAACATGGCCCTTCTTTCTCACAGTCATACTTTTGCTAATCCTCTCTCTCTGGAATAGTTTTCTCATTCCTTTCTCCCTCACTTATCATTTCACTCCTTTTAAAGTCCACCCGGTCTTCAAAGATGAACCCAGAGCTTATCTTTTCTCTGCAGATTTCTTGGTCACCCAAATAGTGGTAATTTTTCCTCTGAACGCCCCTAGCACTTACTGTCCATATCACTTCTGTGTCATGTATAACAGAATAGCAGATGGAGGAACTTCAGTGTTCTTGTGTCTCATATACACCCAATGTGTCAATTCTTACTATGTCTGCTACAGTTCCTAGGGGATTTTGTGGGGGGAAAGAAGTGAGTTGTCATGTAAATGAAATAATGGTGTACCTTGACTGAGGATGTCAGAGAATTTATTTTGCATCCCTGGGCACACAGCTATCTTAGTCTCTTGTGCCCCTATAACAAAGTACCTGGGACTGGGTAACTTATAAAGAGCAGAAATTTGTTTCTTGCAGTTCTGGAGACTGAATGTCCAAGATCAAGGTGCTGGTGGGTTTGGTGTCTCATACAGTCTGGTATCTGCTTCCAAGATGGCACCTTGTAGCTGCATCCTCCGTTGGTGGAAGTGATGGAAGGAAGGTCAATAAGGCCCTACCTAGTTCCCTCCAGCCCTTTTATAAAGTCACTAATCCCATTCATGAGAGCTCTGCCCTCATGACTTAATCTTATCTCCTAAAGGATCCACCTCTTAGTGCTATCACAATGGTGATGAAGTTTCAACATATGAATTTGGGGGCACACGTTCAGGCCATAGCAGCAGCCTTATATGGGAACTGACAATATCGTCTCTACCGGCACTGTCCTCTATATAGAAATATAACAGGAGCCACATGTATAATTTTACCTTTTCTACTAGCCACATTAAAAAAGTAGAAAAACAGGTAAAATAATTTTAATGTATTTTATTTAACCTAGTATATCCCAAATGTCATTTTAATACATAATCAATGTACAAAAAAATTTTTTTTTTTTTTTTTTGAGATGGAGTCTCGCTCTGTTGCTCAGGCTGGAGTGCAGTGGCACAATCTTGGCTCTCTGAAACCTCTGCCTCCCGGGTTCAAGCAATTCTCCGGCTTCAGTCTCCTGACTAGCTGGGATTACAGGAGTGTGCCACCACACCCAGCTAATTTTTTGTATTTTTAGTAGAGACAGGGTTTCACCATTTTGGCCAGGCTTGTCTTGAACTCCTGACCTCAAATGATCTGCCTGCCTCAGCCTCCCAAAGTGCTGGGATTATAGGCGTGAGCCACCACGCCCGACCCAATGTACAAAAATATTAATGAGATATGCTACTGCCCTTTATTTTATACTAAGTCTTTACTAACTGGTGTGTATTTTACGCTTACAGGACACTGCAGCTCAGACTAGCTGCACTTCAAGTGTTTAATACTTACATGGGGCTAGAAGCTGCCATGTTGGAGAGAATAGGCCCTGCATTCTTGATCCTTTAGTCTAACAGGAGCCTCATAGGGATCTTCTGATTATTCCAGGAAGAAGCAAGAAAGGTTACAGGGTTGTGTTTCATGTATTAGGAGGCAAATTAAAGCTTTAAGAGAATAGAAACATAGAATTTACCAATGAGGTGCACTTAACTTTTTTCTCCCTTAGTTTTCTTCTCATATTCACATTTACAACAGAAAGGAGAAACAGGAAAAATTTACAACAGAAAGGAGAAACTCACCAAGTACTTATGCAAATAGAAGTAGCATGGGATGCATTCTTTTTCTTCTGTCCTGTGCACCCGCCTTACCTTTTCCCAGGGTGAGTGGATGATAGCGTGGCATCTTTGCAGAAAGAGCTTGTAGAGAAGAAATGGTGATACCAGCCACCTCAGCCTCTGCTTCTGATAGCCTCTTGCTTTGTTCCTGAAGTTAAATAACCAAAATGTATGCTCATAAAGTGGTGATGAAAATTTACTTCTTGGTCAATAGGTGTCTCTGATGGCAGCAAATCCATGTTGCATTTGTCTTTTTCTCTTAATAAAGGACTTGATGGACTATGACAAGATTGGTCACCTATTTTAGAGTCATTGGAATTAAATTAAGACATGCCCACACTACCTAATTTCATAAGGGTGGTGCTGAAGGGAGAAGAGGATAGTACATACAGAAGGAAGAGGGTGGCCCAATATCGACATGTTAATACCCAGGACTAAAAACAAAGTCTCTACTGTTATAAAGGCCAGGAAGGATGTTCTCTTTCTACCCAGGCAAACATTGTCCAAATTTTATCCACAGGAAAATCAAGGCTCAGTTATTCATTATGTACAGCTGCAGAAACAACAGAAAATGTAGCCCCTTGGTTATCAGAGCAGCATTATCCAAATAAAATTATCAGGCTCAATGTAGCCTTGACTGAAATGCGTGGAGGTAACATGCTGATTTTGTTCTTCTCAAACAACGTATGAACCATAGTCGATTTATTTTTCCTAGTCCTGGTTCTGTTAGTGCCTGAGTGGCCTTGAGCAAAGCACTGTCTCTGTGGCTCAACTTCTGAATTTATGAAATGGGTCCAGGAACACCTTTCACACCTACATCCCAGCATTCTGATGTGAAAAGCAGCCTAAAAATTAAGCGCTACGTTGCTATGAATTGTAAAGTGTGGAAACATGGAACAAAATACCTCTTAAGCTCCATTGTTTATTATGAAAAACATTTTCAGTAGTAGGAACAGCTGTGAATCAGGCAGCCCAACTTAATTAGAGTCAAAGAATGTGCGCCTTCAGCTGCTTTTTATTGATAGTGTTTGCACATTTACTTCCTGAATAGCATAAATAGAGGTGGAGTAGGTTTATGCAGGGAAGAATAAGTACATTGGAACAACCTAGAAGTGGAATCTTCCTTCTGTAAACAATATTCTCAATACCAGATACAGGCCCCTCTGTTGTAGCACCAGGAGAGTAGGAGACCTCTTTTTAAACCTAGAAATATATGCATGTGGTTAATTATACCTTTACAAGGTAAAGAAAGCATCCATCAAGGAAATATTTGGAGCAATACTGGCCCAGCAAATTCAGCTTTTAAATATAATTCATATTGGAACAACTGGCATCTCCTTCAGGAAGAAAAATAAGGTGGTCAAAATGTTGATTCTCTAACCTACCATCTTGGATAGGGCTGGATGTTAAGTCACTGGCTCTTACAGGTAATGTGGGCAGCACATAGACTGGGTGTTTTCGAGTCAAGCGCATAAAAGGCTGCAGGTTTTCTCCAGGCCACCAGGAGCACTGCGGTAGGACAGCACCTCTCCTGAAATAAAGCTCATTTAGGCTCACCTCAGCTCCCCCGTGGGTTGGGGTATGTGTGTGTCTGCTCTTGCTAAGTGCCAGATTTATAATTTTGTTCTCTTATGCTAGTCCTGCAGCCTCTTCTTTCCATCCCCACCCCATGCCAGCCAACCAGAATTGGGGGGATGGGGAGAGGACTCTAAACAGACAGCTCCTTAGCCTCTCAGAGGCCCCTCGGAAGAGCCACAGGATAGGCAAGGGTCAAGGGAATAATAGCTTTTCCTTCTTCCTGAGAAACCTTCTAGAATTCCACTAAAGAACTGGGGGACGCGCCGGGCGCGGTGGCTCACGCCTGTAATCTCAGCACTTTGGGAGGCCGAGGCAGACGGATCACAAGGTCAGGCGATCCAGACCATCCTGGCTAACACGGTGAAACCCCGTCTCTACTAAAAATACAAAAAATTAGCCAGGCGTGGTGGCGGGTGCCTGTAGTCCCAGCTACTCAGGAGTCTGAGGCAGGAGAATGGCGCGAACCCGGGAGGCGGAGCTTGCAGTGAGCCGAGATGGTTTTTTTTTGTTGTTGTTGTTGAGACGGGGTCTCACTCTGTCACCCAGGCTGGAGTGCAGTGGCATGATCATGACTCATTGCAGACCTGACCTGGGCTCAAGAGATCCTCCTGCCTCAGCCTTGTGAGTAGCTGGGACTGCAGGTATATGCCACCATGCCTGGCTATGCTTTTAATTTTTTTGAAGCAACAGAGTCTTCCTGTGTTGCCCAGTCTGGTCTCCAGCTCCTAAGCAATCCTTCTGACTTGGCCTCCCAAAGTGCTGGGATTACAGGTGTGAGCTATGGTGTCCGGCCTTCTTTTTCCAAATCATTTTCATACCTGCTTTCCCTATAACACCTCGAGGTAGGGTGCGAATGGGCAAAGAGGCAAGAGAGCTGAGCCTATTTCCAGAGCCCAGGACAGAACCCAGTTCTCTGGATGACCATGCTTCTTGGGTAAGTATCTTTTTGTGGAATATTTGGAGCCCTTTTGACACATAAAGATTTACTAAACAACATATTCACATGGCAAAATATTATCTATAAATAGCTTCAAAATGTCTTTGCTTTAGTTTTAGGTTCTGATTTGCTGTGGTGTAGTGAGGATAGAATTTTTCTTTTGCTGTATTTTAATTGCAATAGCGAGTAAACAAACCTTTTCCCCCCCTATGTTATACTGTTCCTTGGTTTCCTTGGAGTTTTCCTTGGTTACATTGAAAACCACCCAGTATTTGTATTTGCATGGGTTAGTTCTTAAAGTCCTAAGTGGGTCCTAGTGTTTGGAGGTTTTGTAGAAATCATATCTTTGTGTAGTACGGGTCACACATGGGGAGTTGAATGTCCATGTAGTCATTGGAGAAGTGGCCAGAGCTGGGTGTCAGAGCTGCTGTTTGGACTTGGACAGATCCTGAGTGTGTCATCCTTGGCCAGGCACTCGTTCTGTACAGACCCCAGGTGTGGCTCTAGGGAGAGAGCAGGTGTGCACTGCCGGGTCTGTCCTGTTCTCTGTAGCTTTTGGATGGGAGGAAGGGTGACCTTTTCCAATTGTATTTTATATATTTGACATATTTCAAGTACATTTTAACTTCGAGTCTTTTATTTTTTTCCACAGCTGTAGTAGGAAGATTGTCAATGACTTCCTCAGCACATCCACTTTTTCTGGTTTTAATTTTTGTAAAAACTTGATCCTTGATGTTTAGATTCACCTTTTTCTCCCCTTAAAAATCCAGACAAGGGCCAATTAATGAGAGTTGCTATGGTAACTTTGGTGAAATTCAGAATGTTCCTAATACAAAGAGCAATATGCTTGAACAGTAGATTTCATTTAAAATGTAGAAGAATTTGCTTTGGTATAAAGGTGTTCAGCTGAACCTTCATGAAGAAAGTTGCCAAGGACTAAAAGTACAAAAGGTTATAGTTTGAAAAGCTTATCATGGGAATTTTTAGCCATCTTTTAAATATATAAATCTCATTTGGTTGCAGCATGTTTGCCCTATACATAAATATTAGCTTAGATTTTGTTTGGGTCTCCAAAACATGGATTTAAAATTCTGCCCAGTTTTATGTCCCCTCATCAAATGATTTTACCATGTATTAGATTATAATGTTAGTGATGTTTCTGGCTTATATTAATATACTGCTTTATGTTGAAATAAACTCATTTTCATCCTCAACACATAAATTTCATCAATTTCAGACCTTAAGCACAGTTATCAACCTGTTAGATGCTTCTATTTGACTTTGCTTATATAGCGCTGAAGGCCTGTCAGATGACTAGGGGGAAGTTTTTCCTAGACAAATTAAAGTTATTTTGTCAATTCAGTGATTTTTTTTTTTAAAAAAGGATTTCTTTAATAAAATGAATGTTAGCACCCCCTTAAAAGTGACAACACCCATGTAAAAGAAGCTGATTGTATATCTAAATATAAAAAAGATAACTGAATTTAAACTTCTTCAGAGTTTTGTTTTGTTTTGTTTGCCACTGTAGCTACCATTACAAGCTCAGTTATAAGTAAAAAGTGAGCTGTTTCTCATTTATTTTCCTTTTTATATCTGTCCTAGGCACATTTTCTTACCTATGAGGTTACTAATCATTTAACCTGAGGACTATCTAGAATATACAATGTTTAACTTTTTAGTCACCTGCATTTATCATAACTGAGCATTTGATCCATGCCAAACACTGTTTTAAGCACAATAGTGTTTTTTTAATGTAATATATAATAGTGATATTTTTACACACTTTGATTGCTGTGTATGTGTTTATTGGTATTTCTTTCTTTCTTTCTTTCTTTTTTTTTGAGATGGAGTCTTGCTCTGTTGCCCAGGCTGGAGTGCAGTGGCGCAATCTCGGCTCGCTGCAACCTCTGCCTCCCAGGTTCAAGCAGTTTTCCTGCCTCAGCCTCCTGAGTAGCTGGGATTACAGGTGCCCACCACCATGCCCAGATAATTTTTGGATTTTTAGTCGAGACGGGGTTTCATCATGTTGGCCAGGCTGGTCTCAAACTCCTTACCTTGTGATCCGCCCACCTTGGCTTCCCAAAGTGCTGGGATTATAGGCGTGAGCCACCGCGCCTACTGGTACTTCATATTGTCAGTTTGAATGGGGGGATGTGGATGTGGATCTTACACTTAAGATCACTGTAAGAAAAAAGTTTATCTTTTTAGTATTATTTATTAATTGAAGTTGGCTTTTATTTGTATATTGGTATGCAAATTCAAGTTTGAAGATGTTGCAAAGTGGATATTAGAGTCTAGCCATTCTAACCCTTCATCGTAAGGCAGCTTCCCTCCTCCACTTCACCAATCCTCCAGGCAGATCTGCATGCAGCGGTGCTCAGGCACATGTATGCGCTTTTTTTTATGCAGCGGGGTTAGAGAATGGGCGGCAGGGTCTCTTCCTACATGGGGTAGGGGTACATTGGCCAGACACTGCATCTGTCTGTTCTCCACTCTGTCCTGGTACAGCTCACCTCCAGAACACAGAGCCCAAAGCTGTCCTGAAGCAGGGGGTTAGAAAACATGTTTGAATACTCAGACACATGGAATATGTCCAGTCCTTTTCAAAATTCAAAATGGTAGAACCATATTGGGAAGCCATGACTGGGGACAGGGAAGAGGCTTTATCAGGCCCTAGCCGGAATGGAGTTTAGGACTGATTGGAGTTTTAGGACATGGGAGCCTGTCCTCACATCTGGGGATCACCCCTTGCCATTCATGTGACCATGAATGATCACTGAGCCTCTCATCCTTGGTTTTCTTGGGGAATAATACCAAGCCATAGGACTGCTGTGAGCACTGGATGTAATAATGGATATAAAAACTGTTTTAGCAGTGAGCACAGTTTTCTTGGGACTTGGTAACTGATAGTTGTCAGTCCCTAATCCTCATTTAAATTATTATAAATGTGAGGTGAAGGGAAGGAGAAATTCTTGTTAGTGAGAAATTAGCTTACTCTTTGGCATCAAAGTGTGACATTTGTCTGTGGTATCTGTTAATCAAGTTCTATTAATCAAGCTAAGGTCAGATCCTTCTCTTATAGATTAAATATTCTTTTTTAAAAAAAATTATTGGTTGTTTTTTTCTTGGTTTTCAGTTTATAATGAATGCCTATCTTTTAAGATTGAGCAGTGTAGGATAAAATATCAAGTTCCCTGTGAAAGATTCTGTGTTTCTGAATAACAATAAACTACAAGGTCAACTTTCTAGAATAAAATTCTTCTGATCTAAAAACATATCCATTTGCGGAAAGGTCAGAGAAACTGAGATTCAATAATTCATCTTTTGAGGATTCATCTTGTTTATACAAGTCATTTCTTTGAACAGTTTGATCAGGTTTTGCTTCAGTAAGGGAGGTATGAAGATACAAGGTACATGTTGCCTCAAGGAGAGAGGTTGTAGGATTGCCCTTTCCCTGTAATGGCCGGACTAATCCACCAGCTTATATTAGTAAGATTAGCCATCTGTTAGCTTCTAAAACAGAGGCAAAAGTTTCTGCTTTCAGATTCTCTTGGTGTGTGGGCTTGGGAAGGACATATGGGAGCTAATAAATACCATACCTTGAAAGGCCAAGCATCTGGCTAAGTTGTCCTATCCACTGTTAAGTCCAGCCCTCACAGCAGTCCTATGATGTAGGTGTTGTTCCTCCCTTCAGGTAGGAGGTTCAGTAATCATTCAGGGTCACATGACTGGAAAAGGGTGACCCCAGATGTGAAGCCAGGCTCCCAGCTCCTTGTTCTTCCACTGTGTTCTAAACTCCTTCCCAGCTTGCGCCTGATACAGCCTTGTCCTCTCTCCCTCCGTGCCTCGCGGTGGTAGGGTTCCCTGGAACGCACAGGTGAACAGCTTGACCTATGGATGAGCCGATCTGGAGAGCCTGCCTGGTGGGAGCAGGTTGGTCCCTGCAGTCCAGAGACTGCACACAGTCCTTCCAGTGAGTGTCTCTGGAGGCTGCATTTCCTGATTAAAACTCTATAGTTTTGTCTACTAGAGCTGACACCTTTGTTTTCTGTCACTTCTCAGGCCAAGAAGTAACTTTTTTTAGGAAAACATCTTTTTCCAGTAAAGATGTCCTTTCATCTTGCCACTCCACCCCCATCCCTGACCTCTTCTACATACAGTCTTTTTTGTTTTTGTTGTTTGTTTGTTTGTTTTTTAGATGGAGTCTCGCTCTGTCGCCCAGGCTGGAGTGCAGCGGCACAATCTCCGCTCATTGCAACCTCCGCCTCCCGGGTTCAAGTGATTCTCGTGCCTCGGCCTCCCAAGTAGCTGGGGTTACAGGTGCACACCTTCATGCCAGGCTAACTCTTTTGGATTTTTTTAGTAGAGATGGGGTTTCACCATTGTTGGCCAGTCTGGTCTCCAACACCTGACCTCACGTGATCCGTCTGCCTTGGCCTCCCAAAATGCTGGGATTACAGGCATGAGTCACCATGTCCAGCCCACATATACTTTTAAAAATAATAGTTTATCTTGATAAAATCTGAATTAAGCTGTTGTTTTTATGAGGATTGTTTCTGACTCCTGTTTCTCATTTCCCTTTTCACCTCCCCTGTCAGACATATGCACTCCACGTCCACACCACCCATATGCACACTACAGACTTCACCACTCACATTCACTTTACTTTGTTAATCTGGCTGCAAGGAAATTTCTTAGCCCTTGACACAGTGTGTGAAGAGAGTTCTGTTGGCAGCTCACCATGGTATTTCAAATGTGTGCCTCAAATTGAGAGTGCCGGTTGGAAATAACAATTCACTCTAAGCAGTGCTTTTCATTGAAATGTAAATTGCCTTATACCCGTTTTCATTCTTGCGGACTTCCCAGGAGGAAGACAGGTTTTATGTTACAAGCATTGAAGAGAAAATCTTTCTCCTGGTATCTCTTTTTTTAGTGTGCAACAAGATTGAGGATGATTCATTTAGGCGACCCTGGTCTACTCTAGGAGCTTGCATATCTAACAATATGCAGTATTCTTAGGAATTTTACCAGTGTGGCATTGCTGGTACTTTGAGGGGAGAAGGATAACTTTGTATCTGGATTTAATTTCTGAGTTCATAAACTGCCATCACCCCGGAATGCCCATTTTTATTTGTTTCCTTATCCACTTATGAAATACCTTAAGGCATTTATCAAATAGTGACTTAAATCTAAAAACAAAATTAATGTCCTTTGTTTGGAATGCTTTTAGAGACCATTAGGACTTAGGAGCAGTGCAGTGGATGTGGCGAGAATGAAAGATTCAACAATAACTACATAAAACCCTAAGGTCCCACTCAAGTGGGGCGTCCTGGCCAAAATGTAGCTTAAAACATAATAGTGGCTATGAGAAAAAAGCTATTTTGTTGTCATTGTTATAACAGCCAGCAAGGAACTATATAGGTTATAGGGCCTTTGAAAATTTTTCAGCTGGATACTACTTTATTTCTATTGTGATGTTCAAACACTAAAAGACCATTACGTTAAAAAAATATATACTATGGAATCTGTGTGGCAGAATGTATTTAAACTGAACAGATTAAGGCTGTAGGACCAAAGGGCTGAACAACCTTGAGCATTTTTCTTTAAATATTCAAGTTTAAAAGCATATTCCTTGGCACCCCTAAAAGGAAAGCCCAGTAAAATGAATATGACATTTAGAATATGTAGCACTGGAGATTTTCATCTTTTTTTTTTTTTTTTGAGTCCTTGGGTTTATCAGCTGGAAACTTTCATGGCATTACTGCATCTTTACATAGTAGTAAATGTGTTATAATTGACATGTGCTTTAAAATGCTCTCACTTCCTCTACTTCCTGGAAGATTGTTTCTGTCTTGCATGTTGTCGTTGCTGTGTTTTATGACGTGTTTGTATAAACATGATGAAACTATTCATGTTCTTGTTGATGCTTCTCTGAATGATTAGCACTGGCTCTCTGGGTGTGTTTTGTTTGCTAAACCTTGAAAAAGTCTTAGTAGATGGAATACAGTGGAAAGATTAGGAAGATGCCTTTTTTCCTCATACTTCCTTTAATTAAATAAGGTGAAACAATACTGATTTAATAGAAGTTTCTGTGAGTTGTGCTAAATAGAATCAGTAACAGTGTTACAGTTTTATAGGGCTTTTTATCTGTTGGAGAGGTATGCAGGATTTCTTTTTTATTATTATTTTTTATTTTTTGTAGAGATAAGATCTCACTATGTTGCCCAGGCTGGTCTCAAACTCCTGGGCTCAAGTGATCCTCCCACCTCAGCCTCCCAAAGTGCTGGGATCACAGGCGTGAGCCACCACACCTGGCCGGTATGCAGGATTTCTTGATGTTTCTCGTATTCCCGTAACTTTTCTCTTTTCCTGACATGTGCTTTAGCCCCTGATAGCCATCAGCAAATACCTGGCTCCTGTTGGTTGTTCAGTCCTCTTTTTCTCTTCTCTCACATACCTACCACCCTCCGGGCAAAGCAAGTACCCTGTGGTTCTCTGCCTAATTTATATGTCTCCGAACATGCTGTTCCCCTCACCTTAAATGCCCTGCATAACTCACAAGTCCCTTAGGACTTTTGAGTTGTACCTCCATCTCCAGAAGTTCTCCCTGGCATTTGTTCGGTACCTCCCATGGCTCCACATGCCCAGAGTTACTGATTTGTCTCCTCTCAATGCTCCTGGAACACCCAGTCCACTTTTCTTACTGTGTCCTGCACTGGGCAGTCATTGTTGGTTTGCTCACCTGCCATCTCCCATGTCACAGAAAGGCTGCAGTGAGATACAGCCCTGTTCATTACCTTAGTAATAACCTCATAAGCAGGTCATCAGTAAATGTTGATCAACTGTATGAATCTGCTGAGGTTGTGAAAAGGGATTTGGAGAAGTTTGAGATGCATTTGGCCCCAGTAGTTCTTACCTGGGGTGGGGAAATCAGGCATGTACCTGAGGAAGTTTGCTGTGCTGCTAAGCAGAGGAGCTGTGAAGTGAAACAGAGCACAGCATGCACCTGTGGACTGCTTTCAGGCCATGTTCTCTGGAGTGTGAGGTGCCAGATGGCTCAGGCCTCCTGTCCCTGGAAGGCGGAGTGGGAGCAAGCATCTTGCTGGTAGCTGTCAGAGGCTAAAGGAAAAGGTAGCACTGGGATATTGCCTTAAGATGAATAGGATTTCCATAAGCTGGGGTGAAGGAACAAGGAGGGGCACAAGGAAAAGATTAGCATTGAGAAGGAGCAAGGTATTTGGGCAAAAGGTTGGAGCAGAGATTTCCTGTTCTGGAATTAGCAGTGGGAGGGAAGGAAGAAAGGAATCCCAGAAGCCAGTTACGGAGAGCCTTGATTGCTAGGCTAAAGATATTTGGGTGTTATCGTGACATACAGAAGAGTGTGTGAAGGTTTTGTAACTTTGAAGAAATGGGAGCAAACAGTCTAGTGATGAGGGCAGAGAAGGAGACTTTTGCAGTAGTCTAGGCAGGGAGCATCCCAACCCAAGACACAGTCTGCTCTTCACTCATTCTACAAAGTGAGTCCTATGTGCCAGGCCATGGAGAGTCTATGATGAGTAGTGTCCCTTGAGGAGAAAGGGGCATGAAAATAAAATCACCTTAGTTGTCACGTTTCTAGTGAGAAGATTCCAACCTGAAGGAAAAGCCATAGGAGGTGATAGGGTGCTGGTTAACTGATATGAGTACCAGCATAGTCACAGGATGTGCAGATCATGGATTGCAGATCTGGCCTTTGTTCACAGTGAAGCAAACAATGCTGCCTGTGCTGCTTTAGTCACTTAACCGGACATCTCCCTGATGCTGTCAACTTCAGTCCCTTTAAACTGGTCTCCTGCTGCTTCCGTTGTCCCCACTTGCTCTGTTTTCAACATGGCGCCCAGGGTGATCCATTTAAATCTTAAGTCAGATCGCGTCACTCCTCTTCCCCACACTCACAATGGCTCCCGTTGCACCCAGAGTAAAAGCCAAAGTCCTCATGAAGATCCACAGGGCCCCGCCTGCCCCTCACCACCCCTCTGGCCTCATCTCCTGCTCAGCCCAGCCACTGTGAGCACACTGGCCTCCTTGCTGTTCCTCTCACCCCTGTAAAGCTCCCCGAGGCCTCTCCTTCCCTGTGTGTCTCCATGTCTGATTTCTCACCTCTTTGAAGTCTGCTGAAGTGTCACTGACCACACTATTTACAACTGTAACCTGTCCCCCAGCCCTAACCCTGGCCCTTCTGACCCCTCTGACCCTTTCCTACCTTTTGTTGTCATGACTGATTACCTTCTGCCATGATGTGTCATTTACTGTTGTTTCTTGTCAGATCCTCCACATTGCTCCCCTCACCCCATAGGTGGCTCTTTTTTTGGAATTAATTAATTTAGTGATTTTTTTTCTTTTTATTTGGTAGGCTCTTTAAGGCAGGAATCAGCTTCTGTTTTGTTTAACGATGTGTCTCAAATGTCTAGAACAGTGCCTGGTACAAAGAAGAAGCTCAGTCAATATTTGTCGAATGATTTGTAATTTATTTGCTCTTACTAGTACGGCCTAGTTAACTTTTCCCCACTACCAAGTGGATTTTGTTTATGAGAAAGAAAGGTTGATCCTGTCACAGCCTAAATTCCAAATATAGTTGCCCCTTGGTATCTTCGGAGAATTGGCTCCAGGAGCCCCCACAGATGCTCCAGTCCATGCTATAACATGATGTAGTATTTGCATATAACCTATGCACATCTTCCTATATATGCTAGATCATATCTAGATTATTTATAATACCTAATGTAATGTGAATGTTATGTAAATAGTTGTTCTACTGTGTTGTTCTTTAAATTTGTATTTTTTTATTGTTGTCTTTTTAGTTTTGATCTGCAGTTGGTTGAATCCACAGATGCAGAACCCACAGATACAAAGGGCCAGCTGTATATTTTACCTGTTATTTGTTTTCTACAAATGACGTATTTTCTCTTTGAAATTCTTAGAGCAAAGTTCTATAAAATGGGCACAATAATTAGAAAAGAAAATTTGAAAGTGACTTTTCAAATAAAAGAAATGTGGCAAAAGGTTCAGTCACATATTAGAAAGGATTTGTAATCTGCAAGGCTAAAGTGAAGGATAAAAATGTTGTAACCAGAGGATAAGGTCCTCTGGTTCTCTGGCTTGCATGGTCTGGGCGCATTCCACTTATTCCTAACAACAGTGACAAGTTCTCCATCATTACTATCTTGGGGAAATTTCAGATACCCCCACAATTGTACATGCCCTTAGCATTCTGTTGCCTCTTAATTCAAGAACTAAACACACACAGCACAAAATGCTAAATAACAAGCACATGATAGAATACAAAATGGAAAAGAATAATTCCTAAAAGGACCACACCACAGAAGGTTTTTAGTTTTTTGTTGTTGTTTATTTATTTATTTTTTTGGTCTTGTCACCTAGACTGTTTTTCTCCTGTGCACACATGCATCATTGACATACACGTATACACTCAACCCTCCTTGTCCCTACCTCCTCCCCATTAAAGAAAGCTGTTGAAGAAGATTCAGGAAATCAGAACAGAGAACGTGGACATGTGCAAACCTTTGGATAACTTTTAATTAGCTAGCCTGCCACCTTATAAGTAACTTTCAAAAGTGAATTGGGACCTTTCTAAATTCCCAGCTGGAAAGTTTCCATTTAGACTGTGAGGGTGTTTTCTTTTCATTACATAACCCATTTGTCAGTAGAGGCAGTATCTCCCTGCAGGAGGTAAACATTGGTTCTTGGAAGGCAAAAACAACAACAACAACAACAACAACAACAAAAAACCCTATTTAAATGTATAAAGCACAGATATACATACATATATATAAAAGATATACAGTATATCTATGTTATAAAAATATCCTCAGGGTGAGTACAGTAATGAAAATGGTTGAGAAGCACTGGTTGAACCCACACTCAGAGGCACCAGCCTAGAGCTCAAGTGGTCTGCTCTGCATGTTCATGCTTTTACGTGGTGTTCAATAGTTGAACAGTGAGCTGTGTCCAAGGGCATGAGCCTGTTAGGTAGGACATGGGCTTATCATGATCAATTTGGTCTATTAGGCACTTTTTGGTTAGAGGGACAGAATTGCTCAGGTGACTCAGTTCCTGGAGGGCAGAGGGAAGGCCTTGCTGGGCTGCCAGGGACCAGCTGGCAGGAGTAGAGTTTGGGAAGGAGAAGGGTGTTTGAAATGGGTATAATAATCATCCCTCTCCTCATAGAACCATTGTGGGGTAACGTGTTAATTCGTTCTTGAGTCACTATAAAGAAATACCTGAGGCTGAGTAATTTATAAAGAAAAGAGGTTTAATGGCCTCATGGTTCTGCAGGCAATGCAGGAAGCATGGTGCTTGCATCTGCTTCTGGAGAGGGCCTCAGGGAACTTACAGTCATGGCGGAAGGTGAAGAGGTAGCTTGTGTACCACATGGCGGGAGAGGGAGAGAGAAGGGGAAGGTCCCAGACTCAAACAACCAGATCTTGCATGAACTACCTGGGTGAGAACTCACTTATAGCCAAGGGGATGGCACAAGGCCATTCTTGAGGTATCTGCCTCCATCATCCAATCACCTCCCACCAGGCCCCACCTCCAACACCGAGAATCACATTTCAACATGAGATTTGGAGAGGACAAACATCCAAACCATATCAGGTAGTGTTGAGGTTGTTGAGGTAAGTGTGTACAAAGCTCTTAGCACAGAGTGAAGCTCAGTGAACAAATGGCTCTTCTTATGAAGAGCAGCCCTCAGCGGAGGCATGGCACGTCCTTCAAGAGAACCAAACTTGGAAACCTTGAATTAGGAAGTGATTACTCACTTTACAGAGAATGACTACGGTAATGATATATTTGATTTCTGTTACCTAAACTTAGCAGCCTACATATTTATCATCTAATGGTTTCTTTAGCTCAGAAATGTGGGCACAGCTTTATGGGTCCTCTACTTAGGGTCTCTCAAGGCTGCCTTAAAGTGTTGACTGGGACTGGGTTCTCATCTGTAGGCTCAGCTAGAAAGGCATCTGGTTCCTTGCTCATGTGGCAGTCAGCAACACTGTATTTCCTGGGGTTGAAGGATTCATAGGAGCTTGCACTTGAAAGCCAGCAAGAAAGGAGAGTGAGAAAGACAAAGCACAAGTCTGCCAGTAGGACAGAGTCTCATATGATGCAAGGTAATCACAAGAATACAGTCTTTTTCCCTTGCCATCTACTGTTGGGTAGAGGCAAATCACAGGTTCTGTCTGTACTCAGGGAGAGAGGCCTACATGAAGGTGTGAACATTGTGGGGGGATCATGCGGAGGGAGTCTGTTTGCTACAAATGGTATTCATATTCACATGTGTTTCAAACAGTAGAAGCAAATGTACCAAATAATTTTCTTTCTTTCTTTTTTTCTTTCTTTCATTCATTCATTTATTTATTTTTTGAGATAGAGTCTTGCTGTGTTGCCCAGGCTGCAGTGCAGTGGCATGATCTCAGCTCATTGCAACCTCTGCCTCCTGGGTTCAAGCAATTCTCCTGCCTCTGCCTCCTGAGTAGCTGGGATTACAGGCACATGCCATCACGCCCAGCTAATTTTTGTGTTTTTAGTAGAGACAGGGTTTCACCATGTTGGTCAGGCTGGTCTTGAACTCCTGACCTCATAATCTGCCCATCTCAGCCTCCCAAAGTGCTGGGATTACAGGCATGAGCCACTGCGCCCAGCCCAAATCTTTCTTTTAGCAAAACATTTGGTTGATAAAAATATTGGCTTATATTTTAATAATACTGATTGGAAAGCAAGATAAAGCCACTTTGTGCTGCCTGATATTAACTGTTAACAGCCACTAATGCTGCCTTCTGCGGTTTGGAGTTTATTGAGGACACAGCTCTCTTCTTTGAAAACGTGGCTGTCTGACGTCTTCCAACCAAGGGAGCTTTTCAGGACCTCAAAACTTCTTGCTTTGTAAGGAATAATTGAAATATCCCTGCAAAGGTGATTTTCTAAAATGTGAAACTTTCTTTTATTATTTGTGCAATGTTTATAGTAAGTACTCATTTCAGTGAAGATAACCATTGCTTTGTTTCACTCAGATTCATTGTCAAGCTTTAAACTTTCATTTGTTTTCTAAATTGAAAAAAGCCATTTTTGGATTGTTCTTACACTGGCATTCTTAAATGGGAAGTTTGGCACTTTGTATTCTCTACTGGGCTCCCCCTCCTTACACTAGCTCGGAGTTATGCTCAGTCAGCTCTCCTCTGTATGGGAGGATGTTGAGGAACAATGCTGAGAATTATATGGGTATTGCAAACTCCAAAGTGAGAGTGCTGTTGGAGATTAGGATACCAAAATGCAAAACAATTTAATGATTTGGAGGTACATTTGTAAGACGACAAAGAAGGATGATTGACCACACCCTTAACCAAGGGTTAAGAGGCCCTGAAGAATATTTGGAACCTTTTTTTCTGCTGTACACAGGTGTACTGGCCACCACCTATGGCCCTTGAAGTGGGGAGAGGTTGGTGTTTTGGTGATTAGACTTTGAAATATTTTATGATTCCATGTACTCAGCATATCCTAAGTTTCCGGCTCACTGACCAAACTTAGCAAGGCGTTGTTAAGTTATGGGCTTCTTACAGTTTGGAACTCCCGGATAAGGAAAAAACAAACATTCCAACTGTCTCATAATAGTAACAGCAAAGAGCCTGTGCAGTCCCCACCATGGACATTGTGATTGTGCGTGACATACATATTCAAATTTAGAACGGAGAGATGCTTCAGCATTCTCTTGGGCCAATTGTTTTTCAGAATGCAGGGTTGAATAAACAAGTATCTACATATTTCCACTCTTCTGAATGCCACATGTTTGCATAATGTTGGACTTTTCAATGTTTTTGTAGCTCTTCTTCATTGAATGCATCCAAATTGTGGGAATGTGGCAGATGGTGTATATCCATTTGACAGATGAGGAAACTGAGGCTCAATAACTTGACTTGCCTGAGGTCATGTCACACTTCTGTAGCAGAGACAGAAATAGAGCCAAGCCCTCCTCATTCCAAACCTCAGGCAGGAGCTGTGGTGAAGAGCAGGGAGTCGGTTTGCATCTTGGCTCTTTCATATGCCAGCATTGTGACCCTGGGCTGTTACTGAACTTCAAAGCCTCAGTTTTCTCACGTGTGAAATAGGGAGACTCCCTTCTCTTAGGGTTTTTAGGGTTAAATGAAAATTTACAACCGTCCCTAAACCTTGCAAGCACTCAGTAAATGGCAGCTACTGATGTGGTTTATGTTGGGTTTGGCATACTGCTATTTGCACAACTGGGTGTTAGTTGAGCTCATCTGGTGTATCTCCTTAAGGCCCATTGGATCTGAGTATCTGGCATTCTAGGCCCATAATTCAGAATCAGTGGAAGAGACAATGTTGATACATCTCTGAGGGTTGGTTACCTGGGAGCTGGCTTGATGTCTGGGGTTCTAGATAGTGCCCCCAACAGGAGAGTTGTTATGGTGTGGGATGAGGGGCTTTGCAGGCAAGAGGATGAAAAGAAAATAGTAGAAACAGGAGAGTGGCTTTTGGGCAAACTCTTGGATTTGCTGTTCAGACATACTAGCAGTTCGTTTAGTGAAGAACAGAGCAGGGAGGTGTGATGGGCTTCCATTACTGTGACATCAAAGATTTGAATTCTCACCACCTGGCAGGGAATTTGGGTTCTAATTTGCCACCAGTGGAGATAGCACAATTATGATTGTTTTAACACAAGAAGCCATCTCCCCTAACCTACTCTCAAAATCTATCTCAGGTACTAACACTGACACAGATCTGCTGCGATAAACTTGGTTGTCTTTTTTGTGCTGGAGAGGGTTTTTTTCTGAAATGTAAGCACCTGGGCTCGCTCTTTCTGCCCCTCTGTCTTTGAATCAGACAGCAGCTTTACCTCTGGGCCTCTTAGCAGATTTATTCTTAAGCAATATTAAAAGTATTGTTGCTTCTTGTCCAAATCTCCTCCTTTCCCCATTCAGAAATAAAACAACTCCCTTAAAGGGGAGAGATTCTGTCACCTCCCTACTTGGGGCCTGAGAGGTGTTGCAGAAAATAAAATTCTTTGAGCTCTTTGGGCCAATTGTTTCTTAGATTTTAATACCTTTGCATGTTGTCTGTGCAGTTTTTTAAAGCATGGCATTACACACATACCCAGCAGCATTTGATGAAAGGCTCCAGTTTCAAGGTAAGACAGTAGTATCAAGCTGTGCAAAATGGTTAGTCGGCCTACTAACTCAACTCTGGAGCAAGCTGCTTAACCTTTTTAAGCTACCTGTAAAATGAGAAAAAGAAGAGCTGCCTCACAGAATTGTTACCGAGAGAATAGGCTCACGGTAAGAACTCAATTGTTAATTTCCTTAAAAAAAAAAAAATCCTGCTGGGGCCTGGTGGCTCATGCCTGTGATCCCAACACTTTGGGAGGCCAAGGCAAGAGGATTGCTTGAGCCCAGGAGTTCAAGACCAGCCTGGGAAGCATAGTGAAACCTCATCCCTACAAAAAAAAGACAAAAATTAACTGGGTGTAGTGGCATGTACTTGTGGTCCCAGCTACCTGGGAGGCTGAGTCAGGAAGATTGCTTGAGCATGGGAGGTTGAGGTTGCAGGGACCTGTGATTACACCATTGTAGTCCAACCTAGGTGACAGAGAGAGACCCTGTCTCAACAAAATGAATGAATGAATAAATAAATAAAATCTATTGAAAGGGGGAAAAAAAAAGCCTAGAAGAACTTTATTTACTTTCTTCTGTTGCATGCTACCACTTCCTGAAAGAATAGACATTTCCCAATCTCCCAAGTAATTAAAAATGAATGCAGATACTGATTTAGAGTGGCTGCATTTGTTCATTGGTAGAGGTAGGGACCTAAGAAACAGAGACGTTCTTCCCATAGCTAGACCGTGTGGCTAAGCATAGCATTGCTATAACTTAAAATTTTTTTCTTATCCATTGTAAAAAGCTTATAAAATATAGAAATGCATAAAAAATAAATTCCATTTACAACCTTACTCTATAGAAGTAGTAAGACATTTTGGTGTCTTTGCCCTCTCTTTCTTTTTTTTTGAGACGGAGTCTCACTCTATAGCCCAGGCTGGAGTACAGTGGTGCAATCTCGGCTCACTGCAAGCTCCGCCCCCTGGGGTTCACGCCATTCTCCAGCCTCAGCCTCCCGAGTAGCTGGGACTACAGGCGCCCGCCACCAGGCCCGGCTAATTTTTTGTATTTTTAGTAGAGACGGGGTTTCACTGTGTTAGCCAGGATGGTCTCGATCTCCTGACCTCGTGATCCGTCCGCCTCGGCCTCCCAAAGTGCTGAGATTACAGGCGTGAGCCACTGTGCCCGGCCCTCTCTTTCTTTTTAACTTAGATTTGTGTGTGAAATAGATCATGTCTACGAAAGTGCATGAAACATATATGTATGAATTAAGGTATACTAAATATATGGGTACGACTTTCCAATTTAAGAGCTAGCACATTGCTAGTATCTATGAGTCCCTTTGTGCCTGGCTCTTCCATTTATTATTATTTTTTTCTAGAATCAAGTTAGTTCTGTTTATGTAGTTTTATATTGTGTTTTTGTTCCTACTGTATCATAAACATTTTTCAATAATGTCATCATTTTAGGTTGCTTTCTTATCTTTAGAGCTCAAGGTAATTACAGATCATAGAATAACCTTTCCGGTACCGTGCCTTATATACTCATTTAATTTCACAACACGCTGTGAGCTGCAGCAGTTCCCCATTTTACAGATGTGAAACCTACATTTCAGAATGTTTAGATAAATTGCCTTGATGACAGAATATGCCAAAGGACTGAGATTAGAGTCCAAGTCTATGTTTCCAAAACCCTTGCCTTTTCTACCATGGACAGGCTGACTTTATGGGGCTGTATGTTGGAGGCACCATGTACATTTAAGGAATTGACCATTAAATGTGATGATGACATTATGGGAACATGCTTATGATAAAGTAGGAACAAAAACACAGTCTGAAACTACATAAACAGAAATGTAGTATTTCTGCCTAATTCTAAACAAGAATAACACATGACTAGGTTCTAGTTTTTGAGTGGTACTGGTGCCAGAAAATTCCAGATGAAGGCAAGCTTCCACAAGGAACGCGGAAAAACGAAAATAATTTCTTGACCAGGTGCAATGACTCATGCTTGTAATCTTAGCCCTTTGGGAAGCTTAGGTTGGGGGGCATTACTTGAGCTCAGAAGTTCAGGAGCCGGGCGCTGTGGCTCACGCCTGTAATCCCAGCACTTTGGGAGGCCGAGACGGGCGGATCACGAGGTCAGGAGATCGAGACCACGGTGAAACCCCGTCTCTACTAAAAATACAAAAAATTAGCCGGGTGTGGTGGCGGGCGCCTGTAGTCCCAGCTACTCGGAGAGGCTGAGGCAGGAGAATGGCATGAACCCGGGAGGCGGACCTTGCAGTGAGCTGAGATTGCACCACTGCACTCCAGCCTGGGCGACAGAGCGAGACTCCATCTCAAAAAAAAAAAAAAAAAAAGAAGTTCAGGAACAGCCTGGGCAACATAGTGAGACCCCTCGTCTCTATTTTTAATTTTAAAAGAATATTAAAAATAATAAACTATAAAGGAAAATAACTTACTGAGAATCGGAACAGTATTGCATGCTCTGCTTTTATTTGAAGAGTCTATAGTGTTGGGTTGTCTGGTCTTCCCCCTTATCCTCCCTTAATTCCCCCACCTTCCTCCCACCCCATACTGCTATGAAGTGAAGTCTGAGCTTTTATGTTCTAAGCAGCCCTCCTGCTGCGTTTTCTTTTTTCTTTTCTTTTTTTTTTTTTCCTTGAGACAAGAGTTTCACTCTTGTCACCCAGGCTGGAGTGTAATGGCATGATCTCGGCTCACTGCAACCTCCGCCTCCCGAGTTCAAGTGATTCTCCTGCCTCAGCCTCCCAAGTAGCTGGGATTACAGGCTCATGCGCCACCACACTTGGCTAATTTTGTGTTTTTCGTAGAGGCGGGGGTTTCACCATGTTGGTCAGGGTGGTCTCGAACTCCTGACCTCAGGTGATCCACCCGCCTTGGCCTCCCAAAATGCTGGTATTACAGGTGTGAGCCACCGCTCCTGGCCCCTGCTGCATTTTCTACAGTTGTACAGTTGTGCATCTGTGATTGATTGTGCTACAACCTGGAAGGAAGCCACTCTCCTCCTTTGCTTTGCCCATGAAGATGCGGCCCTGTAAGGTCTAGAAGAATAAAATGGTTTCTGTGGTTGCTGCGGCAGCTACAATGCCAAGCTGAAAAGCTGACTAGAAAGTCGCCTGCTTATCTTTGGAAAGAGAGGGGACTCCATTTGGCACAGATACAGCTGCTCATTATATTCTGCAGGTATAGTCACTGTGGCATCCTTGGGCACATTCTGCAAACTCAAAGATGTGTAGAGATTTGGAAGATGAATAAAAGGCTTTGTTTGTTTAGGTGGAAGTATGGCTGTTGTTAAGTTTAGTGAGATGGTAGTGGTTAACCTCACCAAAGTATTCATTAATATAAGCATTACCTTCAGCTTTGCCACGGTGTTTTTTGGGGACAGGAAAATTCCCTGCCGGTGACCAGTGAATAGTAAAACACTACTGGGATTTTTTCAAATGGCCATTAAATGCCAACAGCTACCACCACTTGCTGAGGGACAATAAAAGGAGTGGAGGAAGGCAGTCAGTCACTTTGTGTATGTTTGAATTCTTACACTGTAGGTGTCCAACCTAAATAATGCTGTCATTGGTTTTGGTTCAATTAATCATGCCTGAATTAAAATAGATTTTTTAAAACTGTGATTGTGGGAATAGTGCAACATAAAATAGTTTTATGAGGCCCTACTTCATGTCTAAAGTGTAAAACAATTTGTTTCAAAAGAAGAGAATTTAAAAACATTTTCTTTATTTTTAATACAGGGTCTTACTCTGTTGCCCAAGCTGGAGTCCAGTGGTACAGTCATAGCTCTCTGCAGCCTGGAATTCCTGGGCTCGAGTGATCCTCCCACCTCAGCCTCCCAAGTAGCTGGGACTATAAGCAAGCACCACCACAGCTGGCTATTTTTTTTTTTTTTTTTTAATTCTTGGTAGAGAGAGAGGGTTCTCTTTATGTTGCCCAGGCTGGTCTTGAACTGCCAGGCTCAAGTGATCCTCCTTGCTTCAGCCTCCCAAAGTGCTGTGATTACAGGCATGGGACACCATGCCCGACCTCCAAATATTTTCTTATGATAGGTTACTCCTGAAAGCAATAAATATGATGTAAAGCTCAGATTGACTTTTTAATTATCTTTATTTTTAAATTTTGCTTTTAAATTTCCTTTTCTTTTTCTTTCTTTCTTTTTTTTTTTTTTGAGACGGAGTTTGCCCAGGCTGGAGTGCAATGGTGCGATCTCAGCTAACTGCAACCTCCCCGTCCTGGGTTCAAGCAATTCTCCTGCCTCAGCCTCCCGAGTAGCTAGAATTACAGGTGCCTGCCACCACACATGGCTAATTTTTCATATTTTTAGTAGAGATGGGGTTTCACCATGTTGGCCAGGCTGGTCACAAACTCCTGACCTCAGGTGATCCACCTGCCTCAGTGTCCTAAAGTGCTGGGATTACAGGCATCAGCCATCACTCCTGACTGCTTTTTAATTTTCTAATTCATTTATTTTTATTGTGAATAAAACTCAATATAGATTGAGTTTTGTTGCCATACCTTTCTGTGTTTGTGGAGTCTTAGAAAAGAACTCTCAGGTTACTTTTTTTTTTAATTTTTATTTATTTTTTGATACAGAGTTTCACTCTTGTCACCCAGGCTGGAGTGTAGTGGCATGATCTCAGCTCACTGCAACCTCCGCCTCCTGGGTTCAGGTGATTCCCCTGCCTCAGCCTCCCGAGTTAGCTGGGATTACAGGCATGCACTACCATGCCCAGCTAATTTTTGTATTTTTAGTAGAGACAGGGTTTCACCATGTTGGCCAGGCTAGTCTTGAACTCCTGACCTCAGGTGATCCACCCACCTCGGCCTCCCAAAGTTCTGGGATTACAGGTGTGAGCCACTGCACCTGGCCTCAGGTTACTTTTCTTTCAGGCCAGACTGATATTCATTTGTGGAGTACAGATATTCTTCTGTTGGTTGGTGCTGTTTAGCAGTATCTACCTAGAATCTTGTGTCTCGCAAGATTTGACCCGATTGTTAGGCACTTTTCAAACACCCCGCTAAAGCTGCTGAATCCCTGAATGATCAAAGCTGGCACTGACTTTGGCAGCGGCCTTGACTTTTAGAGCATAGTGTGCTAACAAAGAGGAGCTTGCTTCCTCCAAACAGTAATAGGATAATGTCCAGGGATCAGTGAGCGTGTTCCTTTCACCCAGTACTCTGCACCTTGCATCTCTTCAGCCTGCTGCCACCTTCTCCTGTTCGACACCTCTTGTCCTGGTGGTGAGGGAGCAGGCCGAGTCTTTGAATACAGCTCAGCTAAGTGCCTTCAAAGTCAGGGCAGGGGAACTAGTAGCTGAGCCTCCATTGCCTGGGGTTATCTACTTGTAAGGTTTTTCTGCCTTCCTAATTCTTATTACTACTATTTTACTGCCACTCTCCCTCCATTTGTGGTACTCTGTATAACCAGCATCTAAGTGCTAAAGTCCTGAGCTTGCTTCTCTTCAGTCTGTACCTTCTCTATATGGTATGGACGGATGCAGGTGAGATTTCCTGACAACTCCCAAATGTGTAGCTCCAGCCCAGGCCACTTCTGTGAGCCCTAGATCTGTGTGTGAGAGATTGCAAACTCAGTGTTCTCCGCTACTGTGTACTATTTCAAACTTTAAATGTTTAAATCTAAACTCATTATTGTAACCCTCCCTCCTACCTATAAGCCTTCCCCCAACAACAAAATAACATATTGGTCTCTTTCATGTCCTTATCATGTGAAGGACGCTGTCATCCACTTAACTTTGCAAGCTGGGAGTTAATACCATAATCTCTTGCTTTCCCTCTGTATTCAGTGGTCCCTACATTTTATCAGTTTAGATTCTTAAATCTCCGTCCTTAATGTGGTTCTAAAGGCCCAGCATGATCTAGCCCTGGCCTCACTCACTAGCCTCCTTTCCAGCTGCCCCTCTCTGCCCTGCTTAGGTGGACCCTCCTCACCTTAGAGGCCTTACACCAGCCCCCACTTGCTGAAATCCACCCCACCTCCCCACTGCCCACCATCCTCCTGATTTCATGTTCAAAGGTCATGTCCTCAGGGGGAGCCTTCCCTCGATGCTCAAATGAGGTCAGTGTCTAGGGGGATAAGCTCTTGTGGCCTGTATGGCACCCTCACAAGAGTCTTAAGTCCCATAGCAATAAGGGCTTTGTCTTTGCTTACAGTATATGCTGAGTGCCTAGGGCAGACCCCTCACCAGGTGAGCATTTGACAGATATTTGTCTAGTGAAGGAATGAGCGGATGAATGAGTGAGTGAATGAATGTCAGGCACTGTGCCAAGCAATTTGTACACATCTCATTTAATCCAGGAAACCGTTGAAATTGCAAGACTCAATTGGGGAGTCAACCCAGAGCTGAGCCAACCCCCAAGCCCAGGCTCTTTCTGCTGCTACCACTGGCTTCCTTGAGGGAGAGGCAGTTGCTGCTGTTAGATTTTACTAATAAAAATCTGTGATGCTACAGGGAGAATGGAGCAGGACTTCTTCTAGTAGAGAAATTAGGGAGACATTGAAGAGCCTTGCATTTTACTGATGCTAATTTCCTTAAGGTCATTTCTTTAAGAAAAAAAAATCCTCTTAAGTAACAAGCTTGGGGCGCTGTAGAGCTAGATCAGAGATTTTGCTGCCAACCTCTAAGTAACATTCCAAGTACACTTTCCACTGCTTCCTGAGGAGGCCTGTCAGAGCTTTGCAGGTGTATTACTGATCTCCTGGCTTGTAGCTCTTATTCAGTCTGCTTCAGCTCTTCCTCTCTACCATTTTGGTTCTTGTGTCTTTAGACCCTATTTATTCATTCAAGAAACTTTTATTGAGCACCCATTATGTTCTAGGCACTACACTGGTTGCCCACCTTTATTCCTGTTCCTGGTAAGCATCTCCTTACCATTGCCTCTCTGCTCAGCAACCCCCACACTTTTACAGGAACTATCATTCATTATGTAATGAGGTCTTGAACTTATGATTTAGTTCAACATTAATTAGGCACTTTCTGTGTAGCAGATACTGTGCTAGGTTTGGAAGTTTAAGAAGAGACACATCCTGTGCCTTGAAATCTGTTTACACTACCATCAACCACACAAGAAAAGGCAGATGAACTAGTGTGAAGTCAGGAAGTATCCATAGTTTTCTGTGATCCACAAAAGCGCTACAGGTTTTCAAACTCCTGGACAGCTCTGAGGACTTGATCCATTCGTAGGTCAAACATTGTACAGAAAGTAACCCAAGAGAGCCACTTGAGGGCAGGTGGAAGGACTGGGCTATTTCCCCTCTCTCTATCGCCTTCCTCACCCTCATTCTCATACCCTATCTAAGTATTAGTTCTTGCCAGTAAGCTCCTTCCTTCCAATGTGTGAAAATGTAAGCACTTAATGGACAATTCCTAAATACTACTATCTTTTTCCCTGAAAGCAGTGGCATGTACTTATCTCAAAGTTTGGAAGTTAATGGGAAAAATAACAAATCTATGCATCGTATTTGGATTTGACCTAACAATTAAGACAACTGGACTCCAAAATAGACAGTAACAGTGATCTCTAGAATCAAAAGTGAAAAGGAAATATTAGAGCATCTACTTTTCTAACTTACTGTCTCAAGAATTTCTTTTTTGCTTTATACAAAAATGTAGATAATATTCTGGAACTAACAAGTGATTATAGCAAGATTGCAATGTAAAGATTAATACAGAAGTAAGTCACATTCCTATATATTAGCAATGAACAAGTAGAATTTGAAATGAAAACACAATACATTTATATCAACACCCCCAAAAATGAAATACTCAGGTATAAGTCTAACAAAACATGTACAAGATCTGTTTGAGGAAAACTGCAAAACTCTGAAAGAAATAAAAGAGGAACTAAATACATGAAGAGATATTTCATGTTCACAGGTAGGAACACTCCATGTTGTCAAGATACCAGTTCTTCCCAACTTGATCTATAGGTCCAAAGCAATGCCAATCAAAATCCCAGCAAGTAACTCTGGATATTGACAAACTGATTCTAAAGTTTTTAGATAGAGGCAAAGACCCCGAATAGCCAATACAATATTGAAGGAGAAGAACAAAGTTGGAGAACTGATGCTATCTAACTTTAAGACTTATTATAAATCTACAGCAATCAAGACAGTGTGGTATTGGTGAAAGAATAGACAAATAGATCAATGGAACAGAATAGGGAGCCCTGAAATAGACCTACATAAATAATGGTCAACTGATCTTTGACAAAGGAACAAAGTTGATACAAGGCAGAAAAGAGTTTCTTTCAACAAATGGTGCTGGAACAACTGGAATTCACGTGCACAAAAATGAACCCAGACACAGACCTTACACCCATCACAAAAATTAACATAAAATGAACAAGACCTGAATGTAAAACACAAAACTCTAAAACCCCTAGATATTGTACATGTTTTGTTAGATTTATAATAGAAAATCCATTATACATGACTGTAGGTTTGGCATTGACTTTATATACAATACCAAAGACATGATCTGTGAAAGAAAGAATTGATAAGCTGGACTTAAATTAAAATTAAAGGTTTCTGTTTTGTGAAAGGCCATGTCAAGAGAATGAAAAGACAAGCCACAGACTGAGAGAAAATATTTGCAAAAAGATATATCTGATCAAAGACTGTTATTCAAAATATGCAAATAATTCTTAAAACTAAACAATAAGAAAACAATCTGATTAAAAATTGGGCCAATGGGCCGGGCATGGTGGCTCACGCCTGTAATTCCAGCACTTTGGGAGGTTGATGTGGGCAGATCACAAGGTCAGGAGTTCAAGATCAACCTGACCAACATGATGAAACCCATCTCTACTAAAGATACAAAAACTAGCCGGGCATGGTAACACACGTCTGTAGTCCCAGCTACTCAGGACGCTGAAGCAGGAGAATTGCTTGAACCCGGGAGGCGGAGGTTGCAGTGATCCAAGATTGTGCCACTGCACTCCAGCCTGGGTGATAGAGTGAAACTCCTTCTCAAAAAAATAAATAAATAAATAAAATTGGGCCAAAGATGTGAACAGGGGCTGGGCACAGTGGCTTACACCTGTAATCCTAGCACTTTGGGAGGCTGAGGCGGGTGGATCACTTGAGGTCAGGAGTTCAAGAGCAGCCTGGGCAACATGGCAAAACCCCATCTCAAAAAAAATATATATATATACAAAAATTAGCTGGGCGTGGTGGCGCATGACTATAATCCCAGCTACTGGGGAGGCTGAGGCATGAGAATTGCTTGAGCCCGAGAGAGCTGAGATCTCGCCACTGCACTCCAGCCTGGGTGACAGAGCCAGACTTCCATCTAAAAAAAAAAAAAAAAAATATATATATATATATATATATATATATATATATATATATATGAATGGACACCTCACCAAAGAAGATATACAGATGGCAAATACGTATATGAAAAGATGCTCAATATCATATGCCATTAGGGAATTACAAATTAAAACAGCAATGAGATATCACTATATGCCTCTTAGAATGGCCTTTATGATGGGCTGGTACAGAGGGTGGTTTCCAGAACCCCTCTGAAAACCAAAGATCAAGTATTATAATTTAATAAAGATCAGGCCTGGTTTGGTGGCTCACACCCATAATCCCAGCACTTTGGGAGGTGGAGGCAAGAGAATTGCTTGAGCCCAGGTGTTTGCAACCAGTCTGGGCAACATAGTGAGACCCTGTCTCTGGTTTTTTTTTTGAAGATCAAGTGAGAGGCATACAAATTCACAGGAAAAAATACGAAATGGTCTAGTATTATGTGGACAAAGAACAGGAGTAGCCAATTCATGAAAAAGTAAAACTAAAAGCTTCCAGCATGCTCAGTTCCACAAAATGACAAAACCATGCGGTCCCTTTTTTCTACCTGTTAATTTAGTAAAAGCACAAACACAAGCATGCATACAGCCCCTACATGTGCCCTCTGTTTTAAGTATCCTGATCCTCTTGGGGAAATAGGTGTACCATGTACCATGCTGATGACAGTGTGCTCTGGGGGAGCCCTTTTGGTAAACAGTTTGGCTGTATGTATGTGTGTGTGTGTGTGTATGTATGTGTGTGCATGCTTGCATGTGTATATATATATTTCATACTTTAATGTCTCTCTTTAAACTCTGCTTAAGAAAACCATCTCAAGTGCAGTAAATGCCACATGTTTATCACTTAGTGTAGTGAAGAATGGGAAATCTTAATCTAGCCAGCCAATGGGAGTGTTAGGTAGACTTTACAAATGATGTGTAGAAAGACTGAATAATAACACTGAACAATGTTTATGATTGTATTGTTGAGTGAGAAAAGCAAGACACAATTGTACCTTATAAACTATCTCTTTTATAGTACTTGCCAATTTGTTTGCAACTCCTTGTCCTTTTTTTTTTTTTTTTTTTTTTCCGAGACAGAGTCTCACTCCGTCACCCAGGCTGGAGTGCAGTGGTGCAATCTTGGCTCATTGCAAGCTCCGCCTCCCGGTTTCACACCATTCTCCTGCCTCAGCCTCCCGAGTAGACTACAGGTGCCTGCCACCACGCCTGGCTAATTTTTTTTGTATTTTTAGAGACGGGGTTTCACCGTGTTAGCCAGGATGGCCTCGATCTCCTGACCTCGTGATCCTCCTGCCTCAGCCTCCCAAAGTGCTGGGATTACAGGCGTGAGCCACTGCGCCCGGACTCCTTGTCCTTTTTTAACTGTCTTTATGTCTAGACTTGGGAGTACCCTAAGGGCAGAGATGGGTCATAGGACAGAACATGAGAAAAGTATTCATAGTACTTTTACCCTTAGTAGATAGTCACCCTCTCGGACCTAAGGGTGTACCTGTGGGCAGAATGATTTAGAGAGCTCCTTTTCACACTGAATGGATTTAAATGATTAATTTTCTTTCTTTTTTTTTGTGTGTGTGTTTTTTTTTTGTTTTTTGAGACAGTCTTACTCTGTCACCCAGGCTGGAGTACAGCGGCTCAATCTCAGCTCACTGCGACCTCCACCTCCTGGGTTCAAGTTATTCTCCTGCCTCAGCCTCCTGAGTAGCTGGGAATACAGGCACCCGCCACCACACCCGGCTGATTTTTGTATTTTTGGTAGAGATGGAGTTTTGCCATGTTGGCCAGGCTGGTCTCAAACTCCTGACCTCAGATGATCCACCCGCCTCAACCTCCCAAAATGCTGGAATTATAGGCATGAGCTACTGTGCCTGGTCTTAATTTTTATTTTTAACCTTGTTGAATGTTATTGGATCATTAAGAAGGTTTTCCAATATAGTATTAGCAACTGCAATAAAGACGTGTCTTTCTTGGGGGATGTGGCGATGATGGTGCAGGGCCTGTGCAGGCAGGGGTGGCGCCTGAGGGTCCCGGGCCAGGCAGCAGCACACAGGTGGCAGGATCCACTCGGGCTGCGTCTCCTGTGGTGCTCATCTGGCCGCTGCCATCTGTGCTGGACCCCACCAAGGTGTAGAGTCTCATGGACATGATCTGGAAGGACCCAGACAGTGTGCCATCAGTGTCCTCTAGATCAAAGGGGCCCAGGGAGATGACTACTTCTACTCCTTTGGGGACTGCCACCGCTAAACAGCCTAGCAGCAGCTGCAGCCAAAGACTGCCAAACTTGTCCACTTCACCCTCTCAGACCTAAGGCTATACCTGGGGGCACCCACACCAGACTTGTAGTAACCACCTCCTTGGCACCTGCCCCCACCTCCAAGAGCCCAGAAGACACACCTGGCCTCCAGCAGGCTGGGCCTTGCAGAAGGGATAGCAGGGATGCATTCTCTTTGCACCTAAGGGGAGGGTCTCACTCTGGGCACCCCTCTCACCAGCTGCAAGGCCTTGGACTCATGGTGAACAGTGTGGGAGCCTCAGTTCCAACATCTGTGACAGTCGGATCATGGCCTTACCCATGAAGCATTATTGAGAGGATGAAATGAGAACAGAGATGGGCTTGGAGAGCCACATGCTGCTGGCTCCAAATTCCCAGGAACAAGGATCCTACTGCATTTTTGTCTTTATGTAACCCTATTATATGGACTACATTCAGCTGTAAGGAAAGGAAAACCCTGGTTGTGACGGTTTAAATAAACAAGTTTGTTTTTCCACATAGCATGAATTCCAGAGATGGGTGGCTAATGGTATTGGTTCAACCGCTCTGTGGTGGTAGGGGTCACATCTCTGAGATCATTTTGCCTTGCCCTCGTTTGCTTGTTACTTCATGGTCACAAGATGGCTGCCATATCTCCAAGAATCATGTCTGTGATCAAGGACAAAAGGACTGGGGGAAGAAGAAGGGCCAAGCTCGCTGGACCTGTCAACTTCTATCAGAAAGTAAAACTTCTGTCCGAAACCTGTTTCCTGCTCTCTCCTCCTACAGATTTTCACTTAGGTGCCCTTGGCCTGAGCTAGCTACCACTGCACCCATAGCTGTGAAGAAAGCTAAGACAGTAGGGAACAGAGTTGTATTGGTTGAGTAGACCAGTCATGTTCCATCTACTGAGACTGGCACACTGCCTCCTGAAATAAAACTGGAATCCCATTTAAACAAAAAAAGGAAGTGTCTTTCTTAAATGAGTTTATACAGGCGATTGGCATATAGTCCTTTCATCAGAATCCTTAGGTCAAGATTATATTACGTTGCAGATTGTCTCCAGGGTATTTTGGAGATGGATTCTAATTCTTATTCTCCTATTGTAGTAACAGGGACACTGAGAGATAGGGGTGTGTCAGAGTTTGAAAGACAAACTATTTGAAGACAGAAACTCTAGTGGAGCTTGATTATTAGCCAAAATACAGAATTTGCTATTAAAGAAGAGGGTCTAGAATCCTATCCCAAGAAGTTACTTGGGCATCCGAAAACAGATTGTAAGACACATTGAAAGTGTGGAACTCAGACTTTGTATAAGGCTTTTGTATCTTGAGAAGGAAAATTTAAAACCTTAGGAGGCCTGGGAGCTTCACAAGTTCATGATCCTTCTCTGCACCAAGTTTACACGTGCTAACCTTTCTGCTTTACTAGCTAAACTTTTGATTCCATGAAATCAAAACCTTTTAATTGCTTTCTCTATTGGTGATCTTTAAGAGATAACTTGGGCTTATTGATGTCAGTCTGTAAAGAAACCAAACTCTGAAGTGTGATACTATCTATTGAATTAGGCGGGGGAAAAGCTAGTTAGTACTATAGTGAGACGGGAGTGCTTCTCAGATGTTACCTAGTGGCAACTGAGGATGTGGAAGTTTACTGATTTTTAGACAGTCTATCAAATTACAATTTTCAGAAAAAAGTATTTTCAATGACTGCAATGTTTTGCCTCTATCAACTATATACTATGTACGAGTTTTTAGAAATGTTACTTTTGGGGCTGGGTGCGGTGGCTCACGCCTGTAATCCCAGCACTTTGGGAGGCTGAGGCAGGCGGATCACGAGGTCAGTAGTTCAAGACCAGCCTGGCCAACATGGCAAAACCCCATCTCTACCAAAAATACAAAAATTAGCTGGGCATGATGGCGCATGCCTGTAATCCCAGCTACTCAGGAGGCTGAGGCAGGAGAATCGCTTGAACCTAGTAGGTGGAGGTTGTAGTGAGCCGAGATTGCGCCACTACACTCCAGCCTGGGTGACAGAGTCAGACTGTCTCAGAAAAAAAAGAAAAGAAATGTTACTTTTGAATTTTCATGGCCTTGGCTAGTTTTAAATGCTTTTTCATTGGTAGAAGGCTTACAGAGATCATGAAACATTAATAGTTACCATTTATTGTGTACTATTTCTGTGCCAAGTACTGTGCTAAATATTTTAGGCATATTATCACGGTCAGTCCTTACAGCACTCCTTTGAGGAACATGGCATTTTCCCAAAAATACATTTTTAAGAACCCTTGAGATTTCAAAGATCAAGACCAGAGCAGGAAGGGAAAGCTCTGGGTCTGAACCAGGTCTGTCTGCCACCAAAACACCACTCTTAATAGGGATGATGGTCTGGAACAGTGGTAAAATCTGGCATAATTCAAACACTTAAACTAGTTTGCATATATGTCTAAAATTCCTAGAATTCCTTATAAAACACACAACATTGAAGTTCAGTAACTTCCCATGTTTCATATAAGCCACAGAAATATTGATTTGCCACAGTGAAAGAGTTAGTGGAAGCTGTTGGGCCATCCAAAAGAAACTAAGGCTGAAAAGGCTACATATGGTATGATTCCAAGTACATGACATCGTGGAAAAGGCAAAACTACAGAGAGTAAAAGGATCAGTGGTTGCCAAGGGCTAAGGGGAGGGAGAGATGAATAGGTGGAGCATGGAGGATTTTTAGGAATGTGAAACTATTCTGGTTGTCTGGATGATACTGTCATAGTGGATTATACATTCGTCAAAATACGGAATGTGCAACACCAACAGTGAGCACTCACATGAACTATGATTATAGTTATTAATAACATACAGATATTAGCTCACCCATTATAACAAATGCTCCACACTAATGTAAGACATTAATGGGCACAGGTGAGGGGCTATATGGAAATCCTGTACTTTTCCTTTAATTTTTCTGTAAACCTAAAATTGCTCAAAAGTCTATTTGTTGTCTTTTTTTTTTTTTTTTTTTTGAGACAGAGTCTTGCTCTGTCACCCAGGGTGGAGTGCAGTGGCATGATGATCTCGGCTTACTGCAACCTCTGCTTCCTGGGTTCAAGTGATTCTCCTGCCTCAGCTTCCCGAGTAGATAGGATTACAGGCACCCATCAACACAACTGGCTAATTTTTGTATTTGTAATACAGACAGGGTTTCACCATGTTGGCCTGGCTGGTCTTGAACTCCTGACCTCAAGTAATCTACTCACCTTGGCCTTCCAGAGTGCTGGTATTACAGGCAGGATTCCCTTCATTTTTAAAATTACTGACCCCAGGCCACAAGACATCAATCATGTTAAAAATTCCACTGTCCTTCATGGCACGCTTGATTTTTTGCTAGCTCTGTGGATGAGCTTTTCCTTATCTGTTTTCTCTCTCCCTTTCCAGCTGCCAGCATGCTGGCTGCTTACGTTTGGTCTACCCACTCCCAGCCTGTCCTACCTCCTGCCATCAGATTAATCTTCCTGAAATGTAGTCCTGATTCTATCATTCACCTGGGGAAAAACCTTGGTTCATGCTACTCTCCCACCTCAGCTTCTCCATCACCTGCATCATGTGGTCTATCCTCTCTGAAATCTCGTTAGAAGCAGTCATTGAAATCAGAAGCGACCTCTATCATAGTATGTCATTTGTAGCTTGTTGACATTTGTTCAGACACTCTTGTATTAAACATCCCGTTGTACTTGCTTCCCCATCCCCCTCAGTTGGACTGTAGGTTACCTGATGGTTAAGACTAAGACTGTTTTCCCTCCACCTTGGTTTTTGAGTCACCTGGAGTGCTTTTAATACAGTGGGTCCTTGAAAAATGCATTCAGCTGAATTCAGTGTGTCTGTGTTCTCAGTCTATCCAGAGCTCTGCTATTAGGTGAAATGGAAGAGAAACTCATTGTCTATATGACTGTTATTGTGATGTACAGTGCAATAGCTGATATGTTTCTGACATTAGAATGCTCTCATTTATTGGTATTTGATCACTGGCATATTATATTTGGGATTTGTAGCCCTACTTTGACTGCTCTACTATGTATTGAATGAAGAGTTTAGATTGGTATTAATATGTTTTAACCAGTACATTTTAAACCAGTCAAACATCTATCCACATGCAAAAGAAGGGCACGTTCTTATCATGCTGCTTCACATGCTTACCATGCTTGTTACATGATAAGGGGTTGCCTTTACCTATTTTTCCTTTTAGAAGACTGAAATTTTTTTTTTTTTTTTTTTTTTTTTTTTTTTTTTTTTTTTTTGAGACGGAGTCTTGCTCTGTCCCCCAGGCTAGAGTGCAGTGGTGCGATCTTGGCTCACTGCAAGCTCCGCCTCCCGGGTTCACGCCATTCTCCTGCCTCAGCCTCCCGAGTAGCTGGGACTACAGGCGCCCGCCAACACGCCCGGCTAATTTTTTTTGTATTTTTAGTAGAGATGGGGTTTCACCATGTTAGCCGGGATTGACTCGATCTCCTGACCTCGTGATCCGCCCGCCTCGGCCTCCCAAAGTGCTGGGATTACAGGCTTGAGCCACTGCGCCCGGCCAATTGAAAATATTTAAATGATGCTGTTGTTTTGATCACTGTTTTACATTCTTTGAAGATTGAGGAATCTGGTGACTATTTTGTTAAGCAATGTTTCTCCTGGAGTTTTCTTTTTTAACCGTTTGTGGCTTAATTCCAGTAAAAGATTCTCAAGTAAGTGAAAATCAGTTGCATATATCCATTAGGTCTTTTTCTTTATCTTAAGTAAAAGAGGAGATGAAGTAGAAATATTTAGCAACTCAGTTATTGCCTCTAGCATTTAAGAGTTCATCCTGAAGAAAAATAGTTGAAAGAATATGATTTAGGCCGGGCGCGGTGGCTCGCGCTTGTAATCCCAGCACTTTGGGAGGCCGAGGCAGGCGGATCACGAGGTCAGGAGATCGAGACCACGGTGAAACCCTGTCTCTACTAAAAATACAAAAAATTAGCTGGGCGTGGTGGCAGGCGCCTGTAGTCCCAGCTACTCGGAGAGGCTGAGGCAGGAGAATGGCGTGAACCCAGGAGGCGGAGCTTGCAGTGAGCTGAGATTGCGCCACTGCACTCCAGCCTGGGCGACAGAGCGAGACTCCGTCTCAAAAAAAAAAGAAAGAATATGACTTAAGGACGGAGGTGAGAAGGAGATAAAGAAGTGCATCTATAGGAACAAATTTGTTTCTTATTTGCTTTAAAAATTGTTTAAGTAAAGCACATTTCACCAAGTTGAATTTCAGCTTGAGAGATGTCCAGATGTGAAATGGCAAAACTCCAAATACTGAATATGCTGTGCTTTTAGAAAAATAAAGTAGTTTTTTTGTTTTGTTTTCTTTTTATTCTTTAAAAATGAAGGTCAAGAAAAATATCAGCAGGAAAGTCAGAAGTGGATTTAGATATATAAATGTCCTCATTGAGGAACAAGGGGGTGATCTTTTTTTTTTTTTTTGAGACAGAGTCTTACTCTGTTACCCAGGCTGGAGTGCAGTGGCGAGATCATGGCTCACTGCAGCCTTGACCTCCCAGGCTCAAGCAATTGTTCCACTTCAGCCTCTTGAGTAGCTGGGACTATGCATGTGCCACCATGCTTGGATAATGTTTGTGTTTTTTGCAGAGACGGGGTTTTGCCATGTTGTCCAGGCTGTCTAGAACTCCAAGGCTTAAGCAATCCTCCCGCCTCAGCCTCCCAGAGTTCTGAGATTACAGGCATGAGCTACTACACCCAGCCAGGGATGATCTTTTTAAAAGGAAGTATAGTTTAATAATAATATGCAGAAAATAGGCTTAAGATTTTAGTTGACTATAAACTTAACATAAATCCATAATGCAATGTGGTTGCCCAAACATTCTTAAAATATTAGGTCGTTTCAGAATGTTTTACTGTTTTGAGGAAAGATAAGCATCCTATTAAGATTTCAGGTGGGCGTACTTTTTAAGCTTTTCTATTTGTTTCACTTGTAAAAATCATCAAGCTATAACAAAACTTAAGTCAACTTGTGATGTTTGCCTTCCAACGATAGCTGATGGCATATTTTTTTCAAGTTCATACTGGATTATAGTTGAATTAAAAGTTATTTCTTAATTCTCCAGGATAATAGAAACATTAATTGTTCAGAGAAACTCCAAATATAAGGAACTTTAGAGAAAAGGTGTGTTTGAATATGTGCGTGTGTTGGGGGAGGGAGTTGCCGGAATACATGATGGAAACTTGTCTAAAGAATTCTAGTGCTTTAACTAGAGCAGAAAATAGCCACAGATGTTAACTGACAATTGGACATGTGTGAATTGGATCTTTGAAAATTGGCCCGGCATGGTGGCTCACGCCTGTAATCCCAGCACTTTGGGAGGCTGAGGCGGGCGGATCACGAGGTCAGGAGATCAAGACCATCCTGGCTAACACGGTGAAACCCCATCTCTACTAAAAATACAAAAAATTAGCCGGGTGCAGTGGCGGGCGCCTGTAGTCCCAGCTACTCAGGAAGCTGAGGCAGGAGAATGGTGCGATCCCGGAAGGCGGAGCTTGCAGTGAGCCGAGACTGTGCCACTGCACTCCAGCCTGGGCTACAGAGCAAGACTCCATCTCAAAAAAAAAAAGAAAATTTACAAATGGATTTTCTTTGCAAGTTATGTGCTCCACAGAGAAGAAAGGTATATGTTCACTTTTGCATGTCTGCTTGCTTTCCAAAGACTAGCTGCTATCTTAACTTAAAAAATTTTCTTTTTCATTCCAGAAAACATTGTATTTTAAAAATTGATAAAGACACTCCATTTGTAAATACTTGTTTTAAAGTAATATATCTAGAAGGCAGGATAGTGGCCCCCTTTCCTGTCAATGTGGAGTTCCAAAGCAGCTGAAGGTAGAAATTAGCAATTGGTAAGAGAGCTATCAGAAGAAAACCAGGAGCCAGAGACCAACTACTGGTAGTCAGTAGTAATTCTGATGGTGTACTCAATCTGCCAAGGAAAGCAAAATACATTTTTTCCCCTGAGTCAGGTTAACACTTAAAGTATAAAAGGAAGTACATTCAGGATCTCATATGCCATAGTTCAAAATATTTTTTTACTTTATATATCATCAGATACATACATGCACACACATGTAAATATGCATCATCCATGGGATGTGGTCTCAGGGAGGTAAGTACCAACTCATATATTCCTTTTAAACCCACTCACCATTGCCCCAATTTTTGTTCCTTCTGACTGCATTCAACTCTTCAATTCGTAATCATACGGATTCATGCAAATAACAGTAATGTGTTTACCTGGTTTTACATTCTAATGTTCTAGTTCTAGAACTGCTTAAAATGTTAAGTAGCGTGCATTCCTGTAGTCTCAGTTACTCATGAGTCTGAGTTGGGAGGATTGCTTGAGGTCGAGGCTGCAGTGAGCTGTGAATGTGCCACTGCACACTAGCCTGGGTGACAAAGTGAGACCCTGTTTCAAAAAAAAAAAGTAAGTATATAAGAAAGACACTGTAAAGCAGAAGTTTTTCATTTCTTATAAGTTCACTAGAGGAGATGGGAATTGGGAAGAGAGTTGGGTAGCAACAACTAGAAGTTAGATCCATCACATACAAGTATGCAATTATTGGATTACATCCTTACCTGGAAAATGAGCTGTTGTAAGGATTAAATGAAAACCTATCTAAAGCACCTATTTTAGAGTAGGAACTCACTAAGATGGTAGGGCTGCTACTTTTATAAGGGGACTGTATTAGTCCATTTTCATGCTGCCAATAAAGACATACCTGAGACCGGGCAATTTACAAAATAAAGATGTTTATTTTATTTTATTTATTTTTTGAGACAAGAGTCTCACTCTATCACCCAGGCTGGAGTGCAGTGGCATGATCTCAGCTCACTGCAACCTCCGCCTCCTGAGTTCAAGAGATTCTCCTGCCTCAGCCTCCCCAGTAGCTGGGACCACCAGGCACGCACCACCATCCCCAGGTAATTTTTTTTTATTTTTTTGGTAGAGATGAGGTTTCACCATGTTGGCCAGGCTGGTCTCAAACTCCTTACCTTAGGTGATCCGCTCACCTCGGCCTCCCAAAGTGCTGGAATTACAGGTGTGAGCCACCACGCCCTGCCCAAGAAAGATATTTAATTGGACTTACAGTTCCATGTGGCTGGGGAAGCCTCACAATCATGGCAGAAGGCAAGGAGGAGCAAGTCACGTTTTACATGGATGGCAGCAGGCAAAAGTAGAGAGCCTGTGCAGGAGAACTCCTCTTTTTAAAACCATCAGATCTCGTGAGACTTATTCATTATCATGAGAACAGCACAGGAAAGACTTGCCCCCATGATTCAATTACCTCCAACCAGCCCCTCCCACAACACGTGGGAATTCAAGATGAGATTTGGGTGGGGACACAGCCAAACCATATCAGGGACATAAGTGGAAGAAGGAATATAAATAGAGTTTAGGATTTCAACTTTGATATACATAAGTAATGGCGGTTCTTCTGGGTGCTGCTTGGCAGTAATTGAACAAAGGTTATTTGCCCAAAGTTTCTTTTAATTTATCAGCTATTTACCAAACACTATTGATGGAGTTGACAGGACCACAAAAAAGACTCACAACATTTTCATCTGATTCCTGGTTTTTAGGAGAAAAATTAAAGTTCTTTGGGAGAATTTTAAAATGTTACATTTAAATATAGTTAATAAAAAATGGCTTTTGGGTCCAGTGTTAACGTTAGTAAATTAATGTGATTGAGTTTCAAGTTTTTGGCTTGTGCATGCTTAAAACTTTGTGAGTCAAGAAATTCCTATTATAAATTTATTATCTTAAAAATAAGATCTGCTCCCATACCAGAGAAGATGAGACAATGAGTCTACCATCCTAACAAACCCAACACAGGTATGTTTCCTATCTTTTTCCATCTCTTTTTATTATTTTTTTAAGTTTACATACATGAATTCATTTTTTGGTGTAAAATTGCACAAGTTTTAACTTATATATTCCTGTAATCACCACCACCACCACACTAAGGATACTAAACTGCTACATTATTCCTAAAAGTAGCCCTTGTACTACTTCTCAGTAATTAAGCACAACCCTCCTCTACTCCAAACCCTTGGCAACTACTGATCTGTAGTTTTACTTTTTCCAGAATATCGCATGAATGGATTCATAAAGCATGTAATGTTTTAAGACTGGCAGCCTTTATTCAACGTAGTGCATTTGAGATTTATCCATGTTGTGTGTAATGATACGTTCCTTTTTATTGCTGGATAGTATTGCCTTGGAGAGAGGTACCACAGTTTGTTTGGAGGACATGTGGGATGTTTTCAGTTATTGGTGATTATGAATAGAGCTGTTACAGACATTCATATACAGAGTTTTGTGTGAATATAGTTTTTTATTTCTATGGGATAAGTATCTAGCAGTACTGGGTCACATGGAAGATGTATGGTTAACTTTATAATAAATGAACAAACCATTTTCCAGGATGGCCATGCCATTTTGCATTCGGGCCAGCAATTTATGTGAGTTCTATTTTTTTCTGCAACTTCCTCACACTTGATATTAAGCTTTTTGTTTTAGCCATTCTAACAGGTATGTGGTAGTATCTCAGTGTAGTTTATTGTTTTGTATTTTTCTAATGGCTGATTATTTTAGCTATTTAAACTCCTTTGCCATTTCGTATAGAAGTTTTATTTGCTTGTTTGGTAAACTATCTGCTCAACTCTTTTGCCCATCCTTTAAAATTCGGCTTTCTTATTGTTGACTTCTGTGAATTCTTCATATATATTTGGATTCGAGTTCTTTGTTGGATATATAAAAAGCAAGTATTTTCTTTTAGTGTGTAGCTTGTCTTTTTACTTTTATCAGAATCTTTCAAAGAGCAAAAGTCTTTAATTTCAATAAAGTCCAATTTATCATTTTTTTCATTAATGGTTTGTGCTTTTGGTGTCATATCTAAAAACTCTTTGCCTAATCCAAAGCTACAAAGATTCCCTGGGTGTTTTTTTCCCAAGAGTTTTGTTTTCCATGTAGGTCTGTGACAATTTTGGGTTAATTTTTATATACAATGTAAGATATAAGTTAAGGGGGGTTTTTTGCCTGTGGATTTTTAATTATCTCAGCACCACTTGTTGAAAAGACTACTCCTTCTCCATTGAATGGCCTTTATACCTTTGTCAAAAATCAGTTGACCGTATTTAGTAGAAACGGGGTTTCTCCATGTTGGTCAGGCTGGTCTCGAACTCCCGACCTCAGGACATCCACCCACCTCGGCCTCCCAAAGTGCTGGGATTACAGGCATGAGCCACTGCACCTGGCCCACTATAGTAAGTCTTAAAACTGGGTAGTATGAGTACTCTAACTTTTGTTTTTTCAAAATCATTTTAGCTATTTAAATTCCTTTGCCATTTTCATGTATAAAGTTTATTATTGGCTTGTCTATCCCTTGAAAAAATTCTGCTAGGATTTTGATTGGAATTGCGTTAAATCTATAGATCACTTTGAGAAGTGACAACTGTGTAACTGTGTTAAATCTTCAAGTCCATGAACATCATGATAGGTCTCTCCTTGTTTTTTTTTTGTTTTTTTTTTTTTTGAAATGGAGTCTCACTCTGTCACCCAGGTTGGAGTGCAGTGGCACGATCTCGGCTCACTGCCGACTCCGCCTCCCAAGTTCAAGCGATTTTCCTTCCTCAGCCTCCCGAGTGGATGGGATTACAGGCGCACGCCACCATGCCCGGCTAATTTTTTGTATTTTTAGTAGAGGCGAAGTTTCACCATGCTGGCCAGGCTGGTCTCAAATTCCTTACCTCATGTTCCACCCGCCTCAGCCTCCCAAAGTACTGGGATTACAGGCATGCGCCACCACGCCTGGCCTAGGTCTCTCCTTTTATCTAGGTTGTCTCTGACTTCTTTCATCAGTGTTTTATAGTTTTTATCTCTCTTTAAACTTGAAGCATCCATTGATTCTGATGTTTGGGGTTTTTTTGTTTGTCTTTTTTACCTTTCTTCCTAACAGAAATGTTTTCAGAATCTGATTTAAGTTTCTTTTACTGCAGTAGGTACACTAGAAAACATAATTATTTGTCCAGATCTCCATCTTATTTAGTGTTGGACCCAGGCCTTCAATGACAGAAGGTCCCCTTTAATAGAGCAGTGACTATGTGTACCAATTCCATGGGTCTAGCCAGCTTCTCATAAGTGACAACAGACCAGAGAGCATACTCACGTCACTATTTCCTATTTCTCTCCTCTTTATTTTCAGTTACAGTTTCTGTCTTTGGGGAAAAGCAGGCAAAATCTAATTTGTAATGGATAGAACTTGCTGTCCACTTAAACAATAGAAAACTGAGTCATAAATTCTGTCTTTATAAAACTCCTCCATACTTTTGGAAAATGACTCACTTTTAGGCAGCGTCTGCCATAGATATTTGCCAGAAAGTGATCTAACTTGGATAAGCTTGATGCTTTGTACAAGTTTCAGAGCCCCCGTAGAGAAAGCTCTTAGGAACCAGAGACCATCGTGTGCCTGTCTGTGTCCCAGGACTTTCAGTCCATCAACACACGTCACTGTAGCATTTTGGAATGTTCTGGTTCAGTTGCTCTCAGATGTTAGCTACTTCAGAACCACCTGGAGGGCTTGTTAGAACACAGATGATTGTGTACCACTCCCAGAATTTCTGGTTCTATAGGTCTGGGATGAGTCTGAGAATTTACATTTTGAATAAGTTCCAGGCATTACTGAGGATGCTGGTTTGGGGCCTGCTTGGAGATCAGTTCCTCTAATTTCTGTGTTTGTGTCATTAAAAAGAGTTGATAATTAAAAAAAAAATTGCAACCAACAATCTCTATAAAATCTTATATGTTTACAATTAAATCATTCTTACAAGTAATGAGATGGTATGGATTTGTTCTCAAGTTATTGAATGGAAACAGAAACTTCTCCACTAAGGAGCCCTGTCCATAGCTGATGGGAGAGAGAAAACAAAGCTGGGCCACATTGCTTTCTGTCTTCTTCTTTTATGTAACCAGGTGGGAGCATATCCCTAGAAATTTTTTTTTTTTTTTTTCTAAAAGCGGAGTGTTGCTCTGTCGCCCAGTCTGGAGTACAGTGGCGCAATCTCGCCTCACTGCAACCTCTGCCTCCCAAGTTCAAGCAATTCTCCTACCTCAGCCTCCTGAGTAGCTGGGATTATAGGTGCCTGCCATCATGCCCTGCTAATTTTTGTATTTTTAGTAGAGATGGAGTTTCGCCATGTTGGCCAGGCTGGTCTTGAACTCCAGACCTCAAGTGATCCACCCACCTTGACCTCCCAAAGTGCTGGGATTACGGGCATGAGCCACCGCACCTGGCCATTTAACAGCTTATCATATTCTCTTAAGGTTGGGTCTCAAGTCCTGTTTCTTACCTCAAGGAGATGTAAGACGTTTATATTTATTTCTTTCATTTAGACATGCTAAATTTTGTATTCTGAGAGCAGACTTAACTTGAATGCAGAAAGGATAATTCAGCAGCACTCAAAATGAATTTACAACATGACTGTGTATGATTCATTCTAAAATGTTTACCATTGACTAAAAGCTTTACTCCTATATACCTTGATAGAGCAGAGATAGTATGGTAGAGTAGAAAGATCAATCATTAACCAAGGAAATCTGTTCTGTGTGCCTTGGACACTCAATACAAGGGCCTTGGAAGTTACTTACTTTGAGTATCGCTTTAGTCAGGAAATTGAGGAGTTTTTGGAATCGATCTTTTTAAGTTTCTTTTTGGCCTTGAGATTTTATGTTTTTATGTTTCTATTTATTTCTGCCTAAGTAAATGATCCCTTTTCCTTTCTTACCACCATCCATCCCCATTACAAATTAAATGCCTTTTTGTAAAATATCTTAACCTCAAAAGGAGAGGAAATGCAGTCAGCAAACTCACAAATTTCCTTTCAGTCTTAATTTTCTTTTGCCTTTTTTTTTAGGCAAGGTCTCACTCTGTTGCCCAGGCTGGAATGCAGTGGTGTGATCATGGCTCACTGCAGCTTCAACCTCCCATGCTCAAGTGATTCTCCCAGTTCAGCCTCCCAAGTAGCTGGGACCAAAGGCATGTACCACCACACCCTGCTAATTTTTTAAAACAAAATTTGTAAGGGGGAGAGTCTGTCTATGTTGCTGGGGCTGTTCTTGAACTCCTAGGCTCTAGCGATCTCCCTCTTTGGCTTCCCAAATTGCTGGGATTACAGCCATTGAACCACCACGCCCAGCCTTAATTTTCATTGGGAAAGATTATTGAACCATGCTGTATGCTGTGTTCATTAGCAATCTCGCCATATCAAATTTTTGCTACCGGGGTTGAAACAGGGAATTTGCATGTCTTTCTAAAATGCATGCGTTTTTGTCTGCAGATGTCAAATAGGCAAGGCACAGCTGAATAAGACATGGAAATGTAGCTTGTTACAAGTATAGTGTGTGGAGGAATTTCTAATGTCTTTTTGTCCAATCAGCTATGCAGTAAGAGCTCGGTTTTCATCCTCTAGCCCTGAATAGAATGGGAGAATCATCAGCAATCTATTCTGGAGCATACATTTTTAAAGTGCTTTGAAAAGAAAAATTTTCATCCAGTAAGTAGTGAAGAGCTCCTGATTAATAATCGCATTTCTTTTAATTTGTTTAAATTGAGATGATTAGGAGAAAACAAAGATGGGGGAAAGATTCGGGATTTTAGAGAGTTATTACATCCTGATTCGGGTGATTATCCGTACTCCCCCCCCCTCAGACACACTGTGAGCTTTATTTACATACATTTTGAGGCAGAAAAGATTAGATAGATCCCAGGTGTCCATTACCCTGTGACCTTTTACCAATACAGGTAAGAAATCTTAAACTCAAGCAGAAACCTGTACACAGCCAATCTCCTTAGGAGTCTATAAATCTGGGGCATGTGCTCGGAGATGTGTGCAAGCCTTGTTGGGTCACTCTCTGTTAGGAGAAGGCCCCCCATTTAAGGCAAAGGACAACCCAACCTATTCCCAAATTTACCTGTGTAGCATAATCAGCTTTTGTCTTAATAATGCAAGGAATCAAACAGCCTTTGGTGTTGAATGAAGTATCCTATACCTTAGCCAAAAGCCTCACTTCTACCTGTGCCTGATTTCCTGTGTATTGTGACTTGATTATCCATACATTTGACTTTTCAAGAATCCCTGAGGCTGGGCTAATTAGAATAGCCTGGTAAAGCCATTTAAGAGTTTTTTAAATAACAATTTAGGGACTGTAGTAGGGTTCCTGTTGCCACTGTTCTCCAACGGCACCCTGCATTTGAGAATCAGTTAATACCGATCCAGTGATATACAAGCGAAAATTCTGATTATGGGAAAAACAGAAGAGAAGGCAATGTTGACTGTTCAAGCCACATGTCTGGGCATAAATGGGGAGGCCATGATTTCTCACTGCTTTTGACATGAAACCACAAAGAATGTCTTTGTTAAGAATCAAAAAACATAAGAGTTGAACAAGCCAAAGGAAGAAATGATATCATGGCCCAGTTGAATCAACTAAGAAATATTTTTATGTTAAAGAAATTCTTTAACCTTATAACTAGGGCATTCACATTCTTGTGTATATTGAGTGGAAGATTCCACTGAAAAGAAAGTTCACATCAATAGCCTTTGAAAGATTTAGGGAATATTTTGCAGTGTAAGACTCATTATTTAAAATCTGAAATATATTTTTCCTTCCTACGACTCTTCTACGTGTTTATAGTAACATAAATGACATCCTGCAATTGCACTAGAATGTATTACAAATGCATGCCTTGTGCCAATGTATTCAACAAGGAAGCTATCTTTTTCCTCTGTCTTATTTTCATTGAGGAAACCCATGCCTATGCATTATGCATGAGTCTGGTGTGGTGTTTAAGTACGCTCTCATGGGACTGCTGTGAGACTGCTGTGAGTCTGGATTTGGGGGAGAGCTGTGTCTTGGCATTTTCAAATATAAGAGAAGGATGTTACCTGATACTCAGAGAATCTTGGCTGAAGCTTAGCATCCCTCTCTGGATTAGCTTAGTGTTGTTTTATGATGCTATTTTTTGTTTTAACCAGTTGTACCATTGTTTGCTGATGGAAATTGTTACATGCTGGCCGGCAATTGTTAGGCAATGCTAGGGTTTCAGATAAATAGAATATCAGCATCATTCTTCATATCAGCAAAATGATAAGTTGGGGTTTTGCCCATCATACTTAAAGCTAATTTAGGACTTAAAACCTGGAGCCATGCAAATTTGTAAGTACTGCTTAATAGGAGACAGTGCATTAGTTGATTTAGTGGTTGAATTTCCAGTGAATTTTTTCTTTTTTTTAATTCTGTGTAGGGACCCATTTTAAGATAATCTGGAAAAGAAGAGAACCAGGGAGGAAAATACAGTGGGAGGCAGGCTGGGTGGCAAAATGGAAAGAGAGATAGGCTTTGGGATTAGATAAAGCCAGTAGTTCTTATATTTTCTGTATGGCAAGAGCCCCTTTAGCAGGCTGAGAGTTCTGTGGAACCCCTCTCAGAATGTTTTTAAATGCATAAAATAAGCTGGACTACAAAGAAAGCCAGTTATATTGAAAAGTTACCAAAATATTTAAGAAAACACTTATGGCACAGTAGTATGTGCTTTTTTACTAACACAAAATAACAAGCTCTAGTTGTGGGACCTAATGACTTCTATAATTTTGAAATGGTGATGGGCATAAATGGTATTTCACAAGTGGCAACAACTGTGAAGTGATATAAAAATACGTGTATTTCTGTTGGAGACAAGGTCATAGATACTGCCAATGTCTGGTGGGTAGTCCATACATTCATAATTGAAGGAAAATGCTAAATTGTAGAGGCTAATGCAAAGTAAAATGTAATTATTTTCCTGTCCCAGTCCCCAAAACAAGAGCTCATGAATCTCAGATTAAGATCCCCTGGGTTAGAAGAACTTGGCTAGAATATTAACATGGCCTTTTATTGGCTGTACCACCTTAGGCAAGTTAACCTCAAAAAGTCGATTTCCTCATTTATAAAAGTGTTGATGAGACTCACTTTGTACAGTTGTTGAAAGGTGTAGGAAGATCATGCCTAGCCTAACTCCTTGTGTACAAATGATGACTTGAAGTGTGTTAGGTCTTCTGGCCAGATTTCTTTTGGCAGTGATAGTATAAAATGACACTTGCTACACTTGCTGAGAGGCAGGGGCAGACTTTATGCTAGGCAGGGAGCTCAAAGATTACACTGAAAGCAGAAAGCTCCTTTATCTTTAGATTTTCTTAAGAGTTGTTGACCCTTAAGGAGTGTCATAAGTGGGATATAATATGGAGAAAAGAGAAAGCATTATAAAATATATGGAAAGGAGTCTATCATGAAATTTCCTCCTGGCCTTGTTGATCCAAAGCCTTTAGTTGCCAAGAAACAGCTTTTTGTTCATTATAAATGTTTTAACAATAACTAGAACTGGTGCTGCCATCCACTCCATTTGGGCATGAGCTTTTTTCTTCCACTGGAGATGTAGGTCCCCAGATGATTGATTGGCTGCAAAGTATGGACATGTCTTGATTGTTTCTAGAAGGGGCAGGACCACTGCCTTCTTGGATCATAACTACTACACCTGCAGAGCCCCAAAAAGTCTGGCTACTCTATTAGATTAAGGTTTAACATGTGATAATAGTCTAGTTTTATTACTTAAGGGGAAACTCAGAAGTGTGAATACCTCGATTTTGTCTGGATATTTTATTAAGCACATGTACCTATAGGCCATAAGGATGTGTTCTTTTTCTGGCTGGCCACTGAGTAGGTCTGTGCACGATGCTGGGCAGTTCTTCCTTTCTCCCTGATAGCTTTTAAAGGTAGGATACTGAGTGTTTGATCCATCATCTCAGTGAGGGTTTGAAATCAGGCAATGGAGCTTCAGGGTTTCCTTGTCCCTTGGGTCATGGCTAACACCCCATTGAATGTCTCCTTTTCATCAAAACCAGATTTGTCGTCTCACTTTTTTCCCAGTGTCTGGCCAAGATAGTGATCTTTATGAAAACAAACTGGAAGTAATGCAAGCCAGAAAAGACGGGAGAGCTTCGCCTCTGCAGAAAGGAAGCTGTTAAGGGGAACAGATGGAGATAGGGTCTAAACAGCTTCAAGAAAGTGTGCACTTGCTAGTCTCAGAGGTGCTTCCTGTCCCCCAAGAGCTGTTTGAATCAGGAGCTGCCCTGAATGACTTCTCCAACTCTGCCAGGGATCCTTCATTAGCCCAGCACTTCTGAGATCACTCAGTGCCCCCTGTAGACCTCTCCTGCTCTTCTGAATGCAGAAGCAGGAGTGGGATATAAAGTGAAAATATAGTAAATTCTAACCTAGTGTGGCTTGAGAAAGAAGTTGCAATTTATAGAGAATTACCAAACATACTGTGATGGATCACTAATTTTCAACATATAATAATTTATTAAAACACTAAGGATGACGTCTATAATTGTCATATTAACCTCTGAAAGTATCAGGACTTTATGAGGTTCCTGTGCCTTGGCCATCATTGTGATCATTTATGGTGACTAATCAATTTGATGACTAAGTTGCATGTGAATGGTAAGCATTCTTGGCAAGCAAAGGGAAGAAATGTCTTATCTGCATTCACCAGATCTCATGTCGTGGCTGTTTGCAGTTATTTACCCCTTTCTTCCATTAATCTAAACTTACAAGACCCTAAGCTCACATTGTATCATGTATTAACTTGCTAACTAACCTCCTGGTTTTGTGGTTTTCTTTCTCTGATCTAATCAGTCCAATCAGAAGGAAGATTACACTTATAGATGCGCATGCTGATGTCATGACATCATCCTCTTATTTAAGGATCTCCCTTTGCTTCCCTATCAAGTCTCAACTTCTCTGGCCATCTAGACCTCAGGTGAGGTCCTTTTATCTTAGCGACCTTGTTCTTTGACTCACTGACATGGATCTTGGAGGCCATTAAGGTGGTTTATTTATTGTCAGATACCCTTTGTTCTTTTCTGTCCTTTCACTGTGGAATTTTTCTCTTGGCCAAATTCTATCCATTCTTGGCCCACACTGCCTTCCTAGCATTCTTGTATCCCTCTCTCACTGTCTTGCCTGCACAATTGGGTATATTTGGTTTACTATTGGCCTTCTATTATTTCACATATTACTTGTTTTTCCAGCAAGTCAGAGTTCCTTAATAGAAAGTATTCTGCTCTATTTATTTTATATATTATAATTCTTAGCAAAGCACCAGCACACAGTAAGTGTTCAATAAATATTTAGAGGAAGCAGGTAAAAGGTGTCATGAGTTAGATATTTCAAATAGGAAGAGATGGACCCTTGATGGGGTCAACCAGCATCAAGTGTGCCTCTTTTACAAAAGAGGCACCCAATTTTCTCCTTTTTTCAAAGTTGATCCAGGCTTAGGGAATTCAGTTCATAAAAAACAAGCTCAAGGGAGTGAATGCCAATTCAGTAATGTTGAAAAGTCTAATATCTGTGTCAGCCATTCATTGCATCCTTTTTCTTGTAGCAAGGCTTCCAGCAGGCTGCTCTAGGGTCATTTGTGGCCAATATGATTCATTTGCACCAGCTCTGAAGCCTAGTGCATGCCATGTAGACTCTAGGGACATCTTGCAAAGTTCTTGTTTTTAGTCTCGCCCCTTCCTCATAGATGACTCTGCTTTTTAAAGGAATTGAAGGGCTATTCTATAGACAGGAGTAAAACCTGTTCAGAGATGTTCTAAACACCAGATTTCGTTTGCTTGAGAAGCAAAGAGAAGATAATTTAGACAAGGGCAAAAGCACCATGAGAAGACTTTGGAACAGTTTTGCCCAAGTTGTAACTGGAGACGAAGACTTGATGAGTTTTGTGAATTAGGTGAGTAGCATTCATGAGCTGGAGAGAATGGGAAATGCAGAGTGCAAGGGAAATTAGTTTTGAGGGAGCAGTGTTGAGTGATGCTGAGGGGAGATCAGAATGTTGAAAAAGAAGTATGACTGATACCTGGTTAGTTTCTTTATTTTGTCTTTCTTGAGCTGCTTTCACCAATGATGTACATATGAAAAAGGGATGTTATGAATAAGTTACCCTCAAACTAAATTAACTGAGTGGTTTTTACATGGAGCTTCAGGATATCCAGAAGCATATGTCTAGGCATAAAATGGTTATTTCTGAGGGCCGGGCGCAGTGGTTCATGCCTGTAATCCCAGCACTTTGGGAGGCCGAGGTGGGCAGATCATGAGGTCAGGAGTTCGAGATCAGCCTGGCCAACATGGTGAAACCCCATCTCTACCAAAAATACAAAATTTAGCCTGGTGTAGTGGCGCACGCCTGTAATCCCAGCTAGTCAAGAGGCTGAGGCAGGAGAATTACTTGAACCCGGGAGGCGAAGGCTGCAGTGAGCCGAGATCACGCCACTGCACTTCAGCCTGGGTGACAGAGCAAGACTGCCTCTCGGAAAAAAAATAATAATAATAATGGTTATTTTTAAAGTAATATTTAATGTGAAATTCATAAGACTTGAAATTGGGGGAAATTGGAAGGGATTAATTCCTGGGATATTGCTTATTGTCCTTTAACACAGATTAGTATTTTTGCCATCTTAGAATTATGTATTTATCAGGGGCTTCTTTTTCCTGTGGACAGTGTCAAGGGGTGTTTTGAAGTGACTTGAGCCCAGGAAGTCTGTTTGGATAAACACTGATGGACTGATGTAGAACAGTTTATCATCTCTGAGCAACTGGTAATCACTCAAACGCACATAAGAAGCTCAGTGGTTGCTTTTTGCAACTATCAATCATGATGGTTGTGTAATGCAAATAGGAGTAAAGAAGGTTTGATTAGTCTGTAACAACAGCTGGAACATTTTTTCTGTAAGGGGCTGGAAGGTTTTGTGGGCTGTGTGGACTCTGTCCTTATAGTTTGAAAGCAGCCATAGACCATAAACAAATGTGTGCAGCAGAGTTTGAATAAAACTTTATAGAAAATGAAGTTTGATTTTCATATGAACTAATGTGTTATGCTATTCTTTTTTAAAAACTTTCCAGCCATTAAAAAATCTAAATAATATCCTCGACCCACAGGCTGTATGTGCCAATCCCTGGTACATAACAGAACAGGATGAGTTTCAGGAAGAAATAGTACAAAATACAGGCTGCTATATGTTTGCAAAAGTGTGAAAAGAAAGTTTACCCAGCGTTTTCTTGGCAACTGAGACTTCTTATACCATTCATTTTCAAAAGTCATTTCAAAACCGGGAATTTTTTCCTAATTTCTCCAAACTGATTATATCAGCTTTCTAAAATATTTGGTGTGTAATCAAAGTACAGTTTTGTTGCTGGATTTCAAAGGCTGCAGTTTAGTACTAGGTTTCTCCTGTTTCAGAACAAATTGTGTTATGTACACAAATATGTATGTGCACATGCACACACAGGAGGGCTCTTTACCTTAACAATTTGAAGTTCTTCTAATTTCCTTTTTGTTCACTACTAAGTGATTCTTTATTCTCCATGTGTCAGTTTATTTCCAGATGTACATCTTAGTTTTCTTCTGGTAAAGTCCTGTTTCTTCCTATCCTTGCTGATAGAGGAAACCACATAAAGGATTTCTTAAAATTAAGAAAACGATGTCACTTCAGCTATGAATCCTGTAAACTTTAAGAATCAGTGTGAGGTGTATAGTTGACATCCAAGCCCCAGACGCAGAATGCACTTGAATGGGAACATTTTGTAGAGAAAGCTGAAAAATGGCAGTCAGATTTTTACAGAACAGCCCAAAGGGGTGTTGTGTGTGCTAATGATTAGAACTTTTGCAGATTCTTGCTTAGTAATTAGGACTGACAGATGGGCTCTGTATTAGTCCATTTTGTGCTGCTATAACAAAATACCCAAGACTGGGTAATTTGTAAGGAACAGAAATTTATTTCTTACAGTTCTGAAGGCTGGGAGTTTCAAATCAAAGTACCGATGGTGCCTTAAATGCTGCATCCTCTGGAGGAGAACACCATGTCCTCAGGTGGCAGAGGGGCAGAAGAGAGAGAACCTACCCCTGCAAGCTTGCCTTTTTAATTTTTTAATTTTATTGTTTTTAGAGACAGGGTCTCTGCTCTGTTGCCCATGTTGGAGTGCAATGACATGATCATAGCTCATGTAACCTCAAACCCCTAGGCTCAAGCGATCCACGTGAGTAGCTGGGACTACAAGTGTGTGCCACCATGCCCAGATAATTTTTATTTATTTATTTATTTTTTGGAGGGACAGAGTTTTGCTATGTTGGCCAGGCTAGCTCAAGCTCTTTTGATAGCAGCGTTAATCTACTCATGAGGGTTGTACCCTTATGACCTCAATACCTCCCATTAGGCTGCACCTCCCAACACTGCTGCGTTGGGGATTAAGTTTCCAACATGCAAATTTGGAGGACATATTCAGACTATAGAAGGCTCTGTTCCTCAGAACACTGTCTTTTTAAAAAGAAGTGTGTTTAATTGTTTAAGGAATACATGACTATATTTTTGTCTTTTAAAATAATGTGGATAAATTGAATTTCTCATTTGACCCTGTCTCCTCCACTCAATACTTCTTCCCTTCCCAGAGATAATGTCTTAGTCTGTCCAGGCTGCTATAACAAAATGTCATAAACTGGGTGGCCTAGAAACAACAGAAATTTATTTCTCACAATTCAGGAGGCTGGGAAGTCCAAGATCAAGACATTGGTAGATTTGGTATGTGGTGAGGGTCTACTTCCTCATAGATGGCTGTCTGCTCACATAATCTCACCTGGTGGACAGAGCCAGGGATCTCTCTAGTGCCATTCATGAGGGCTCCACCCTCATGGCCTAATGGCCTCCCACAGGCGGTATCTCCTAATACTGTCATGTTCTGGGTTAAGATTTTAGCATAGGAATTTGAGGGGGACATAAGCATTCAGTTCATTGCGGGCAACCATTGCTATCAATGTTTTGTAATCATTTTCTGTGTGTTTATGTACATAAATGTTCATAAAGTATGTTTCCTAATACAAACCATATGAGGCCAGGCATGGTGGCACATGTCTATAGTACCAGATACTCAAGAGGCTGAATTGCGAGGATTGCTTGAGGCTAGGAGTTTGAGTCCAGTCTGGGTAACATAGTAAGACCTTATCATTATAAAATGAAAAAGAAAAAAAAACCATATGGATTTTATATCCTACAGATTATAATGAAAATTGCTTTTTTTCCTACTTGATCCATGTTGGAGAACACAGGTCAGCATTTTTCTTTTGCCATGCTTTCCTGAGGATGGGGTGGGAGGGAGTAAAAGGTGATAGAAAACCCTTTGCATAGGATATGGTGGTAAGACAGCCTCCTATCCTCTAGGCCTGGTCAAGGTTTAAAGCTATCTCATGGGGTGCTCATGAGGGTTCTTCAAAGACTGTCACCTGTGTCAGTTTCTGGGAGTCCAGAGGTCCACCACCAGTCCTGCCACTGTGATCATGTTGCCCTTTCGACAGCCCTAGAGGACTGGACCTGAAACAAGCCCTGGACTGGCTCGTTCTTTTCGGAGGACCACTCTGTGCCCTTGGAAACATCAGGCACTCTTCGCCCCACACCCACAGCCTCTGAGAGGATGGCCCAGACCCACTGCAGCAGCAATTTCCCTTCACTCCCGTGCCACCAGGGCAGCTAGCCACACTGCCTCTCATGTTCCAGGTCCCCAGAGAAGGGGTGCCAGCACCTCTCTGTGTCTCTTTAATGGTGGAGCACTCAAATCAAGCCCCCAACTGACCTCACTGAAATCCTGCTTGTGAAGTAAGAAGCTGATATTCCTACTCTTTCCCCAATGGGAAGAGGGTGCTGAATGGGGATCTCAGTGCAGCTCTTTCCAAAGAAATCCTCCCTCACATCTTGCTCTTGACTCTCCCTGTGGGAGAGGGCTCGAGCCTAGTTCTTAGTTATCTCCTTTTTGAAGGGCAGATGGGCTTTTTTTTTAACTCACTTTGGTACTGATATTGCTAGCATCTTGTGTTAGAGCCAAAACTTGCAGTGTAGCATCCTTATCACGTGTATAAGTGCAAGTTTTTCTCTACACTAGAAACTTACTTGTGGAATTGTTGGATGATAGAGGGATAGTACAGTAGAATGTTAACTTACCGACAGGGTCTCAGGTACATGCCACACACTTGCCAACACTTTACAAAATTGATCTTTAAATGTTTTTACCAGGCTTTTGAAGGAAAAAGACACATATATCTCACCATTTTACTTTTCTTTACTAGGCAGTTCTTTATACATTTATTAAGCATTTTAATTTTTCTTTCCATGAATTTCCTGTTAAAGTCCTTTGCCCTATTATTATTATTATTATTATTTTTGAGATGGAGTCTCGCTCTGTCGCCCAGGCTAGAGTGCAGTGGCATGATCTTGGCTCACTGCTAGCTCCACCTCCCGGGTTCACGCCATTCTCCTACCTCAGCCTCCCGAGCAGCTGAGACTACAGGTGACCGCCACCACACCTGGCTAATTTTTTGTATTTTCTAGTAGAGACGGGGTTTCACCGTGTTAGCCAGGATGGTATTGATCTCCTGACCTCATGATCCGCCGGCCTAGGCCTCCCAAAGTGCTGGGATTACAGGCATGAGCCACCGCACCCGGCCTGCCCTATTATTTTAAAAATTGTCTTCTCTTTATTGATTTGTAGTTCTTTATATATTCTGAATACAAACCCTTTGTTACATAGCAAATATTTTTCTCCCAGCTTGGCCTTGTCTTTTAACTTTGGGAAATTGGACTACATCAAAGGCACCATGAATAATGACTTTGTGTTGTGTCTGGCTTAAAAAGGCCGTCCTTCTCCAGGGTTATAAACACCTTCTCCTATATATTCTTCTCATGCTGTAATAGTTGACATTTTACAGTGTTTTGAGGGTTAATCCATCAGGGATATTTTCATGAATAGTAGAACTCTAACTTAATTTTTTCCCACATTGAGAGCTAGTTATTTCAACAGTTTGTGGAAAGCCAGTAGCATGGTGTGTGGCCACTAGAACAAGGGTAGTCAAAGGGCTAAAGCGGCTGGAGTGGGGAGAATGACAGATTATTGCTAAACATCCTACTGATCAAGGTTAGATGACTTCTCAGTCTAGAAGATATATACCCTTCTGAGAAAGCTCCTTGTAGGAGTGAACACCCAACATCCTTTGACTAGTTTTACTGTCAGAACATTTACATACAGGCAGAACTAAAATCTGTGATTATCTGGATGAGAAAACAGTTGTAGGCAACTTACTCATTTTTCTGAACAAGAAAAGGTTCTACATAATTATGTTCTGTATGAATCTTTTATCAGCTTTAATAGTTAAGTCTCTTCAGAGAACATGAGATATTCTTTTTTTTTTCTTTTTTTTTTTTTTTTTTTGAGATGGAGTCTCGCTCTGTCGCCCAGGCTGGAGTGCAGTGGCGCAATCTCGGCTCACTGCAAGTTCCGCCTCCCAGGTTCACGCCATTCTCCTGCCTCAGCCTCCCAAGTAGCTGGGATCACAGGCGCCTGCCACCACGCCCGGCTAATTTTGTGTATTTTTAGTAGAGACGAGGTTTCCCCGAGTTAGACCAGGATGGTCTCAATCTCCTGACCTTGTGATCCGTCTGCCTCGGCCTCCCAAAGTGCTGGGATTACAGGCGTGAGCCACGGCGCCCGGCCGAGATGTTCTTTTTTTAAAGTGAGCCTATAATTTATTTATCCTCATTAATACTTGTTTTCCCCAACCCTTCCAAGCTGTTTGGGAATGTTGTGTTTCAGGGATCAGTGAAGGTCATGAAGATGCCTTTAAGGCCTGATTAACCTGATTTGAAAAACTTTAAAACTGACCTTCTCTACATCTCCCCATTATTGTCCTACGTTTCACAGTCAGATCAAGGCTTATTATCCTTTCCATTGGGGAAGTAGCCCAAATCATAATGTGAGTGAAAAACATATTTACTAAGAAGTGTGAGTCTTTTAAACCCTCTTGTGTTTCTTTTAAGAAATTAAAACCAATAATGACTATCAGTTGAATTCGGTTGTTCCACCTTGATTTTATCAAAATCCTTGGACATACATTAAAGTATTTGTCCCTTGGGCAGGTGCCAAGGCTATGAAGTTGGAGTGTGGCATGTTCTAGAAGCAGAAAGAAGGCTGGTGAGGTAGGGACACAGCAGATAGGGAGTAGAGTGAGGCCAAACCCCAGGTCAGGGCTGGACCTCAGGGCCTAGGTCCAGGCGAAGGCACTGGGTGTGATGCTGAGGGCAGTAGATGCTGTGGGAGGATTTTAAGCAGGGTGACAAGATCAGGCTTGTACTAGATGAGAACATTGGCTGCGTAAAGATAGATTGACAGTAAGCAAGAGTGAATCCAGAAAAAAATAATCTAGAAACCTGTTGCAGTGATACAGGTGAAGGATACTTTGCCTTTATTGGATTTGAAAGTATATAAAAAAAAAATGAACATCTGTTGTTTAGAGTAAAAGCCCTGTAAGGTATGGTATAAAATAAAACATTTTCAAAAACGCCCATGTCACAAAAAAATTTTTTTTTAAATCAGCTCTGTGCAGGACCAGCTACTTAATTTGCAGGACCCTCACTGCCAAATGAAACTGTAGGACCCCTTGTGCAAAAATAAAAGAATTTCAAGATGGCAACAGCAGAGCATTCAACGAACATGGGACCCTGTGTGATTGCTGTGCAGCACGCCCTGGGTCTGTGTGACAAAATGGCTTGAGTCAGTCCCTGAGAAGCTTCTCCTTGCCTGTTCCATAAAAAGGCTGATGATGACTCCTGTGGTCTAGGCAAAGGGGTAAAGATAAGCTAAGCTTGTGTAGCTACTACTGTTATTTTGTTTGTTTGTTTAGACTGCTCCTTGCAGAGCAGGGCTACCCTATTGGCAGTACACCCAGAGTAAGCTGTTCTTTAACTCAAAGGCTTTGTTAACCTTAATACAATGTAAATTACAGAGAATGTTGGAAACAAAACTGGCAACAGGTATTTATGACTAGAGGAGGTGAATAGGGATGGTGATGGGAATTAAGAGAATTGTTTTTTGTTCTTATTGGTTGTGGTTGATGAAACCATAAAACTAGAAGAAGGAAATAACATTAACATTACATTTGTTCCTTAGAACTATTTATTTCTTACTAGCACGTACCCATTTACCTGGCTTTCCAGGAGCATATTCTTTTTTTTTTTTTTTGAGACGGCAGAGTTTTGCTCTTGTCACCCAGGCTGGAGTGAAGTGGCACAATCTCAGCTCACTGCAACCTCCACCTCCTGGGTTCAAGCGATTCTCCTGCCTCAGCCTCCCAAGTAGCTGGGATTACAGGTGCCAGCCACCACGTCTGGCTAATTTTTTTGTATTTTTAGTAGAGACAGGGTTTCATCATGTTGGCCAGGCTGATCTCAAACTACAGACCTCAGGTGATCCACCCACCTCAGCCTCCCAAAGTGCAGGGATCACAGGCGTGAGCTACCGCGCCTGGCTTCCAGGAGCATATTCTTAAACAGTTTGGAGGGACGATGGTTCGGGCAAAAGACTTCCTGTTAAATTGTGTGCTGCTTTCTTTTTCCTTTTTAAAGAATTAGTAATACAGCCGGGCACGGTGGCTCAAGCCTGTAATCCCAGCACTTTGGGAGGCCAAGGTGGGTGGATCACCTGAGGTCAGGAGTTCAAGACCAGCCTGACCAACATGGCAAAACCCCGTCTCTACTAAAAATACAAAATTAGCTGGGTGTGGTGTTGCACGCCTGTAATCCCAGCTACTCTGGAGGCTGAGGCAGGAGAATCACCTGAACCCAGAAGGTGAATGTTGTAGTGAGCCAAGATCGTGCCATTGCACTCCAGCTTGGGCAACAAGAGTGAAACTCCTTCTCAAATAAATAAATTAATTAATAAAAATAAATAAACATTGGTAAGACATGGCTTTTTATCTCCTTCTCCACTTACTTTTTACCTGTGGAAAACGATTCAGAAAACGGACAGAGCTTTGCGTAAGAGGTGTAAATTGTGAAGTTCCTTAACTCTGAAAATTGAAAACATAAATATATAGAATTTTCCCTTCTAGTATCACTGAGGGAAGAATAGTGGCTGTGGGAATTTGGTAGTTTGGGATATTCTGAAATTGCTGTCATTTTCATTTGTAATAAATTTACTTGGCAAGTTCTGTACCAAAGCTATCTTGAGGGCAAAGTTTGTGAACACCTTTCAAAACGCAGCTTATGTTTCTAGAAAAAAAGATCTTATGCTTACTAAACCAAATTCCTTTCAGCAGTTTTCAATGACTCAGAGCCCTGATATTTGCATAGTGATTCAGCCAATGGAAGTTGACTCTGAGATAATTTTGGTTAAGATAAGTATCCTGGTTTATGCTTTTAAAAGGTTAGGTTAATAAAGGCCTGTCCGGAATAATATAATGTGCATTGGTTTCCAGCCACTTTTGATGATCTCAAATGCCACCTATAGAGCTGGGTAGTAATAGTGATATTAAGATATTACTTCAGAGGGACCCACAAGGCCAACTTTGGACCCTTGACATTAAACACTGCAAAATTCCAAAGTGCAGACAGCTTGGCAAGTTTGAGTTCTGGTGCATTCTGTTCACAACTAGTTTTTTTTTTTTTTTTTTTTTTTTTTCAATAGTGCTTTTGTCTTTCTGCTAAAGGTCAGACTGTAGTTGTCGAGTACTGGTATTGTTCCTGAGTTACTAGGGAAGAGGGTGGAAGTATTGACTTAGTTTTTCTATTATAATATCCTATCACAGTGCTGGATTTTAATGGTTTAAAAATGTAAATAAAAGTGTTTGCATTTTTAGACTACTTATGAGCAGCTGCCAATTCTAAAATCACTATGGGTGTTTGCAGCTCTTTTCTGGGCTCATTTTACCCATCTTTGATCTTCTATCAACATGCAGGTCTGTGTGATGGGCTAGAACCAGCATGTATTTTGTTTAGAGTCAGACTTTGTTGGAATCCTGGTGTCACAATTTGGACCCTTGGGGCAGCACCCGGATTAAGTAACCTCTGTAATATGGGGGTACCACCACTACCTGGCAGAGCTGTTAAAGTAATGCATATTGCCTGCTACAAAGTAGATGTTGTATTTGAGTGTAGAGGAGGGGTGTATTTGCCCATTCTCATGATGCTAATAAAGATATACCTAAGACTGGGTAATTTATAAAGCAAAAGAGGTTTAACAGACTCACAGTTCCACATGCGGCTGGGGAGGCCTCACAATCATGGCAGAGGATGAAGGAAGAGCAAAGGTATTTCTTACATGGCAGCGGGCAAGAGAGAACTTGTGCAGGAGAACTCCTCTTTATCAATCCATCAGATCTCATGAGACTTATTCGAGAGAACAGCATAAGAAAGACCCGCCTCCATAATCCAATTACCTTCCACTGGGTTGCTCCCACGACACCTGGGAATTGTAGAAGTGACAATTCAAGATGAGATTTGGGTGGGGACACAGCCAATCCATATCAAGGGGTAAGATTTAAGTGTAGAGCCATTGAGTCCAGGCTGCTGCCACATACTCTTCCAGGGCAATGGAGGTAGTCTGAGTCTGCTCCATGGAGAGTGGCCATGAGGGACCCAGAGCTGACCTCTGCCTGCCTCAAGCCGGATTACAATTCTGTTGGGACTGTTTTTCAACTGCACCCAGTTTATCTAGGAAGAGTTTGTAATTGATGTGTGTTTAGCCCTATGTCAGCATCACTGATTTCTTAAGGGATCTCACTCAATTCATTGGGGCTAACAACGTGAAATGGGTTTAACTTTCTCTAGGCACTGCTTACCACTGTGCCCTGTTGAATCCCCCCTTCCAGTCTCTGAATGGTGGATTGGGCATATTCTATCATTCCTTCATCTTTCCAAATCTCCTAATGTTATATCCAGTTCATCCTCTGTGCCTCTCCTACTCTATCTTCTGAGCTCTGGGGCCTCTGGGATGCTGGGGTAGAGAGAAGAGGATGGAAATGGGGAGCAAGGGACTAGTAATTATTTAACTCGCCAAGCAGAATTGGTGGTGAGAAAGTGCCTCTCGTAGTCTGCTGCTTTTGTGTGGTTTGTTCTGATGGTGGGGTGTCTGCTCAGGTGATGTGTGACTCTCTTGGGGCTGTGTTTGGCTTTACCTCAGCCTCCTTTGTGAGCAGCCTGTGCAGAGGACAGCAATGTCCCCCTTTGGTATTGCTGGGTGTTCATGCCCCATCAGGCTTCAACTCCTCCTTCTAGTGAGTGTCCTGGTGCTTGGCCCATCAGCTGCCTGGCAGCCCAAGGGCTCCTGCCCCGCTGACCTCAACACTCCTTCAAAAGGAACTGTGTGAGTTACTGCAGTCCTCTCTGTCTGTCCAGGGGTTGTAGGGAACTGAAGTGGAGCGGGAATATTCCAGTCTTCTTTCCTGGAACAATCCCTTGAGGCTCTGCTTACATGTGGCTCCCCCAGTGGGCCTGCCACTCCTGAATCTCTGACTCAAAAATGGGTACCAGTCTCATGCTCATGGGTGTGCCCCCACTCCAGGGACTGGATGCCAAGTTCCCTCTATTCCCTGACATGCTCCGTTCTGCTGCAATGCCAGCCTGGAAGGGAGTAGGGAACTGTGAAGTCTTCAGCTCAGCCAGCAGTCAGACTAGGAACAAGATGCTCATCTTTCCTTCTTGCAGGTACCCTAGTCTCTCCTAGTGATTCTCTTGGAAGTCCCCCAACCCCTACCTGGTTGGGGAAGCAGACAGTAACCTGCGCTAGAAACTTGCCCTCCCCATAAAGCCAACATCAACCTTTCTCCATTTCCTTGCATGGGAAGAGGGGCTGTGGTCAGGTAGTAAGACTGGTCCTCTGACCTCCTGGGGAAGCCATAGGGGGCAGTGTCTGACCCTACTTGTTTATGGCTTTCTAAGTAGGGTACTTGGCCCTGTTGTGCTCAGCTTTGGCCTTGGCTGTATTCTAAAAATAAGGGAAACAGCCCACTTAACAATATCCTTTTTAAGGATATTAGTAATATTCTCTTTCTGTAGTGCCCAGGATGTTCTTCCTGTGCATCCTTTCTTGCAGTAGCAGAGGGAGGGCAGGACCACACTAATACTTACTGACATTTGTGTCGGATTTGATCAGTAGGCTTAAAATATATTTCACCTTGGAAAGCTATGGTAGGGGTCTCCATGGACATTATTTTAATTAGCTGTAGGAATTGGAGGTTCAAAACTCCCCAAGTTTTCTTCAGTTTCCCCCTCCTGACTCTGTGCCAGTGACTTAGAAATATAAAGGTGTGTTCTTTTGGATGGATTGTTTGACCTGCTGCTTCCTCTTCATATTCACCTAAGAAATGGACAGTCAAAATAAACGGAAAGTCTTACTTTAAATAGCAGAGTTGATGATTAGGTTCAGGTAATCTATTTCATTGTTCATTTATTAAGTAGATACAAGAAAGAAAAAGGAAACCACTGGAAGGGTATGAGTGAAATGGCTAGCTCTTTTTGGAAACAGTTAATCTGGTGGCAGAGTATGGAAACTAGATCATCCAGGGGAAGAGGAGTTGGAGGTATGGAGCACTAGATTATAGGTCAGTGTTCAGACCAGAGGTCAAAGGGCCTGACCACGGTAAGTGGCAGTGGTAGTGGGAAGGAGGGGATGAAATGGGAGAGAGGCACAGAGCTGCTGGAAGCCAACAACGGACTGGAATGAGAACAGGGAATGACTTTGCAGCGTCAATCTGGGATCCATGAAAGGAGAGGGTACCATGAACAGAAGTAAGGGAGTTAGAAGAAAAGACCAATTTGAGGGTGCGGAACATCAGGGCTACCCTTAGCCTATAGCGCCTTTTCAAGAAGGAAAAGATGTTCCCTCCTCCAGGCACAGGACCTGGCCTGTAGCACACAGGCTGGTCCCCTGGGCTAGGTTCTGGTGCACAGTGTGCCACCTACACAACCATACCTGATGGCCCTGGGGAAGATTCCTGTAGAGCAGCAAGGTTCCCATGGAGTAATAAGGTCTCAACACTTCATCAAGGGCATAGCCAGACTCTAATGTCTAATGAGTGATAGAGCTTATTCCTGTATTGATTGCAGAAAAAGCCATCATGTAAGAAAAGCATTCCTTTTGAAAGACACCTACCTAATCTACACATATCACAGCTTTTCTTTTTTTATCGTGTTGAAATATATATAATGTAAAATTTACCATTCTAACCATTTTTAAATGGACAATCTAGTGGCATTAAGTGCATTTACAACATTGTGCAACATCATCATTCTCCATTTCCAGAAATTTTTATCTTGCAAAACTGAAACTCTGTACCCGTTAAAAATAATTCCCTATTCCCCCTCCTCCTAGCCCCCTGGTAACCTCTATTCTACTTTCTGCCTCTGTGATCTGCCAACTTTAGATACCTCATATAAGTGGAATCATAGAATATGTGTCCTTTGGTGCCTGTCTGACTTTTTACTTAGTGTCATGTCTTCAAGTTTCATCATGTGGCATTTATCAGAATTTTATTCCTTTTTGTGGCCAAATAACTTTGTATTGTATGGATATACATCACATTTTGTTTATCTGTTCATCTGTTGATGGGCACGTGAGTTGTTTCCATGTTTTGGTGATCATGACTGATGCTGCAATTAACATGGGGTGCAGGTATATATTTGAGTCTTTGCTTCTAATTCTTTGGGGATATTATAATACCTATACTGGATCACAAAGTAATTCTACGTTTCACTTTTTGAGGAGCCACCAAACTGTTTTCCACAGTGGCTGCCCCATCTTACATTCCCACTAACAGTTCACAAGTGTTTCAGCTTCTCATCATCCTCACCATCATTTGTTACTTTCTGTTGCTTTAAAACCAGTAGCCATCTTAATAAAGTAATATTGCATTACGGTTTTGATGTGCATTTCCCTGGTGTCCCAGTTCTACTTTTATATAGCTGCTTATCATTAAGAAAGCTCTACTTTTCAAGAATGCTGGAAAGAGCAACTTCCCCCACCCATAAACTCATAGCCAACCTTCACTTATGTGAGAACATACAGAGCACAGTTTCACCTCCTTTGAAATACTGTAATAAGAGTTTTAGATGTATTTGATTCAACGTGCAGAGTGTTTATTTTTCGTGTGTGTGTATGTGTGTATGTGTTTGAGACAGTGACTTGTTCTGTCACCCAGACTAGCGTGAAGTGGTGCAATCACAGCTCACTGAAACCTCACCCTCCTGGGCTGCAGCAATGCTCCCACCTCAGACCTCTGAGTAGGTGGGACTATAGGCATGCAACACTATGCCATACTAATTAAAAAAATTTTATAGACATGGTATCACACTGCTGGGCACAAGCAGTCCTCCTGCCTTGGCGGCCCAAAGTGTTGGGATTACAAGCACGGGCCACTGTCCCCGGCCACTATTTTTCAGTTAGTTGTGAGCATTTAAAAAATCAGAAGAACTCATAAAAAATCTGAATCTTCCACTTTTCAGGAAATCCCAAAGGTCAGGCCCTTGTGGTCCACATTTCCACAAGTAGCTGTGAGCTAGAGCCAAGTTGCTTACAACCCCCACCCAGCCAGCTTCGTTCCTTACCGGTACCGGCCTCACTCCTGTTTCCAAGCCCGCCCTGTTAGAGTGGATTTTCTGAGGCTAAAGTTAGTTTGGATTTATTCCAACTTATATAAATAATTGAGGTGTTTAGATATGACTAATACTTCTGTTCTACCTAGCTACTTAATACCTCCACTGACACTTTCTTTCCTGATAAAATCTGAAATCTCTTCATTTATCCTTGCATCCCTTGAGCCCCTTGAGGGACAGGTCTTATCAACAGATTGGTTTCTACTGGTTAAAAGTTGCATTAAATTTGTCTCCTCATACCTAGAACAATTGGATATCATGTTTTTCATCTGCCCATGGGGTAGATACACCCTTTTAGCTCTGCCACATTCTAACAGAGTGGCTCTTCTGTCATTGCCACCTAATTGTAGGCCTCTGCTTGCTAGTTGTATCCACTGTTTATGTTATAGAGAAATCTTTTCACATATGTAAGGACTTTGTATCTGTGTGTGTGCCCATTCATTTAATAGTCTTTGTATATGCTAGAATTAAGGTACAAGAAATACAAATGTTTCATGTCTGTGGTCAGGAAATACAGTTAGCAATGGCTGTAGCTGTTTAGATTGTGAAGATGATAATTGGCCGCCTCAGATCCTGTGTCTTACTGGAAGTAAGATAATCAGTACTGGAAGGTGTAGGGTGAAGCTGCGTCACAGCCATGAAATGGAGGCATTGTGAAACCCAAGCCGGCCCAGAACACCCTCGCAGCATGATTTGTTATTGCACAGAGCTGGCTGTACTGCTGCTCAAGCCGTATTTCCTGAAACTCAAGAATGCCAGAGTGGAATAGAGTTCTCTTATAACCAGCTCCCGTTCCCTCAAACCTTCACGTGACACCCCTTGTGGTTTTCAGCCCGTCTCTCTGTGTGGTCGCTAATGACTTCATTAAGGGTGAAGCATTTCAGTGATCAAGAGCCAGTGCTTGATGATGGTTGGAGGGACGTAAATGTGCAAGCGGGCCTCAGAGCCTAGGTGGACCGGCCTCCTCGCCTTCACTCTCAGGCATCACGGCCCTCCGGCATGTTTCTCTGAGGAGCTGTTGATCATTTGCCCAGGCGATGTAGCTGGGAACCTCGCTGTCACCAAGTCAGTCCCAATGATTTGTGCTTCCTGTCAGGGAAATCTGTGGTGCATGTGTTTGTCTTCTGCTTGTCAGCCAGTTTCTTTTTGCATCCATCAGTCTCTCCTTATCTGTCTTCTTTTTCCTGACTGGGCATAGTAGTCAGTTGTGAATTTGGACTTGTATTTTCTTATTTTGTAACAGTTTGTTTTCTGGCTTCATCTTGCCCCTCCCACCTAAAAGCTCCACTTGTCTTTTATTTTTCAAGGCAGATGGGACAAGGTTTTTGTTTTTTGTTTTTGTTTTTGTTTTTGTTTTGTCAGGTTGAGTTACGTTTCCCCCCATTAGGGTGTGCCACAGAAAGAAGTTTTCTCTATTTCTGATGTCTGTGTCAATACAGAACAATAATGAAATTGTTAGGCAGGTGAAATGGTACTTAACTATCTGTCTGGAAACTCCTAAGCACCTGCAAGTCTTTCTGAGTGAGAATTTACTGTGGATAGCAGTTCACATGCCCCATTCCTGAACATGCTGTAGGAATGGGTCCTGGTAGGCATCACTTTCTAGCCAGTCCAAAGCCGCGCTTTCCTGGCAGCCCATTCCTCTCATCATCTTCCTATTCCCATGGCCATGGCACCCCAAATATCTGCTGCTCTGACCAAAAAGCTGGCAGACAGTAAATAAACTGACTTCTGAGATAAGAACCTTCATTTGAAACAATTTTTAACATGCCTTCTTTGTCAAGGAGTAAAGACTCTGAATCCCCCAGGGGTTCCTATAGCCCACGATGGTTCACAAGAGAGTCTATAATCCTCAGAGCCAAGAAGCACTGAGACTCAAGGACAGGGCCACTTGACAGAGATAGCAGTTCCCAGCCGACTTGGGTCCTACGAGGATATTCTGGGTGACAGGGCTCTAACTGATTATTAACCTACATATAAAATCAAGGACATATAGCCAAGCACAGCAGCAAATGCTGCCACCTTGTGAGCTGCCTGTGGTTGTGCTGGGTGGAGATGGATCTAGCTAAGGCAAACCAGGATGTAGCTTAGAGAGAACTTGGTCAGATTTTTACTGCTTCTGGTATAATTGGAACACTTTACTTCTTAAGCCTACTGTGTAATGTTATGTGTACAGAGTGAATGGTTGCTTAATTAAGTGCTTTAATTTTTTTGGTCATATATACATGCGGTACAAAATTTAAAAGGCCCAAAGGAGGGGACAGTGAAAATTATATCTTTCTCCCACCCAGTTCCCCTTCCCAAAGATAAACACTATTGCCAGTTTCTTTTGTAGCCTAGTGGGAATAGTTTCTGAATAGTTATCTATAGTTTATAGATAACTCTATAGAGATAAAAAAAAAGAAAAAAAAAAAAAAAAAAAAAATAGTAGCTATACTGATAGAATCTAACAGTGATAGTTCATGATCAGTAAACAAGTAAAAAAAAAAAAAAAGATAGTATGTAGTTATATACAGTACATATATACGTATCTATAGTATATATGTAGTTATATACAGTATATATGTATATATGTACTGTATGTACATATATACATATGTAGTTGTATACAGTACATATATATGTATCTATAGTTTTCTATATAGTTATCTCTACATATATATACATATATACACATAACTATATATATAAAACTGTACAATTGTTATACTGTTGTGTAACATGGATGTGTATACAATAGCAATATGATTAAATATTTCTTATTAATGATGATTTCCTGCAGCCTTTCAATCTTGTTAAACACAAGAAAAATTAGAAATGGACCGAACAGAAGTGGCATCATAAAAGGCAGCTACTGTTTGGGAGCAAGGGACATGCTGTGGAGAGGAAATGTGTGGTGGTCTGAAATTGCACCAGTTTACACTACAATCTTAAAACCATGCCTAGCCTTGATGAAGGACCTCGGGGGCAAAGGTTAAACTGACCACACTCTTTAGTTCATGGTACACAGTATCTCTGGGCACATGGTGGACGCTGGTTTGTGCTGGACCCCTAAAAGTCATTTCCTTTTATCCCTGGTTCCCTCCCTCCCATAGGCAACATTCTGATATGTATACAATGTATCATTTAGATTTGTGTGTATTCTTGCAATGTATCTTGTTTTGTGTGTAAGTATTTTTAATTTATGCAAATGGTATGGCTATCTCATTCTGTTCCTTAGTTTTTTTTTACTAGGCTTTGAAAGTTCCATCCATTTTACTAGATGTGAACCCACTTCATTGCTATCTGTCTTTGTAGGGCCAAACTGAGCTTTGGAAAATATTTGAAGCAATCTTCGTGACTTTTTACCCAGGTTTTTTCACATGTTGACACACATGACAAAAAGTGCATGTACTTTTGTGTTACTGTTTTACTGACTTTACTATATCAACTTTCCTCCATTTTGCTAATTTGTCATAAATATTAATGGCTGTATAATATTTCATTTATATAATGAGTTATTTACACTGTCTCCTGTCATCAGACATCTCAGTTTTTTATTTTTTAATATCATTGTGTTTACATGTATATCATTGGTCTTTGTTGATTTTCTTTTTCTTTAGCCAGAATCGATGCCCAATAGGGAACTATTGAGCCAGAGAAAAATTCTCCTACAGCCTGTGATGGAAGTGGCCACACTCTACCTCTTGCTTTATTTCCAGAAATGAACACAGATGTCTATATCCATTTAATACACCCCTTTTTGGCCAGGTGTGTTGGCTCACACCTGTAATCCCAGCACTTTGGGAGGCCGAGGTGGGCAGATCACTTGAGGTCAGGAGTTCAAAACCAGCCTGGCCAACATGGTGAAACCCCATCTCTACTAAAAATACAAAAATTGGCCAGGTGTGGTGGCGTGTGCCTGTAATCTCAGCTATTCGGGAGGCTGAGGCAAGAGAATCCTTGAACCTGGGAGGCAGAGGTTGCAGTGAGCCAAGATCATGCCACAGCGCTCCGGCCTGAGCGACAAGAGTGGGACTCCATTTCAAAAAAACAAAACAATACACCCCTTTTTATTTGTAGTGCATTATACTTAGAGCTGTTGCCATAGGAATTGATATATTAAGCGTCATGGTGGTCAGCAGACAAATAGGAAACTCCTGTTCTGTCGTCAGAATGAGTTGCAGGGAGTACCATCTGTTACCTGTATTGTACATCTTCCTGTTCCTCTGTCTCGCCTGGCACAAGAGCAGCATTGGTTTAATCATCAGCAGCCTTTCTGCTCTCTGTAGTCAGGATTGGCAGTAACTCGTTGGTGGGCAACCCTGCCTTGGTCTTGCCGCTTGCACTGGGAACCGTAACTATGGACACACATGTCAGGAAAGAATGGTGCTTGGGATGCTCCTCCTATCTGTGCCTCAAACGTTTTCACTCAAGGGATATTAAAAAGTGGCTTACTGCTTATAAAGATTGTGTGTCAGTGAAGAGGAAGAGGTGGGAGTGGAGAGTGGGAGGCATTTGCAAGAACATATGTTGGATTCTTTTTCTCTCTTCTTGGTGACAATGATTGATGGCATCTAGTGAGTCCCCGTTTGTCACTTCCTTGGTGCAGCTGGTAGTGGAGGTGGGGGAAATCAATAAGGGCTGGACAAAGGACGTAGCTAGAGGAAGAAAGCGTTGCAAATATGGTATTAAGATGACATTCCTCACAGTTGAATTTTTCACTGTGCTATTAGTTCACACTACCTGCTGCGAGCTATTCTCTTTTGATCCTTTAGGCTGTAGAGGAATCAGTCTGTGTAATTCTCCCTCATTCACCACCTCCAAGAAAGGGTTAACTTTGGACATAAGATACCTGTAGTTTAAGGGGAGGAAGAGAAGGAAGGAAATTCATACTGGATACAGCTTTTGCCAGTTATGTTTCTTCTATGTTGAAATATAGGCTGGCTTTATGGCATTCTCTTGGTGTTCTGGAATGTCCATTATTTAACAATTCCATATTGAATACTTGCTTGGGGCTTAGAAGAGGGAAGTCAAGTGTAGGAAGGAGTTGTGGCAATTTAAGTAAGTTTACAATTAAGCTTGTTGCTTTCATTTTCCTGCCTACGTTGGGGCAAAGACATGTTTAAAAGTGCAAGAACAGTGATTATTTTGTGGTTAGAGCATGTGCACAGTGTAGACAAACCCAGGAAGGAGAATCTGCTTCATCAAGTCTTAAGTTGTTATTTAGACCAAAATGTATGCGTAAGCCTCAGATGAGTGTTGATGTGCCAGGAAACTTCTGCTGAGTACTTTCGGTTCTTTCTTCTTTACCTCTGCACCCCAGCTCATGGTTATCTTGTAAAACTGAAGGTGCTTTACACTGCAAACAGACATGACAGCTCAGTCTCCCCTGTAGCAAGTTCTAGGGAAGGCAGGTTGACAGAGTCCCATTTTTGAGCTCAGTTCTCCAAGGCCCTTTGGTCAGCTTATTTTCCTGCAGGGTGTCACATCCCACAGTAGTCTCCACCTAGAAGACATTGGATCCCACATGTTCAGGTCAGTGCGGCCAGGCTGCTCTGTGGAGAACAGTGTGATAAATCCTTGGTAGCATTACGCTTTAAACTGGTGCCCACTTGCCTACCTCCTTTTAATTTCATTTTGTTAACAGTTGTTTCTTGAGGACCTGTTGCATGCTGGGTACTTTTTTCCTAGGTAATTTCACATTTAGCATCTGTTTTCATTCTCATGACTTCTCTGTGAGGTAGCAAGTATTGTACCCAGTTTTCTGATAGAGGAAATTGTGGCCCAGAGAGATTGTAATACGCCAAGGTAATAAAGATGAATACAGTTGCAGAACCAAGTTTGAAGCCAGATTTTTTGAGATCCAAGGTCCAGTGAACACAGCTGTACCCCCACAGACACTTCTGAAAGTGACCACAGCCTCTTCAGCCAGTCCTGAAGAGTATGTTCACCTTCATCTTATCTTAAAGCACAGGCACACCTGGCTTTGAAAAAGCATAGTTTATGAAGATCTGAATTGGCTCATTTTAGTTTTAGAAAAGGTTTCACCTAAGGCTTCTGCTTAAGAAGAGAGCATTCCTAGGAAGTGAGCTTAAGCCCTGTTCACCCTATTAATCTTAAATGATTTGTCAGAGCAGAGTGGCAGAGAGGTGTCCTGTAGAGGTGACAACCTGAATTTAAATCACAGCTCAACCGCTTACTAGCTGTGTAATCTTGAGCAAATTACTTAACTCTCTGAGCCTCTTCTTCCTTCTCTATTAAAGGGGAGTGATATCAATCTCATCAGGTTAGTGTGAGAATACATTCATATAAGTGCCAAGTACCTGCTAAGTGCTAGTCCATGTGCTAAGTAAATGTGAGCTGCAATTGTTTGCCATTGGCATTATCGGTAGAGTGGGAGTCTCATTATAGCAGAAACCTGGCTCTCCTGAACATATGTAAATATTTACATAGCCCCTACTAAATGCCATTTAAGACTGTATCTAGTATAAGGCAATAGGATGTGTTTAGCGGGAGGAGTGGATTTGTTCAGGGGGTGCAACAGACTGGGACGGGAAAAGAAGGCATGTTTGATAGTCAAAATGCTGGCATACTTCCTGTGCAAGGAAGTCTGTATGGCTAAACAAATAGTGCTGAAGTAAACAAATACTGCTGAAGGTCAGGTGTGAACAGTGAATTATATTGGCAGTCAGGCAGAGGCATGGTCTGGAATATGGTGGTGAGCAGTAAAAACTACAATAGCTACCATGAAAGGTACCTACTATATGCCAGGCACTGTTGTAGTGCTTTTCTCCTATTAACCCTTGGAAGCAGTTCTATTATTATCCCATTTTATTTATTTATTTATTTTTTTGAGACGGAGTCTCGCTCTGTCGCCCAGGCTGGAGTGCAGTGGCACAATCTCGGCTCACTGCAAGCTCCGCCTCCCGGGTTCACGCCATTCCCCTGCCTCAGCCTCTCCGAGTAGCTGGGACTACAGGCGGCCGCCACCACGCCCGGCTAATTTTTTGTATTTTTTAGTAGAGACGGCGTTTCACCGTGGTCTCGATCTCCTGACCTCGTGATCTGCCCGCCTCGGCCTCCCAAAGTGCTGGGATTACAAGCGTGAGCCACCGCGCCCGGCCTTATCCCATTTTATAGATTAGGAAACAGACTCAGATTAATTCAGTTACCCAAGGGGCATGTAACTGGTAAATGGCAGAGCTTTGGTTCAGTCTCAGGCATCGACCTCTGGAGTGTGTGTGGTGTGTGTGTGTGTGTGTGTGTGCTTTCAACCATTGTGTGAGATGCCTCTCAAGACAGGTAAGATCCTTGCTATTGTAGAATTTACAGTCTGAGTGAGCCAGTCAAACTAATAAGTAGTATATCTAGTCTGCCGGGTAGTAATAAATGCAGTGAAGAGAAAATTGGGTGAGGAATTTTAGAGGATGATGGGAGTTGATGTTTTAGCTAGTGTATTAGTTTATTCAGGCTGCCATAAACAAAATACCACAGATCGGGAGGCTTAAACAACAGAAATTTACTTTCTCACAGTTTTGGAGGCTGAAAATCCAAGAGCAAGGTGTCGACGTGTTTGGTTTCTTCTGAGGCCTCTGTCCTCAGCTTTGCAGATGGCCCTTTCACTATGTCCTTCTGTCTTCCCTCTATGAGCGTGCAGCCCTGGGAGCTCTCTGTGCCCTAATCACCTTTTCTTATAAGGACAGCAGCCACACGTAATCACCTCGTTTTAACTTAACCATCTCTTCAAAGGCCCTGTCTTCAAATACAGTCTCATTTTGAAGTATTAGGGGTTAGGACTTCAACATATAAATTTGGGGAGGGGAACACGGTTCTGCCCATAACACTCTGCCCTCTGCACCCCCAAAATTCATGTCCTCCTCACAGCAAAATACATTCACCTGCATTCAACAACTTAAGCCTTAACCCATGCTAGCATCAATTCTAAGTCCCAAATCTCGTCTAAATATCATCTACATCAAAGTGGGTGAGACTCAAGTATATGATTCATCTTGAGGCAAAAAAATTCTTCTCCAGCTGTGAACCTGTGAAACCAGACAAGTTATTTGCTTCCAAAATACAATGATGGGGACAAGCTTAGGATAGACATTTCCATTCCAAAAGGGAGAACTTGGAAGGAAGAAAAAAGGGTCATGGGTCCAAAGCAAGTCCAAAACCTAGCTGGGCAAATTATGTTCGATTTTAAGGCTGAGAATAATTCTTTCTACATGATGATCTGTCCTCCAGGCCCATTGGGCTGGCAGAATTTCTTCAAGGCCCCAGGTGGCAGCCTTGCTTTTGAGGCCTTGGACAATGACAGCCTCACCCTCTCACACTGAGACAGAGACAGCCTCACCCTTTGAAATGGAAGAGAGCCTTCCTCGCCCCCTGGGCCTGGACACTTTCGATGTGGGGTGAGAGTAGTAGCTTTAGGGACCATTCTTCCTTTTTCTTGAAGGATAATACATGCTCATACCCAGAGCCGGATAGATCTATTATCCCATCCTGTAGCATCTCAGAAGCCTAGTGCTGTTGTGTCCTGTCTCTGTCCCCTTTAGTCCAAGTCAGCAGTGTTTCTGCTGCTGGTAGAACCCCATCTCTATTACTGGCTTCTGTTGAGATGGCCGATTAGATCTGTGAGTCCCACTGTCACTCTTTAGGGAGTGATTGTCCGGTCACACTGTTGGTGCCCTCTCCAGAACACATTCTCATTTTTTTGCAATATGGATAAGCTGAGAATTTTCCAGATCTTTAAGTTCTGGTTTGTTTAGCCTAACAATTTTTTCTTTAATTTCTGTCACTTCCCTTGCACTTTGCTAGAAGCAGTAAGGAGAAAGGAAAGTGGCGAGGAAAGCACAACAGACTTTCAACACTTGGCTTAGAAATCTCAGCGGAATGTCCAAGGTTGTCACTTACAAGCTCTACCTTCCACAAAACACAAAAACTCAATTCAGCAATGTTCTTGGCCATTTTATAACAAGGATTGCCTTTTCTTCAGTGTCTAATAACATGTTCCTCATTTCTGTCTAAAATCTCACTAGAATCACCTTTCATGTCCATATTTTTAGCAACAGTCTCTCTTAGCATCTGAGCCAACGTTCTGTGGAACACAGTTTGGGGAAGCTTGCCAAACTCAACAGATTATACTATATTATCTCCCCCTGAAAGAGAAGAGTGAGACATAAGTCCTCTGAAGTCTGCTCCACTCCTACTAGATCTTGAAGTCATATGTTGATTCTTTTCATGGTATTGTGTGCCTATGTTTCAATTAGCATTCTTAAAGCAAAGCAAAAATTTTACTGAAGAAAATAATTAGCCTTTCATGTCACTTTCTTAGAGTGAACCAAATAAGTTTTGTATGAGAGAAGGATGGGGGCCCGTGGATGCCCACCTCAGTTTTGCAGGGTGGGTTCCTACAGCCACGTTCCCCTGGGCTAATAAGGCTAATGGAATCATGGTGGCAGTTTTGTACTGGCCTCCAGCTGATGAAAAGTTTTGCCATGAGAACTTAACTTAGTCCTTCTGATGCTTTTACTGCCTGTTAACACAGAAGGTGGAAAATGACCAACTATGCTATACATAAAAACAAAGGCCAGATATTCTTATATTCTTTTAGAATGTGTCTTATATGCTGATTTTTAAAATATTAAGGGAAAAATTGACTTGTGATACTTGAAAGTTCGTAGAACAGGGCACTGCATTAAAACAGGGCTTATGCAAATAAAACACATTTTTCTGTTCTTGGCCAGCAGTTCTACCATCAGGATACTTATTCCATACAGCACTGTACGATACAGGCCAAGATTTATAGTTGGTGATTTCCTGAATAACAACTGAGATAGCAAATGCCTCCACAAAACAACTTTCATATGTTCTGCAAGGCACAGAGTAGTACAATAGAAAGGATTGTTTGTTCCAGGATTTTTGTGGGGTGGTTTCTTTTTCTTTTTTTTTTTTTCTCCCACAAGACAGAATTTTTCTTCTTGCCCTAAAATTTGAAAGATTTCTCCTTTCTCTCCCCTTCTTCCACAAGTAGTTCCACCCTAAAAAGGAAGATGAGGTTCTCTAGCAACCCTTAAGATGCTCATAAGAAATAGTTTAAACTTTTGCTTTCGGACAAGACATTCACATATTGGGGTTGTGGGCCAATAAACTAGTAAATAGAAGGAATGGGGAAGAAGCAGTGAATGCAAGGACAATGTTGGTGGGGAAGGGGGAATATTCTGGTTTTCATTTCTGTGGATTTTTAGGCCAAATTTGAAGACAGGCTCTTGATGCCACATGAAGTATCTCTAACTTGATTTATGTGTGCACACTTTATGTACTATCTGTACATAAGTCATAGACATATAGATTGGACCAGAATTTAGAGTTCAGAAATGAATACTCACTTGTACAGTCAGTTAATTTTCAATAAAGGTGCCAAGACAGTTCAACAAAGGTAGTCTTTTCAACAGGTGGTACTGGGACAGCTGGGTAGCCACATGCAAAAGAATGAAGTTAGACTCTCACCTCACACCATATACAAAAAGTAGTTCGAAATGGATCAAAGACCTAAACTAAGAGATAAAAGAGAAGAAAACATAGGTATAAATATGTAACATATAAAACACCAAAAATATAAACAACAAAAGAAGAAATAGATAAATGAGACTTCATCAAAATAAAAACATTTTTGCTTCAAATAACACCATTAAGAAAGTGAAAAGACAGCCCACAGAATGGAGGAAACACTTTCAAATCATATATCAAATAAAAATCTTGCATACTGAATATGTAAGGAACTCTTATAACTCAAAAATAAAAAGACAAATAATTCCACTAAAACATGAGCTATAGATTTGAAAGACATTTCTCCAAAAGTATATAAATGGGCTATATGCATATAAAAAGAAGCTGACTATCATTAGCCATCAGGGAAATGAAAATCAAAACCATAATGAGATGCCACTTTGCATCTACTAGGATGGCTGTAATCAAAAAGACAGAAGAATATTGGCAAGGATGTTAAGAAATTGAAATCCTCATACACTGCCGGTGGGAATGGGAAATGGTACAGCTGTTTTGGCAAACAGTTTGGAAGTCCTAAAAAGATTACACATAGAGTTACCATATGACCCAGCAATTCTACTCTTGGGTATATACCCAAGGGAAATGAGAACATACGTCAGTGCAAAAACGAATTCACAAGTGTTTACAGCAGTATCATTCACAATAGTCAAAAAGTTGGGGGGGAAATAGCATGTGCAAAAACTGATAAATAAATAAATAAATAACTGTGATATATCCATACAATGAAACATTATTCAAGAAAAAGATATGAAGTCCAGATACATCTTACAACATAGATGAACCTTGAAAACATGCTAAGTGAAAGGTCACAAAAGGCCACATATTGTATGAGTCTATTTATATTTACATGAAACGTTCAGAATAGGCAAATCTAAAGACAGTAGATTAGTGTGTTAGGGGCTTGGGGGTAAATGGAGAATGACTGTTTATGGATATAAGGTTTCCTTTTCGGTGTAAGGAAGATGTTCTAAAATTGATAATGATGATGGTCTTTCAACTCTGTGACTATACTAAAAACCATTGCATTCTACGTGTTGAGTGTATGATGGGTGGATTATATCTCAATAAAGATGTTAAGCCACACACAGTCCTATTACATAATTACACAGTCATATTGAATTCCATTATAATTTCAGATTTATGGACTAACACTGAATACTCAGAGTATTAAGCGACCTGTTCAACTGCATATAGCTGGTGATCACAGAGCCAGACTTCCTGAACATCAAGCCAACTGTCTCTCCATTGTGATTGTTATAGGGAGTTTGACCCCAACATACCATACAAGTCACACTCAAAATTTGTATTGGTGTGGCCAGGTACCACTCACTTGTTCATGTGACAGATCAGCAAGCCCCTGAAACCAAGGTTGGCAATAGCAGTTTAATTCCTGCTCCTGTAAGGTTCAGTAGCGTAGGGTGGGGGTGAGGAGACACAAGAGCTTCAGCTGCTTTTCTTTTTTTTAACCAACAAGAATGACCTTGAAAACAAGGGGTTCTTCAACACACAATTATTCAGGGACCCTGTCTGATGGAAGTTCTTCTACCTTCTCCAGCTAGCAGATGGGGAAGAGACAGAGGAGGTTTATCCATGGGAGGTTTTCCTGAGCCACACTTAGGGGTGGTGCACCCCTAACACTCATTTCCCCACACCTGTGGTTACAACCACAGTCACTTGGCCCCTTACAGATGCTGTGGGGCTACGAATGCAGACTCTGGTATTGAAGCAGCTATGTTGTCTGGGGTATATACCCTGGGATTTGTTGTCACCTGCCAGGAAAATTTAGGACACATACACAAGGAGTTTAGGAGCAGAAGGTTAATAGGTAGAAGAGAAGAGAGAGAAACAGCTTCCTCTGTAAAGGAGGGGGTCTCCCAGCAGAAAGGACCTGCTGGTGGTGAATACCCCGAGTTTTATAGTAGGGTTTCAAGAGGCAGTGTCTGATTTACCTAGAGCTCATAGATTGGTTCAATCAGGTATGACATTTACATAGTGCGGGGAAGGCTGGTTGCCCCACCCTAATCTTCTTATGCAAATGGGCTTTCCAGTTGATGGGGCCATCTTGTCTGCTCCTTTACAGTACAGGTGGCTGGCAGGGAAGGGAAGATGGAGCCACCATCTTGAACATGTCTAGTCCTTAGTTCCTGCTGGCATTCACCTGTGCAAGCTCCCAGCTTGCTGGCTGCTCTTTGTTAGAAAATGATTTGGGGCTGCTTTCATTAAAAAGAAAAATCTTACCAAGGACTCCCATACCCTTGCTATCTGCCTGTGTGATTTCTTCTTAACTCCTATATCCCTATCTGGGCTTGAAGTTTTCTCCTTATACTTGAAAAATCAATCCAAAGGCCAGTCAGCCCGCATGATGACTGGGCACAAGTTTAGAAGTTGCATATCATGGCTCCTGCTTCATTGTGAGGGATTTTAATACCTTTAGAGCAATGTTAAGTGCCCAGTCTGACTGGTCATTCTGTCAGCAGAGTCTGTCACCTGTCCTAGAAGAATAGTCTTGTTTGTTGCTCCTATGCGGGCTGATGATTGATAGGAGTTTCCGAGTTGTACCTTATTGGAAGGATCTTTGAGACCTCTAGGCCTGCGGGCCTTCCTGAGAAGGTGACTGCATTTGAATAGGCTCTAAGTTTCCTATATCCTGCCTCTGCCCTGCTACAACACTACAAGGGGAAACCTGGACCATTTACCGTGCCTGTTGCAAGGTAGGTGACAAAGAGGAAGGAAGTTCTGAGAGAACAAACGAAGCCCCAGGAATCTACTCAACCCTGACAGTGAATGTACTCTCCTCTGACCTTATACTGAAACAGTGACAACATCTATGTCTCCAAGCCGTGGAACTCTACCGCTACTCTGGAAGTAGCCCTGCAGGGTTTTGTTATCACTTTTGTTTTACACTAGGCTAGGGGATTCAGTTTGGTGAGTTGTGAGAAATTAAAAGTTGGAATTAGAGGAGCAAAGGCTGGCCCCTGTCAATTTAATGAGCTGGGTGGCCTTAGCCTTTTCTGAGCTTTGGAAAACCTCAGATATCAAGTCAGAAAATCAACAGAATCTGAGAAAAACACCGGAAAATCATCAGCAAATGGTGATCCTGATAGCACCTCTTCCTTATGGGGTGATCATGAGACGATTCCATGATAATCCCCATAAAGTATCAAGTCCAGATTTTGGCACAAGATCATGCTCAATAAGCACTAGTTGTCATTGATAACAATAGCATCTTCTTTTGACTTTCAAGGCAGAGAAAAAGAGGTATCTCCATTGATGCCTAATGTTAAAAAAAAGTAACATTTTGTAAATCTGGCAATATCTTAAAATATTTTATGATGTAACTGTGATGCTTGGAAAACTTTCCTTTTAGCAGTCAGAATCTTTCATAACCATATGTTAAGTACTTGCTTTGTGTAAACAGGTTGCCAGGCACAAAGGGATTATAAAGAGAAAGAAGAAATGGCCTTTGCCTTTGAGCAGTTCATAATGTCATAAGAATTAGCCATGGCTATATTTTAAGTAGGTTGTAGCTAACCTAAGTTTTTGCTCTCAGTGTTTTATTTATTTATTTATTTTTATTTTTTTTGAGACAGAGTCTCACTCTGTCGCCCAGGCTGGAGAGCAGTGGTGCGATCTCGGCTTACTGCAACCTCTGCCTCTCAGATTCAAGCGATTCTCCTGCCTCAGCCTCCTGAGTAGCTGGGACTGCAGGCACCCATTACAATGCCTGGCTAATTTTTGTCTTTAGTAGAGATGGAGTTTCACCATGTTGGCCGGGGTGGTCTTGAACTCCTGACCTCAAGTGATCCACCTGCCTCAGCCTCCCAAAGTGTTGGGATTACAGGCATGAGCCACCATGCCCGGCCTGGTATCAGTGTTTTAAACCAACTGCACATATATCCTAATACAGACAAAAATGTGATTAGCTCTTTTTAAAAACAAGCCCAACTCTAAAATATCATACTTCGGGGAGCTTTTATTTTTGCATCCTGCCCCTTGCTCCCAATTGTCAACTTATCTCCCCCTACTCCTGCTACCAATTGTCAGTTTACCCCCAGCCCCTACCCCTCACACATATACCCCAATTTCCAGGTTGTTATAAAGCATTCATATATTTTTGTGTAAAAAACGATTTCTTGCATTTTTCCAAGATAATTATTTGAAAATGTAATTATTTGAAAACAGATTGTGTTTTACTGTGAAATCACCTAATACCCTAATTAGTTTATTTAGCTTAGAAACTTGGTCTAGAGCAGTGGCTCTTGGCCACATTTTTTTTTTAAGGCGGCATTACTATTGATTTCTTCTTTTCAAAATTTAGCAAGTCCATGGTATTCTTACTTCAGTTTATTTGACGCAAGGCTCACATGATATGCGAATGATATGCATGATATGTGAAAAGGAAGTTCATCATCATCGCATCTTACCTGTTCCTTGTTCTTCCAGTTTCACAACCCCTTAGAATGTTAGAGCTGGCAAGGACTTTATCACCAAATTCTTATCACCAACACCCCTCCTTTAGCAGAGTAGAGAAACTGAAGCTCAGAGAGGTGAGGGGACTTGCTTGCAGTCACACCACCACTATGTGGCTGACTCCTGGTGCAGAACCCTCCCTTCAACCCAGTGCCTCTCCTTGGCTGGTAATCTCTCTGTCTGTTTTTATCTTTTTTTTTCTTCTTGAGATGGAGTCTCGCTCTGTCGCCCAGGCTGGAGTGCAGTGGCACAATCTCTGCTCACTGCAAGCTCCACCTCCTGGGTTCACACCATTCTTCTGCCTCAGCCTCCTGAGTAGCTGGGACTACAGGCGCCCGCCACCACGCCTGACTAATTTTTTTGTATTTTTGTTAGAGACAGGGTTTCACCGTGTTAGCCAGGATGATCTCCATCTCCTGACCTCGTGATCCACCCGCCTCAGCCTCCCAAAGTGACGGGATTACAGGCGTGAGCCACCACGCCCGGCCCTCTGTTTTTCAACTCCCTTTTCTGAGCTGTCACCAAGTCCTCTTACTGTTTCCTGGAACTGTCTTTTGGTTGTCTTCCTTCCCGTTTCTTCCTGGCTGATCTCGTCCCTCAACATCTCACAATGGGAAAGGCCTGACAGAGGACTCGGTCTCTGAGGCATCCATTATACCATATTAATTTTCTCTAATTACCACTGTCAGCATGTTACTCCTCTTCTGTGAGGCTGCTAGGAGCTCCCTGCTTCTTGTGGCTACAAATGTCAACACCTGTCCTCGCATGCTAGACCTTCCAGAGCCTAGCTTCACGGGGAAGTCCCAGCTTCATTGCCCTTTCTCCCTGTGAGCCCCAAAGGCCCGCTGTCTTCCCTGGGTTTTCTTCGTGAGTCAGCCATGTTTCTTTTATGCCTTTAGTTTCTGTTCTCCCCAGCTTCCAGTTCTCTCCCTGCCTTTTCCAACTACAGCAGGTCCTCCAATAATGTCGTTTCATTCTGTGTCATTTCCTCATAATGTTGATGAAGAAAAAGAAGGGGCCACTGTGGAGTTTGTGTGGTCTCCCCAGGTCTGCGTGGGTTTTCTCTGGGGACTCGTTTTCTTCCACATCCCAAAGACGTGCATGTTAGGTTAACTGATGTAGCTACATTGTCCCCACTGAGTGAGTGTGGTGGAGGTGTGAGTGTGTCCTCCAATGGGAATGCATCTTGTCCAGGGTTGGTGCCCACCCCCTAACCCCTGAGCTGCTGGGATAGGCTCCGGCCACCCAAGACCCTGACCTGGAATAAAAGGGTAAAAAATTATCTTATGTTGTTTGTTTTTCCAGTCCCTTCATTATACTAAAAGTTTGTGTTAATCTTTCTTAATTGTGTGTATAGCTCACATTTATTTCAGTGTTTAACATAGAAGTGTTTCGGTCTTTATTTAGAAGTTTGGTGATGTTTTTGTGACCAGAAATATGCAATAGGAACTTAATTATTTTTTAGAGACAGAGTCTTGCACTGTTGCCCAGGCTGTAGTGCTGTGGCCTGACTACAGCTTACTGTAGCCTCAAACTCCTGGGCTCAAGCAATCCCCCGACCTCAACCCCCTGAGTAACTGGGACCACAGGTGCAAACCACCATGCCTGGCCCTTTTTTTTTTTTTTTTTTTTTTTAAGAGAGCCAGGGCCTCACTGTGCTGCCTAGCCTGGTTCAAACTCCTGGCCTCAAGCAATCCTCCCACCTCACCCTCCCAAAGTGCTGGAATTACAGGCATGAGCCATGGCGCCCAGTGTAACTTGTTTATAGAAATTAGCCTATGGTAAAATTGATTTTGTTATTCATTATTTTGCTTAAATTCATAGTGTCCAAGTAGGTGAGGACTTACTGTATTCCATTCTTCAAGGCCAAGTCCAGGTTCTACCACCTTTTTAATGTTTTCCTTGATTGCTGCAGTGATAACCCAATGATTCCCCTTTACTCCCAAACTTTTTCTGATTATATCCTACCATGCAGCATTGCACATCATAGCCTCTCTTATGGTTCTCTGGCTTTTCCTTAGAATTGTGTTGTCTTCTCAATTATATTTAATGCTCTTTGAAGGCAAGGCTTATGTTTAGATTTTTATCATATACACTATTCCCCTCCCATCCATTGGAAATATGTTCAAAGACCCTCAGTCGATGCCTGAGACTGAAGATAGCACCAAACCTTGAATATACTGTTTTTGCATATAGATACCTACCTATGCTCAGGTTTAATTTATAAACTAGGCATAGAAAGAGATTAACAATAGTAACTAATAATAGAACAGTTATAACAATATACTATGATAAAAGTTCTGTGAATGTGGACTCTGTCTCTGTCTCAAAATATCTTATTGTACTGCACTTACCCTTCTTGTGATGAGGAAGGGATGTGAGAGTGGGACAGCATGAGATTTCATCACACTACTCAGAATGATATGCAATTAAAAACTCATGAATTTTATATTCCTGGAACTTTCTATTTAATATTTTCAGACTAGTTGACCTCAAGTAACTAAAACTGCAGAAAGTGAAACCTTGGATAAGGGGGGACTACTGGATTCCAATTTTATAGTGCCTAATAAATGGCCAGTAATAACCACTTATTAGGGGCTTGTTGAACTTCTACAAGTTGTTGTTCAGACCTACAAGCAATTCAGACATATTACAGTGTTGGCAGCTTGGGTTGGGATCAGTTGTTAATATTGGGGCACGGTGCTCTACTGTTTTTCAAGTGTTGGCAGGATCAGTGGCTACTGTGTTAATGATCCGCTAGGGAGACTGTCTATATAGATATGGTGCTCACGCTAATAGTTGGATTTGTAGATCAGTAGCTGGGTGGCAGGGAGGCTGGGGTCTCCCCTGCTGAGAACTGCACACCAGCCTCTTGAATCTTCCAGTAGGTAATAGTTACTTGAGAAAGGAATATCCTCATAACTCTGCAGATCCTCAGCACACCACTGTGGCATGTGAACTGGCCTGTCTCCTCTCCCACTGTAAGTCCTGGAGCCAGTAATGACCTTGGTGTTCTCTTTTCTACAATACTGGCACAACATCTTAAGGTTTAATCTGATCTTTGTCTAAAATATTTTTTTCAGAACCCATTAAGTATGGTATCTTCCCAAAAAAGATAAGTGTGTTGTCATAAGTTCCTGGTATTGGAAAAAGGAGTCTGTATTATTTAAAGAAGCCTTGTCTGCTTCCTTAATTCCAATGCCCCTTTTCCATGCCTTCCTACCTTTCCTGGTAGTCATTCCTGGTCTGAGGTAACTGCAGATTTTATAGTACTTTGGACTGTGCACTCCCCAAGGCGCAGACCGTGTAAGAATTGCCTCTGCCAAGGGCTCATAAACTTGGAATTATTTTTTCTTTAATGTCAGCGGGACTAATTCCACCTATACAAAATGGTTTGGCCTTTTCCTTCTTTGGCACAAAAGAGACTTGGCAGAGGCTCAGATAAAGCTGAAGTTGATGAGCTCTGGCACGGGAGTGAGCTCAGCACTTCTGGACTTTCATTCCCCCTGTTTGTCTCATGTTCAAAATCCTCATTCCACCCAGAAAGTATTCCCTTCCCACCAGTGACACCGAAAGATGCTTCAGATCCTTCTTCCTTTGTCTCCAACACACACAGCGAAATGCTGCATGCCTTCATTTGCAGAAAGTTACCCAACTGGAGTCACTTTAATTTTTTTTTTAATATTTTTAGGTGGATGGAAGTTTGCTTAGTTGAAGAATTGCCACCAACCACTGAACTGGAAGAAGGGCTCCGGAATGGAGTTTACCTTGCAAAGTTAGCCAAGTTCTTTGCCCCGAAAATGGTATCAGAGAAAAAGATCTATGATGTGGAACAAACACGTTATAAGGTAACCAAGATCTAATTGGTTTTGGCTTCCAGCTAAAAGTGAAAGTTTGGTATTTCATATCCTCTCCCTTCTTTTAGTGTTTCTGTAAGGATTTGGGGGCCTGGGGGATGTCTTTGGAGCCTGTTAATGGCATTCCTGAGGCAGCAGCAGTTTTAAAAAGCAAAGTGTTTCTATTTCTGTTCTGACACTAAGAGACCTCTGACTTGTGGGGCTTCCCAATGCCTCCCCCAATTACTCCTTCATGGAAGTCCCTTTTGACTTTATTAGTGCCAGTAAAGGTAAAAGTGGGGGCATGCTACCACTCCTTTTTTCACTTGAACTTGTGGCCGTAAAGAGTTAGGGCCAATGTGATAAAACAAGTAGGAAGGTCGAATGATCAGCCAAGAATTCTTTTCCATTTGATGTTTAAAGCAAAATATGACTAACCACTTTGTGTACAACTAGTTTTAAGAATTGTTTCAGGGCTAATTTGGGAAGCATTCGAAAATAAAAAGCTATCATAGCCCTTTTAGAAACATCACAACAGCTGAGTATGGTGGCTGTTGCCCATAATCCCAACACTTTTGGAGGCTAAGGTAGGAGGATTGCTTGAGCCCAGGAGTTCAAGGCTGCAGTGAGCTATGATCACACCACTGCCCTCCAGCCTGGGTGACAGAGTGAGACCCTGTCTCTAAGATAATAATAGCAAGAAGAAGAAAGATCAACAATAAAAACCGCACTGTTATTTAAATTTGGAAGAAGCAGGGAGAAGAAAACAAAATTAAACACCAATTTTATAGTATTAAAAATCCCGATTTTTTAGAGATACATATCAAAGTATTTACAGATAAAGTGATACATCTAGGATTTGTTTCAAATAATTGAGGAGAAGGTAGACAGATGATAAAAAGCTGGCCATGAGTTCGTAACTGTTGAGTTGAATGATGGGTACATGGGAGTTCATTATACTATTCTGTCTACTTTTTTACATTTGAAATTATATATTTAGAAGGAAAAGGAAAAAGCAAACGCCAACCTAAAAGCCTCCTCCATTAGCAATGTATCTTTAAAACAGATTTTTTAAATGTCTGGTGTTCTATTCTGCAATATGTGACCTCTTGTCTGCTGCAGGTCAAGGTTTCTAAAGCTTCTTTGAAACTTGATCTTTATTTTTTTAATGCATTCAGTTCTTTATATCAATATTTTTTATCTGCAGATTTTCCAGTATTCTGAACAGTTATTTCTCTTACAGCTGTAGGGAATATGTTGCATATAGTTGGAAAAGGAACGATTTCCCATTTATTGCATGATTCATAGTACCCTTCACTTCTTTAGGCAAAATATATTCTTTAAATATGTATATTAAATACAGATAGAATGAATAATCTTTAAGGTTAACAGTAGAGAAGATTACTTGTCAAATTTATTTTGAGTCTGTTTTTCTAGTCTGGTCAAAAAGGCCACTGAGCAAAAGTTTTTGCCTTGAATAATGTTATAAATAAAAATGTTCACATTTACTAAAGTAAATTTGTGTTCATGAAGTTTCACTCCAGAGTTCCAGCTCATTATAATCTTCCACAAGACTTTAATAAAACACTTAGCCAGCTAAAATTGAAGTTTAGAAAAATTTTTTGAGAAAGATTTTTAGAAATTCAGAGAAGCCCAGAAAAAGACCATCTGTATCCTCTCTCCACAAAATAAATATTTGTCCACATTTTAGACTACAGCTTGTCTTTTTTTCATGGCTTTTATTTTGGTTATAGTCAAGATCTAGGTCTGTCAGTACCAACACGTATGTAGATTTGATGATAGAGTTAAAGCGTAGTTGGGGTAGGCTCCAGCTCGACTGAAAGGGAATTACAGATATTCTTTTGGCTTTCATGGACTGTGAGAATCAGGCTGGGAAGACGGGCCCTTCATGGAAGTGAGCCTCAGAGCAGTATGTGTGCTAGTTCTTTTCTCTTCCTGGAATGTTGTATACCTTGAATATAGGAGTGTCCTTCCTGACCAGCTCGGGGCCCTCATGGCAGTTGCCTCGTGGCAACTTAAACAGGTACCTTCTCCTCTTGGCATCAGATATCCTATTATTTAAATGAATAACAACTTCTCTTTAGGATGGGGATGGGGAAATAATATTTGCAATTTCTGGTTATGGAATAAAATACCTGTGGGGCGTAGGCAGGTGATGACATACATCCCCAAGTGAAACATCACAAGAGGGAGGCCACGCCTGCCCCATCAGATCCCTGGAAGGCCGAGTGGCACAGAGGTGATGCTGGGAGAGGGGCAGGAAGGAGGGAGGCACAGCAGGAGGTAGGCTGTGGCCAGCTGTGGCGTGGGAGTCCCTCCTTGCTGAGCTAAAAGAAAAAAACATAAGACAAATGTAAAGGACCCCTCTGTGGATTGACTGCAGAAAAGAGGTTTGTTTTCTTCTTTATTAAATCCCTGAAAGTGCCTAGTGTTCTTGATGGAAACTTTGAGTGATTTGTCATGTAATCATAAGATCTTATTTTAGGGCCTTTTCATCTCTCATACAAAAATGAAAGGAGATAAATATTAGCAAATAGGTAATGCAACTTCCTGATCTTGTGTTCTTCAGGACTGAAGCACGTCACATAGCCCTTTGCAAGGAGAGCTAAATCATGGGACTAAGGCAAAGATGTTGAAGCACGAGGGAACGCTCAATAACCCAGCCCCAGCCCCTCATGCCATCTGGAAACCATGAATTCAGTGAACTCGGGCTCTCACTGCAGGGTCTGCCTAGACTGCAGCCATAAAATATGTCAGCCTTGGCATTGGCAGCTTTGATGACCATCAGTTAGGCAGACAGGAGCTTTTGTGCTACCCCCTTCTCTTTGTCAGCTTATGTACAACCCTAGTTCCTCATTAATTTGGGGTTGGAAAGATGTCCTGAGTCTTAGAGTTCGACTTTCCAGTTATAAGTATTTTTTCCATGGCCACCTCCGCCCTCCACACGAGGTCTGAGTTACATGCCCCCGCCATGTGTGCTGCAGCTCCTGACACAGTCTCTCTTGCACATGCCATAGGGTATTGTAAAGTGGGCAGGCACTGTATGTGTCTCTATGCCCCATCCCCAGCAAATGGTGCAGGGTCTCATCCACAGTAGGTACTTGGGGAATAGCTGTTGGATGAAGGAATGAATGACAATAGTTTCACATAAGCCGAAGGATTCCATTCCTTTTCTTACCTTCTGTGCTTTATTTGGTACATACTCAATATGCTGAGTGTGACACTCTTCCTCTAACAACGGTGCTCAAGCCTCCTGCGAACCACCTAAGGGGTGTGTGTAAAAATTGGATTCCTGGGTCCCACTCCAGACTACTGAGTCAGGCAGAATCTCTTGACCCAGGAAGCAGTACTCTTAATAAATCACCTGCAGGTGATTTTTTTCTTCTGCGCTTCTGAAGTTTGAGTTGAGAACCACTGCTCTAATAGGTGAATAAACATTAATATAACAAATTGCAATTCAGTTGTAGGGAAGGAAGATAAAGGTATACCATGATAGAAATATATATAGGGTAGAATTCATTCATCCATATAACACTCATCAAGACCTGTTGCATGCCAGGCACTATTCTAGGCACTAACAGCAGAATAGTGAGCCAAGCAGACAAGGGCCTGGTTTCATGGTGGCGGAGAGGCGAACTAAGTGAATTTATAGCTGTGAATTGTGATAAGTGTCTGAAGGAAGACACGAAAGCCAGTGTTATGGGTAGATAGCAACGGCCAGGAGATGCGCTTCTCTGAGGAGGAGTTTACTCTGAGGATGGAACAGTGAGAAGAAAGTCACCTGTGTGCAGTCAGGGGTGGGCATCGGGAAGAACTGTCCAAAGAGAGGGAGCTCATTTGTGAGAGACTTGCCACAAGAAGGAAAAGAGCTTGTCCGTAGCGGAGTGGTTGAAAGGGACGGTGGTGGAAGATGAGGCCAGGAAGAGCAGAGATGAGATTGCACAGCCATGCAGGCCCCATGGAGCACCTGAGATTTCATGCTGCGCTAGGGGGACAGCAATCAGAAGCCTTGTGATGCCATATGGTGCAGTTTGCACTTCAGAAAGATCATCAGTTGCTGCTATACAGAGAACAAACCAGAGGAGGATCAGAGGGGAGACAGAGTCCAGTGAGGGGATAACTCAGTCCAGGTGGCAGTGACCTGCACAGACAAGAAGTGAACTGCTTTAAGAGGGAAAACCAAGGGTGGATCCTGAAAAGGAAATAGAAATGGATGGAGGGCCATGAGAAGACAGCTGGGCGGACAGTGGGAGATGACCCAGGAGGAGGGAGCAGTCCTGTCCATTCTAAATGCGGTGTTGGGTGATGAAGGGCCAGGAAGTTTTCCTTGGTGGGGACTTGAGAGATTAGAGAGTGGTCCCAAGCAGACTGGGGCAGGCAAGAGAAAGAGGAGTGGATGGAAGGGCCTTTCTTGGAGAGGTTTCAGTCTGACAAGGTTCAAAGATGAATAGTACTCTGAACAGCACCTTGATAATTGTAGGTTTATAATAAATTCTTGTCAAATAGGTAGGTGTGCCTTAGATAGGGAAGGCATGCACACAGTGGTTAGCAGTGTGAGCTGCAGAATCAAAATACTTCGCATCTAGCTTCGCCATTAACTTTGGCTCTCTGAGCCTCAGTTTCCTCACCTGTGAAATGGGAATACAGATTGAATATCCCTAATCCAAAAATCCAAGGTGCTCCAAAATTCAAAACTTTTTGAAGACCGACATGACACTCAAAGGAAATGTTCCTTGGAGCATTTTGGATTTCGGATTTTGGGATTAGGGATGCTTCGTCAGTATGTCTGATGCAAATATTCCAGAATTTGTAAAAATCAAAAACTTGAAACACTTCTAATGCCAAACATTTCACATAATGGATCCTCAACATAATAACAACAGTATCTGCCTTGGTAGAGATATTGTGAGGCACAAAATGATCCATGCAGGGCACTTGGCATGGTGCCTGATAGACATAAGCATCTAGTGAATATTGGAGGCAGTGCTCGTTCTAAGGTACTTGAGCAGTAAAATGAACATAATATTTGGACTTGAAGTCCAAATATTATGGGGTTCTGCAAGGGAGTCTTAACCTTGAGCCTAACAAGTTAGGTCAACTCAAGCATCTTACTTACTTGTGCCCTCAGTTTCCTCATCTGTAAAATAAGCAATTTTGGATAATGTTATTGGTTTCTAAACTACCTCCTGGTTTTAAAATGCTCTGATTCCAGCCGGGCGCAGTGGCTCACGCTTGTAATGCCAGCACTTTGGGAGGCCGAGGCGGGCGGATCACGAGGTCAGGAGATCGAGACCACGGTGAAACCCCGTCTCTACTAAAAATACAAAAAAAAAAAAAAATTAGCCGGGCGTAGTGGCGGGCGCCTGTAGTCCCAGCTACTCGAAGAGGCTGAGGCAGGAGAATGGCGTGAACCCGGGAGGCGGAGCTTGCAGTGAGCCGAGATCGCGCCACTGCACTCCAGCCTGGGCGACAGAGCGAGACTCCGTCTCAAAAAATAAAAAATAAAAAAATAAAATACTCTGATTCCAATATGTAGGATGTTAGCATCCAATGATGACAACATAATTCCTCACCTATGCAGTTTAAACTAGATGAACCATGTTTGCTGGTGTAATAGCTCAGCAGTGGAAAAACAGCATATACTTCCTGGTCCAATACCTGAAAGAAATTAGGTGTATGGATAACAGCAACCTTTGGCTAAATCTGACTATAGACATGTCACCTCATCTAATAGTAATATACAGGACTGGAGCGGGAAGAAAAGACTTGTTAAAGATGATTGTAGTGGACTGGGATCATTTCAAGCCTAATTAGAAGACCATTTTCATTCTAAGTGAAGTAAACTCAGTAGATTGACAATGTTATTGCTGCAATTCACTAACCAAGCTGTGCTAACATGAATCATAGGGTTCTAAAGTCAGCATTCTCAGGTAGTTTAAAAAGGATGAAGGATTTGAAATCTGTCATTTCATTTGTTGCAGAAATATGACCAAGATAACCACCTTTTTCTTTTTTTTTTTTTTTTTTTTTTGAGACAGAGTCTGGCTCTGTCCCCCAGGCTGGAGTGCAGTGGCACCAACTCGGCTCATTGCAAGCTCCGCCTCCCGTGTTCACGCCATTCTCCTGCCTCAGCCTCCCGAGTAGCTGGGACTACAGGCACCCGCCACCACGCCCTGCTAATTTTTTTGTATTTTTAGTAGAGACAGGGTTTCACGATGTTGGCCAGGATGGTCTCGAACTCCTGACCTCGTGATCCGCCCACCTCGGCCTCCCAAAGTGCTAGGATTACAGGCTTGAGCCACCGCGCCCGGCCCACCCTTTTCTTCAGTGCCTCTTAACATGAAGCACTGAAATTTTTTCTGACCTTAAAGGTAAATGAAAGTTCCAAGCCTAATCTTGTAGTGTAATAATTATAATAGCTAATATTTACTGCATTCTTAGGTGCACTTTGCAACTAAATACCTTCCATATATTCTTAGATTAATCTCTGCAACTCCAAGAAGCATTTTGTGGCTCAGGAACTAAGGTTCAGAGAGATTTCTATCTTTCCTGAGATTACTTTGCTAACAAGACCACTAAATACATGGGTGTCTTTGTTACATAATTTGGGATTGTTGGAGCCCACCAGTTTTGGACACCAGAAGCCCTCTGTGGTCAAACGAGATTAGGTTTATTTAATTTGTTGGGCAAGAAAAGTGCATACCCATATTGCCACAGAGAAGAGAAATGAGTAGATTTGGGCTTGTGCTGGGTGATTTTAATAGGGATTTAGGGAAGCAAGAACCCATTTTCTTTTGGGTGTCATCAGAAAGTGGGATCAATTTGGTGTCTTGGTAATTTTTATCTAAGAGGTGGGAAGATTGAATAGGGACTTAGATTGTCATCAGTAAAGAAAGCAGAGTAGCTCATATTAGTTGGAAGAGGGGGACATTATTTTGTGGCACAGAGGGTTCTCATACCTGTCTTGGTTCAGACTTGATTGTGGATTGTTTCTATCTTGTTCTTCTGTGGTCACAGAGTGGCCTTGTCTGAAAATTATTTGCATAAACAAATTTTTGCTGAGTTACAAACACTCAAACAGTATGGCCTGACCTGTCAACTCTCTGGGCTCTGTTTATTCCTTTTCCTTCTTCCCTTCCTTCAACTCTCCCTTCCTCTACCTAGTTCATTAGTAGTTAATTTTTGCCATCCAAAGAATAATCAAACAATCTAGGTCCTTCATTCTTCTCTGGTAGAGTGTTAGCATATGGAAGGTTTTCAGATCCAGAGAGACGTAGTCTTGAATCCTAGGTCAGCCACTTGACAACTACTTGACTTTAGACAAATCGCATCGTCTTTTTGGTCTGTCTTTCCGTATCTTTAAAAAATAGGAATTTATTCCATTGTGTGAATGCACCAGAGTTTATTTAATCTTATTCACCCACTAAAGGACATTTCCATTATTCCCAGTTTGGGTCTATTAAAATAAAGCTGTTATGAACACTGCAAAAAAAATAGGAAAGATAATTACCTTTCAAGGTGTTTTGAAAATTAGAGATAATTTACATAAAGTGATTGGAACACATGGTTCAATCACGAATAGTGGCCACCATTAAAAAGGCATAAACATTTGTCAAATGTTAATTTGCTTATACTTTATAATTTCTAACAGCAATGAAAATACTTTTTATACAACAAACTATTAAATTGTAGAAGGTAACAGAAGGTGGGAAGAGCCAAACTTTCTGAATGTGATTATCTACTACTGAATGTTAGTTATATGGTAAAACTTGCTATAGTTATTGTTTTGTACATTTATTAAAAATTACAATAAATAGATAACATTGTGCTATGCATTTAATTAGTGAAAAACACAAGATCATTTTAAAGTTCTTAATGGTTCATTCCTGATAAATTTTTATGAGATACAGGCAAGAATGCTATACTTACAGACTGTGCGAAAGGAATGACTATCTGATGAAGGCTATAAAGAAGAAATGGAAGATACACAAAAACTATTTTTATTGTAGGAGTAGAAAAAGATCTTGTTAAATATTTCTGCTGAAGGTTTGTTTCTTATATACAAGGCCAAGATCCGGGTTAAATTAGAAGAATCAATACTAAAATTAGTTCTGAATTGTAGGATGGTTTTTGTTTTCATCTTTGTATTTTGCTATATTTTCCAGGTTTTCTGCAGAAATATTCTATTCATGATTAGAACAAAAAAAAAATGTAGTCTTCTAAAAATCCTGTCTTTTTCTGAAGTTGCTAGGCCTCTCAGCCATGGTTGCCAAAATCTGGACACCATGCATGTGTGTGTATGTGCATACACACCCACGCCTGTGTACATGTGTCTCATAAAACATCCTTAAGCATGTGCTAGACATTAAACAGTCTTGGAGATTCTAGTTCAGAATTTACCTCAAATGTGTGAATTACGGAAATTCATGGTTCATCACAGATGGTTGGGATGTTGCCAGGATACAGTCTAGCCTCCTTTAGCACGTCTCTGTTTATTTTATGTGAACATTAATAACTCTGTTTCAGAAGAAATACAATTGAAAAGCATCCTGCACATGAAAAAAGTTATTGCAAATGACTCACTTTTTGTGTGGTTCGTTCTCTCCATTTTTCCCTCCTATCGTCACTTTAGAAGTCCGGCCTTCATTTTCGACACACAGATAATACCGTCCAGTGGTTAAGAGCGATGGAGTCTATTGGTCTACCCAAGGTAAGCCTTCACACACTGGAACCTGAACTGGAAAGGCAAAGGGGTAGTACACAAACACCTCTTTATGAGCAATGACTTTGGAGACTGGGTTATGTTAATGTAGAAATGAGAAATGTAAGGACTAAAAAATATGGAAAGACCTATCCAAAGTAACATATGGCAAGAACTCAGAATGGGAGATGTGCCCAGATTGAGAGCAGCCAGGTAAAAGTGTGTACAAAATAAAGGCAGAACAAGCTATAGCTGGTAGATAGGTGAGCTATCTAAAATAGCCAACTCCCTTTCTTGTGTTGCTATTTGTACATAAAGATTCTAAGTCTCAGCCAGTTGTGGTGGCTCATGCCTGTAATCTCAGCACTTCGGGAGGCTAAGGTGAGAGAATCACTTGAGGCCAGGAGTTTGAGACCAGCCTGGGCAACATGGCAAGACCCTGTGTCTATTAAAAAAAAAAAAAATCTCATTGTATTACTATATACTTTATTACTGTAAATTATTATAAATTTATTTTTTGTAAATTATTGTTATTATTATTTCGAGACAGAGTCTGTCTGTGTCGCCCAGTCTGGAGTACAGTGGCTTAATCTACCACCTCCCCCTCCCACGTTCAAGTGATTCTCCTACCTCTGCCTCCCGAGTAGCTGGGACCACAGGCAAGTAGCTGCCCCATGCCCAGCTAATTTTTGTTTTTGTTTTTGTTTTTGTTTTTGTAGAGACAGGGTTTTGCCTTGTCGGCCAGGCTGGTCTCAGACTCCTGAGCTCAAGCAATCTGTCCGCCACGGCATCCCAAAAGTGCTGGGATTACAGGGATGAGCCTACCACGCCCGGCCTATAAATTATTATTATAAATCATAATATCACTTTATCACTTGTAAAGGCTGAGGGTTGTAGCTCTTACTCCTAAAATAGATCTCCTAAATATAATTTAACTCAGCAAGCATTCAGTGCTTGTTAAATTTGAAGAGCAGGCATCCTAAAGTCTGTGAGAGAATTAGGCAAGTGGAGGAAATGAGGAAATAATTACATTTGATAAAAATTGTAGAACTATTTTTTTAAACTTGTTATTTTGAAATAATTATAGAATCACAGGAAGTTGTAAAAATAGTACTTCTATGTGTATCCCTCATTCAGCTTTCCCCTAGTGGTGACATCTAACTGCAGTACATGTTAAATTGACATAGGTGTATTAGTGTAAACTAGACTACAGACCTTCTTCCATTTTCACCATTTCACATGCATTTATTTGTGTAAGTGGGCATGTGTGTGCATGTATGTGTGATTCTGTGCAGTTTTATCCCATGAATAGATTTGTGTAACCACCACTACAATCAAGACACAGACACACAGAAGAGTGGTCCTTCTGATTGCGTCCCTCCCCCAGCCCTGTTCCCTGGCAACCACTAATATGTTCTCGATCTCTATAGTTTTGGCATTTTGAGCACAATATATAAGTGTAATTATATAGCAAGTATCCTTTGAGTCACATCGTTTCCACTCTGTATATGGTCCTTGAGACCCATCTGGGTCAATAGCTTGCTCCTATGTGTTGCTTAGTATGTACAGCCTTTTTTTTTTTTTTTTTTTTTTTTTTTTTTTTTTTTTTTTTGAGACAGAGTCTCGCTCTGTCACCCAAGCTGGGGTGCGATGGTGCAATCTTGGCTCACTGCAACCTCCGCCTCCCAGGTTCAAGTGATTCTCAGGGGGTTATCACTTACAGGCATGCACCACCACGCCTGGCTAATGTTGGCCAGGCTGGTTTTGAACTCCTGACCTCAGGTGATCCGCCCGCCTCAGCCTCCCAAAGTGCTGAGATTACAGGCATGAGCCACTGCACCTGGCCTGAAATCTGTTTCTTATCAGGCTGTTAGTTTCAAGTTTAAGAAAAAGAGTAAGAAATAGTATGTAAGATAACACCCCGAGTTATCAAGTGTAACCTCCCGAGTAGCTGGGGTTACAAGTGGGCACCACCACACCTGGCTATTTTTTGTATTTTTAGTAGAGACAGGGTTTCCACATGTTGGCCAGGCTGGTCTCGAGCTCCTGACTTCAGGAGATCTGCCTGTCTCAGCCTCCCAAAGTGCTGGGATTACAGGCATGAGCCACCATGCCTGGCCTATACAGCTATTTTAAAAAAATTATTTAGGAGTGGTCTCACTGGAGGTCAAGAGGATAAGCTACTGGCTTATGAAGACCTCCGTTGTGCCAGGTGTGCAATGAAAAACACCCACCACCACAGAAATAGAAGATTCTTTAAATGTAATTTATTAATGTCTATTTTTAATATAATTGTGCTCATATCTGTTTTAGGTCAGTCTCATTTTATCTTGAAATGATCAATGTTTAAATTTTGTTCTGCCATTTTTAATCAAACTATTTTCTCTTCTCCTAAAATGCCCAGAATGTTAAATGCTGTTTCCTTGTAGGAACTGGCTGTAATACATAATTCATATTTCTGGATTGTGATTTAGCAACTAATAACTAGAGACTGGATGATAAACAGATTAATAAATGAATTTAAACAGAATTGTTTTGTATAAGGCAACATCAAATTCAGATAATTTCATTGGATTTGATAGATTTGAGTAAACCTTTTCAAATTGTGTGTATTTAGGGCCAAACAAGTGGTGTTATAGAGCAGATTTTATTTTAACACTGGTTTTTATTATGAAGTCATTGATATATTGCATTGCAGGGGCAAGAGACTGTACTGAGTTGACTTTGATGTATCATATTTAACTGGTATTCCTTCATTTATCAATATTAAGTGCTTACTCTGTGCTCAGTATCATGCTAGGTGCCGGAAATACAATGCTGCATAAAACATTCTGGTGAACGATAAATTGATCTCATCTCCTAGCTGAAGGAAGACATTTATAATGGCTTTCCAGGAGAAATATAAATATAAAAGGTTCTTGTTTAAAGAAAAGGGAAGAGGCAATTGTAGTTGTTCTCTGCTTATATAGAGAACTTTAAACCAGTAATACTCTTTTTTGTTGTTTTTTGAGACAGAGTCTCGCTCTGTCGCCCAGGCTGGACTGCAGTGGTGCCATCTCGGCTCACTGCAACTTTCGCCTCCTGGGTTCAAGTGATTCTCCTGCCTCAGCCACCCAAATAGCTGGGACTATAGGTGTGCTCCACCATGCCCAGCTATTTTTTTTTTTTTTTTTTAATTTTTAGTAGAGACGAGGTTTCACCATGTTGGTCAGGCTGGTCTTGAACTCCTGACCTCAGGTGATCTACCTGCCTCTGCCTTCCAAAGCACCACCATGCCCAGCTAATACTCTTCTGAATTTAGGGATCCTCTTCTCATTGACATTTTAGTAGCAAATGCATTAAAGGAAAGTTGGAAAGGCTTTTTAAATTTCTTAGGCTACTGCCATTTCTTTAAGTACTTAGTAATTATATATTTTGTAGCTCAAGAAACTTTGCTTCTTTCTTTTCTCAACTTTTCTCAATGACCAATAGGAAGTTGCACTTGAGTATCAAGTATTACCATATGATGCATGATTTTAGTTTTTGATGTCAGTTTTTATAAAATATTTACTTAAAGTAAATAATGTCTAAATGATTATCTTAATTTTAAAAGCCTCAAGCTTAATTATTTTCTGTGTGTGCTTAGGAACAGAGAAGTTTGGTGCCTCACTCTGAAATCTGTTTCTTTTGTTGATTTGTTTGTTTGTTTTTTTGTTTTGAGATGAAGTTTTGTTCTTGTCATCCAGGCTGGAATGCAGTGGCGCGTGCTTGGCTTACTGCAACCTCCACCTCCTGGGTTCAAGCAATTCTCCTGCCTCAGCCTCCCAAGTAGCTGGGATTACAGGCATGCACCACCACGCCTGGCTAATGTTGGCCAGGCTGGTTTTGAACTCCTGACCTCAGGTGATCCGCCCGCCTCAGCCTCCCAAAGTGTTGGGATTACAGGCGTGAGCCACTGCACCTGGCCTGAAATCTGTTTCTTATCAGGCTATTAGTTTCAAGTTTAAGAAAAAGAGTAAGAAATAGTATGTAGGATAACCCCCCATGACACACATTTACCTATGTAACAAACCTTCACATGTACCCCAAACCTAAAATAAAACATTAGAAAAAGGAAAAGAATGTGAAGGTGTATTCAAAACTTTGATGTTCAGACCTTTCAGTCTAGTAATTTCATATTTAGATGATTATCCAAAATAATCAGATGCTCAGAAAATACAGAAATATTCATTGCAGTGGCTTATAATAGGGAAAAATTAGAAGCAAAACAAATGTTCAACCATGGATTAACTGGCTAAGCTAGGGTTCAAAAATATAAAAGAATCATATCCATCTATTAAAAATAATCTTATAGAATAATGAAGGGGATGGGAAATAGTTATGTTCTGTTAAGTGTTTTAAACAGGTTTACACTAAGTACAATTTTGTTTTCACATGCACACATAAACCTAAAAAAACAGAGACATACAGAAAAAAAGACCAGAAGAAAAATAGGGACAAAATTGCTAATAGTGACAATCTAGGAGGTGGGGTCATAGATGTTTTTCCTTCATACCTTATACACTTTCCAGATTTTATTTGGTGAAAATGTCTTACTTTAAACAGATTTTTTTAAATGTGTGTGTGTTGTATATACATGTATACATGTGTACAGAGCACATATGCCAAGTTTTTAACAATGCAATAAAGTGGCTAAGAACAAGGACACCCTTCTTAGGCCCATGGGACCTCTGGGAAGTCACAGGAGTGTGAAGGCTACAGGAGGCAGAGCCCACACGTGCTCATATGCCCTATGAAATGAAACACTGCCACTAGCACTGTGGACACAGCCTTCTTGGAGTAGCTGGCTGGGGACCCCACCATCCTCCTGTGGACCACTAAGAGACGTGCTGTCAGGCAGGGGTCCAGATATGGTGACTGGTCTGTCTCTACAGCAAGATGAAGCAATGGCAGAGAGGTTCCTCTATATTTAAATGATTATAGGATAGCAAGGACAATCAAAATAGGATCATTTTGAGAAGTTAAAATACTTGTGAGAAGCAAAACATATAATAAATATTGTTTCTTTTGTTTTCCAGATATTTTATCCAGAAACAACAGATGTCTATGATCGGAAAAACATACCAAGAATGATATATTGCATTCACGCACTGAGGTAGGGGGAAAATGCAGCTGAAAGATGCTCTAAGAAGTAGATTTAAATAAAACTAAAATTTCAATTTTAAAAGAGGTTTTAAGTTACTTTAATAGTTTGAAGAACTTTTTATTAGATTCCATTGTTTTGGATTTGCTGGTACAAAATTAAAATAATGGTCACATGTAAGCAATTCTTGAACTTGAAAAATGTTTTTCTGATTTTTAAATCTAACTCAAAATAAAAAACCAGAAAATGAATGAAAACCATGAAGTATAATAAAGAGAAAATTTTGGTTGAAACTTCTAGAAATCCAATTGTAATGTACTACTAGATTATTGAGTTATGACCTAGTTTACAAATACAATGCAGATATATCAAATGAGCAGCTTTAATAGTCATTATAATTTTGGTTTAATGAGTTAAAATTATAATTAATTCAATTTTTACAGGTTAAGAAAATATTATGGTAAGAATGGTTTCTTTTGATCTTCTGTTCAATAGAATTTGTACCCTAAGGATAAAGAAGAAACATAGTAGTTGGTGTAAATTAGTCAAATCAAGACACATTCATTATTTTAAAGCAATTGTTCAATAACTTAATTTTTGAAAATGCTGAAATTCTGCTAGTTCGCAGATTACATTTTATCTTATTGGCCTGGAAGAAATGTGATTTTTAGATGGTAACAAAGATTATTCTAAAAATCCAGTTTGTGGCTGTTGTCTTGAGTGTACACAGGTAATGGTTTTGGAAGACTTCATGTCTGATTAAATTTTAAATCACTTTTAGAACATCTGCCTTGTGTTTTCATCACTAGAAGTCATTTTCCTGGCAGAGTACTCTGCCTAGAGGTTTATGTTGACTTCTTCCTGGCTCTTTTCCTCTCCAAAGGAAAATGCTTCTACAATAATTCATGGTGGTGTTGGCTTTCTAGAGAAGAAATTTGATTATGTCATATAATTTGATTTTTCCCCCAGTCAGTACTTATGGGATTGCTTTGGAAGATGACAGTTGCTAGAAATATAGACCAAGTGTAGGTGCCTTTGCTATGACTTTTTAAAATTCTAATAACTTAGAACAACTGGTTAAAAAAAGAAAAACAACAACAATAAAAACAAACCTACTTCATGGTGCCTTCTCAGATGTGGCGAGAGTATCATTATGCCACAGGTTTTCTAAAAGCTCCTTGTGCAAAAGTGCTTATGTTGAGGAATATTTTCAACTTGTGTTGCCCAATATTCTCTATTAAATATTTTTCAGATCTTAGAATGATCACTTAACACTATAGTTAGTACTGGGTCTGTGACCTGCTAAACCAACCACGACTAGTTAATGCCATTGCTACATGTGTGCATCATAGTGCTAATCTCTAGTTCTGTCGCATGCTCATGGGCTGTCTTGTATAAGTTTCATTTGATTTTCTGAAATAGACAACTGGGACATTCATGTTAAGGAGCTTATAAAGAAATGGTATGCTGAGTTCCTTTCTGGTGATATCACGGTTCTCCTAAAGGAGCTACATAGAGCTGCACTTAGACTTACATGTGTATTTGCCATGGTTTTAACAATGGCTTGAATAGCTTGGTAAACAAAGAAAAAACAACTTTTTGTTTATTATTGCCAATTGTATACAAATATTGATGTGCTATTTTCCAGGACTGTGTTTTTCAGTTACTCATCATAGACATCTCCATTACTTATACTCATCCTGGAGGGGATTCCTGTTGGGTCATGTCATTCACCAGATCTGATCTTAAGTAGGATATTTTATCTTCAAAAGCAATATTTATTTAGTAAATAGCATTCTCCTCACTTTTCTTTGTTCTAAATTATTGTATAGCTGCCTCTCACTATGGAACCGAGAAGTCCCAAGTGTATCTGAAGCTTTTTCCACCAAAACTTGTTCCTGCTATGATTTAAAATGCAGTCAGTCACTCAAAGGAGTGACTTTGTTGTGCAAGACACATTTGCTTTGTTGTGCAAGACACATTTGGAAGCTGAGGAACAATCCTCTAATAAATACAGTGGGTTTGATAAATACTTTTGCTGCATAGTTAGAAATGATGATGGAAATGAACTAACATGTCTTCAGCTTTTATGTCCTGGCTGCAAATACAGCACTGCTGCTGTATTTGAGAGTTGTCATTACCTGGTAGAGTAATTAGGCAGGTCAGAGATTCTGATTATAGCTCAGAAGCCAGCAAGGAAGTTTCCTCTAGGAAGTTAAGCTTGCCAGGCGCTGCCTTCTTCCTGCCCCAGCCTGTGGGCCTGACTTGATCTAAAAAGTTAGCTCTTAGCCCTGACCAAACTTGTCTCCTATTCCCTGTCATCTTGATTTGGGCTTAACAACCTAACTTCTCCTGGGTGCTTACCCTTGCTTCCTGTTTGTATCTGTGTTCCCCTTTTCCTGCCTGCCCCTCACCTTTTCATTTTGTTTCTGATCCCAGTCTTGTGTCCTACCACTCACCAATCCCTGTGTCAGTTTAGCTTGGTGTTCTCAAGCCAGACTCCATGAACATTACCACAGCAGCAAAGGGAGGAAATTCTCGAGCTTCACCTAATGTAGACAGACTCACCTTAGTGGTGGATGGTATCTTTTTTTTGTTGTTTAAGATGGAGTCTCACTCTGTCACCAGGCTGGAGTGCAGTGGTACAATCTCAGCTCACTGCAACCTCCACCTCCCGGGTTCAGGTGATTCTCCTGCCTCAGCCTCCTGAGTAGCTGGGACTACAGGCACGCACTACCATGCCCAGCTAATTTTTTGTATTTTTAGTAGAGATGGGGTTTCACCATGTTGGCCAGGATGGTCTCGATCTCTTGACCTCGTGATCTGCCTGCCTCGGCTTCCCAGAGTGCTGGGATTACAGGCATCAGCCACCACGCCCGGCCACATCATTCTTTTTCTAAAGAAATGTTTGTCTTTTTCTCATTTTTTTCAAAAGTAATGTGTGCTCATTGTGGAAAAAATTGGAAAATTCAGGAAGAATGTTAAAGAAAAAGCTAAAATACCCACTATCTCAACACCAAATAAAAACCACTGTAACTATTTTGATATCTTTGAACTTAAAGTGCATACTGCGTATGGCATGTTTTACTTTTGTGGCTTCTTTTGGAATGTTATAAAGCCTCCGCCTTGAAAAGGAACCAGTTTAAGAGTGAGAGCCTTGCTAACTAGTTACTATACTAATTTTTAAAAAATATCTGGAGGCCTTTTATGCAAGGATAAGAACACTTTTTTGACATGTTGTTTAGTGCCTACCTTATTAAAGATTTATAAAATGATATTAAACAACTGTTACTTGTTTAAACAGTCATACAAGTGAATTCCTTGAAAGAATTGAAATAATTTAGTAGAACTAATGTTTTGAGTACTTCAGATACCTTAAAGAGCAGGTGAAATGCCCAGGTACGTTATTACAAACTTACTACACTGGAACCTATTCTGTAAGACCCATACTACAAGTTTCACTCATTTTGTTTATTATTTATAACTAGTTTTGAGTTGTCCTTGGCTATTATATAATTTTGATACCTACCCAGAACTGACATAATCTCCATGGCACCAGAAACAAAAGAATACCCCTTCAAACCTGCCATGATTACAGATCTGGGTTTCGGATGGATCATTTGTGAGTCAGAACATGGCTCAACTTTGGGTTCTTCTCCCATGGCAAGTCAGACCCTGGCCACAGGCATCAGGCTAAACTTCCCTTGTTTAAAAAAAAAAAAAAAAAAAAAAAATCAGACCGCATTTAAGTACCTGGCTTTCAGGTAGGTAATTTATTTACAGTCTGGTCCCCGCCCCTGCACCCCTTCCCCGTTACCCTGAAATAATTTACTTTCTTAAGTCTCACTTGACCAGCATTGTATAATCCATTGTCCTGTCAGAATGATGTATTGGCCTGATCCATTAACTTTATTAAAAGCTTATGTATGCTTTTTAAATAGTTTTTTTTTTAAAATTAGTTGGGCCTTCTAGAGGTTTTCATCCCCTGGGAGACAAGGGATTGACTGTACCCAGTGATCCTTAGGCTTTTGGGCTGATTTATCATCTCAGATCATGTTTCTAGTCCTGCCTCCACTTAGTTAGTGGATGTGACCACCAGAGCTGGACCCTCTTTCTACCCGGTGTTTCTGTCACCACCTATGCTCCTTGGTTCTTCCTTATCTTGGGGCACTTCTTTTGTTTTCTGGGACTATTTAGTTTACTCAAATTTCTTGGTCTTTATTCTTTCATGTAGTATAAATAGTATAAAAATATCTATATATAAACAAATATAGGCCAGGTGTTGTGGCTCATGCCTGTAATCCCAGCACTTTGGGATGCCAAGGCAGGCGGATCATGTGAGGTCAGGAGTTTAAGATCAGACTGGCCAGGATGGTGAAACCTCATCTCTACCAAAAATACAAAAATTAGCCAAGTGTGGTGGCAGGTGCCTATAATCACAGTTACTCAGGAGGCTGAGGCAGGAGAATCGCTTGAACCTGGGAGGCGGAAGTTGCAGTGAGCCGAGACTGTGCCACTGCACTCTAGCCTGGGCAACAGAGGGAGACTCCATCTCAATTTAAAAAAAAAGAAAAAAAGCATGGTTGCACACGCCTGTAGTCCCAGCTACTCGGGAGGCTGAGGCAGGAGAATAGACCCAGGAGGCGGAGGTCACAATGAGCCAAGATCGCGCCACTGCACTCCAGCCTGGGCAACAGAGCGAGACTCCGTCTCAAAGAACAAAAACAAACAAACAAACAAAACAAAACAAACAAAAAACAGCTATAGAAGAAACAAAGTACTTGTGTTTTAATAACACTCCCCAACTTGTTAAGGTCAATAGAAATACACATCACTATTTATCTCTTTTTTTTATTACAACTTCCTTTTTGGACACTGTATATTATTCTCTTGATTATTGTTTTGAACCTGTGGCCTTTCTCAGATTTAACCAAGATTAATATCTCTTTCTTTTTGATGAGCCAGATTGTTTCAGCTTGGTCAGTCTGAGCTCTTTCTGGCCCACTTCCTTGTCCTTCTAGCACCGTCCCTGACATTCTTTGAAATAGCCTTACTTGTGTTCACAACAGGATGTTCCAGTCCTATCCTGATTATTTCTGCTTTGAGATGTGGCACCACCACTCTCTAGGGATTCCTCTTAAAAGTCGTGTGTTTATATTGATTTTTCAAGTTTAACCTTATTAGCTTACTGGATTCTGCTTTTCTTGCTGTCTAGTTCATTTGATCATTGAGATTCTTCTACATGGGCAGCCACAAACTGAAGCTATGTCTGCCTCTCCTCTGTGATAGGATTACCCTTCCTGCTGCTGATACTGTAGCTGTGTCGCAGCAGCCATGTTTTCAGGTGCAATGGTGATGCCATGGCTCTGGCAGACCCACTTCTGGTTCACCAGCCATCCAGGTACTCTGGCAGCTTTGTGGAGGAGAGTTTGTCTAGCCAGCTCCCACACAGCCAGGTGGCTGTCTTGCTTACCAGGTGGCCTTTGAACCTGCTCCTCAGGCATTAATGCATAACTTTCTTTGTCTTAACACTCTGTTCCCTTAGAACCCTTTCCTTCCCTAAGAAACTGATTGAACCCTTATATCAGATTGATTATATCTCTAACAGTGAACATATTTGCATTTATAAATAAGATTTCTAAAGACAGTTTCTTAGCCCAAAGGACAGGCTCTAATCCTAGGTTCTCAGGAGGGATATCTGGAGATGGCAGTATTTGGGAGTAAGGTGAGGGAGGCAGTTGCACCTGCTTATTTCTTTCAAGTCCTTCCTTGTTCAGAATTCTCTCTGTGCTCTGAACCATTCCCTTCCCTTTCCTCCTCTTTCTGTCCTAAATTATTATGGTAGTTATGCCTTTCTATCTTCCTAAATTCTGAGCTCTATGAACCACATCTTGTTACTTCATACAGCTTACATGCTATTGATTCCAAGTTAAAGTCTCTGGAGTTTGTATATTTAACTCTTCAGGAGGTTTAACTGAACTAATTTCCCTATGATAAGGCTACCTCGGGATTCCTTTGGTTTGGGGCTGAAAATTAGGTATGGAACCCTGGATTTTGATATGATATTGGCAGTGATATATGTGACTAAGATGGAAACATTTGGTTCAGTAAATAAAACAATTTCAAATATGGAGTCTGTGTGGGGAAAGAGAGATTCTTGGCATTGGAAAAAGTAAGAAAACCACTTTGATAGGTTATCAATAAGCGTTTGTATACAAAGGACACATTTATTTAACAAAGAATAGTAAGAACAAAGGCTAACACAAATGGAGCTTTTAACTATGTGCCTGGCACTGCACAAAATACTGTACTGGTATAATCTCATTTTATTTTCATAACATATCTGTGCAGTGGTCACTATTATTACTCCCATTTTATTACCAAGGCAGTTGAGGCACAGAGAGGCTGCCGAAGGTCACGCAGTTAGTAAAAACCAGGATGTGTGAGAACTGAACCTGTGCTATTATGAATTCAGCCAGCCAAAAAAATTGGCTTCAAAAGAAGTCAATTATTTCCCTACTTCTAAGAAAATTAAAAGAACACTGGTATCAGGCCTGAACTTCAGCACAGGCCTCTCAGCTATTATATTTAACATGTTTTAAATGAAGAATCATGGAACTTGAGAACGGGAAGGGCCTTGGGAAGTTATTGTAGTCTAAGTCATTCATTTCACAGATAAGGGAACTGAAAGCTTGGGTTACGTGACTTGCTCTTAGTCACACATTGAGGTTTTACCAGTTTTGGGGCCAAGATTCAGCGCTTCTGGATTCTAGTCCTGTGGTCTTTCTGCTCTACCATGAGGCTTTGATATACAAACATTCATCCCACATGTTATGGTACAAAATGAGCTACACATAATGTGATCCAAGAAAGCTGAAATAAATTTAGCTCCTGCCTTTTAAGTTTGCATTTCATTACTATAGTACCTTTTAGTGTATATCTTGAAAGTAGTAGAAAAACCTAATACCACTAGTTTTATCTTGAAAGTGGTAGAAAAAACTAATACCATGTGATATTGGCAGTGATGTATGTGACTAAGATGGAAAAATTTGGTTCAGTAGATAACAACTACTACTACTACTACTATATACTACTTTCATGATATACACTAAATGGTATTTTTTAAAACTTTCTTTATTGCTTCCTGGACTTTAAGTGGTATTATTTGTACAAGTAGGAGCACATAGGTCAATGAGTCAGTAGCTACCTCTGGGCAACCCCTCCGTTGCTGGCCTCACTCAGCTGCACAGGTGTGCTGTAGCTTTTGGTGTGGTAGGAGGCTTGCTGCCTCACAAAAAGTGCTCTCTTAGACATGAGAAGCAAAGGTGACATTCCTTTGGAATGCTCTCAGCCCTTTGTCTTGGCTGTTAGGTACCAAACAGTGCATAATAAATTAGCTGTTGAAGAGCTACATGAGATTGGCATTTTTTTCTATTCAATGGGCTTTTTTGTTTTTTAGATTAAGACTTGATTCCCTATATACTTCAGGTAATGAGCAGGCTCATTTGAATTTAAATGCTTGGGAAGGAGTAGTTTGCTATTGCTGTTTCTTTTCGGCATGGGAATACTGGGTAAACACAGTTTCCTGATAAACATTTGCCCGTTTAGCACCTCCCACACAGAGATTAGGTGTAAAACGCCCACACCATGAAAAGTGATCTTTCCAAAGCTAACAGTTTAAACCTCAACATCAATGATTAAAAAAAAAAAAAAAAGTTGAAAATTGAGGCCAAACAGAAACTATACAATATATTTTTTAATTTTTTAGTAAATGAGATTTTTGATATATGCAAATGAGATCTTTACCTGATCAATATTAGCTTAAGAAAATATCGGACTTAAATTTAAAAGCAAAGATTCTTCCATCTTCAGAAAGCTAACCTCTCAGCACCACCTTGTGGTAACTTTTACTTAAGCCAGGATGTTTGTTTATTGTAAGATTTATATTAATATTACATTGTACAATGGAGAAATAAAAAGTGTAATTGGAAATAGCTATCTAACTTCTTTGTCATCAAAGGGGAAAATTAACAGTTTAGTATAAACATTTTAATTCTTGTTATCAAACCTATATTTTGTGGTAGCCTAAGTACCTTAATTTAGGGATAGCATAGTAGAGAAAATTTTTTTTTTTTTTTTTTTTTTGAGACGGAGTCTCGCTCTGTCGCCCAGGCTGGAGTGCAGTGGCGCCATCTCGGCTCACTACAAGCTCCACCTCCTGGGTTCACACCATTCTCCTGCCTCAGCCTCCCGAGTAGCTGGGACTACAGGTACCTGCCACCATGCCCGGCTAATTTTTTGTATTTTTAGTAGAGACGGGGTTTCACCAGGTTAGCCAGGATGGTCTCGATCTCCTGACCTCCTGATCTGCCCGCCTCAGCCTCCCAAAGTGCTGAGATTACAGGCGTGAGCCACCGCACCTGGCCTTGTTGTGTTTTTTGAGATGGAGTCTCACTCTGTCATCCAGGCTGGAGTGCAGTGGCACAATCTTGGCTCACTACAACCTCTGTCTCCCTGGTTCAAGCAATTCTCCTGCCTCAGCCTCCCTAGTAGCTGGGATTACAGACGCGTGCCACCGTGCCCAGATCATTTTTGTATTTTTAGTAGAGACGGGGTTTCACCATGTCGACCAGGCTGGTCTCCAACTCCTGACCTCAAATGATCGGCCTGCCTTGGCCTCCCAAAGTGCTGGGATTACAGACGTGAGCCACTGTGCCCAGCCGAGAAAAATATTTTTATATAGGAGCTGTTCCATAAATAGTAATTAAATGAATGAATAGATAAACAGAGCATAATGTGAAAACAGTTGCATCAAGATCATGGAGGCCGGGCGCGGTGGCTCACGCCTGTAATCCCAGCACTTAGGGAAGCCGAGGCGGGCGGATCACGAGGTCAGGAGATCGAGACCATCCTGGCTAACACGGTGAAACCCCGTCTCTACTAAAAATACAAAAAATTAGCCGGGCGAGGTGGCAGGCGCCTGTAGTCCCAGCTACGCGGGAGGCTGAGGCAGGAGAATGGCGTGAACCCCGGGGGGCGGAGCCTGCAGTGAGCCGAGATCGCGCCACTGCACTCCAGCCTGGGTGAAAGAGCGAGACTCCGTCTCAAAAAAAAAAAAAAAAAAAAAAGATCATGGAGCACAGCTGTCTTATCCCCTTTCCAAAACTGACATGAAATTAACTACAGTAATAACTTTTAAAAAATACGTTTGCGATAAAAATGCCATCTACTAACCAGAAATTTGAACAACTCCTAACATGAAGTAAACAGACAGAATTCAATTGACTGAGAAACAAACTGGGAGAAGATCACAGCCCACAAAACGCTGGGGGATGCAGCAGAGGTAGGAGGTTTGCTCCAAGCAAAGGGGACAGCAAGGAAAAGAAGAGCCTCAAAGTGAGCAGTCGTCAGGCTGGGACCAGCAGAACTGTATGGCCCTTCCCTAAAGCAGCAAGTGTAGATGCTGATAGCAGGATAGCATGCCAGTACCCAAGACAGCTAATGACCTCAAGAAGGGACAGAGAGTCCCCAGTCTGAGAAGGAAAGACACTGGTTCCCTCCTGGCATCAGTTCCATTGCTCTCTGCAGCTTCTTAATGCTGGCTCCTGACATGCAGATCTGCAGTGAATGACCAACAAACAGCAAGTCTCAAACACCAAGATGAGTCCCAGCTCAGATGTCAGACATTTGAAGGAAACTGCCACTTGAAGGAAGATTCACCAAACAGAACCAAGACCCAAGGAACAAATGAAAATATTAAAATATGTGCAATTGATGATTCATTCAATTTATGTTCAACAAATATTTATTGAGCACTTACATTTATACACGGAAGAACCAAAGATAAAACTCTAAGAAGGAAAATTTGGTATAGATAAAATCAGAAAAACAGTTAATAAAATTTATAGATATCTAAATTATTGGTGGATATAATAAAAAATGAAAGCATGAATCTAAAATTCTAAATTATCTCAGCATTCCATAGGTGGGAAAGTTAGAGGTGGAAGCATATAAGGATAATAGATACCAATTAGCTTAGGCTTTGATAGAAAAATGTAAAAGTATGTTAAAACTTCAGCAGGATATTAGTATAGGTAATATATATTAAAGATGCAGCACATTAAGTACTTGAAATAAGTATAAAATTTGTTACTTGAAGACATTTTATGGATGTCTACTTACATTTTACTGTAACATTTTCTAAATTTCACTTTTTTATAGTTTTCTTTGTAAATTAGGTATATTTTTGAATTTGTAAAAAGGAGGAAAGTGCAAATCAGGTACTATGAAAGAAACTGAAGTGATACAATTATACATTTTTGATTATTTGTTCATCTATTCTCATTTCCTTTTTTTTTTTTTTTTTTTTGAGGTGGAGTTTCACTCTTGTTGCCCAGGCTGGAGTGCGATGGTGCAAATTCGCCTCACCGCAAACCTCCGCCTCCTGGGTTCAAGCGATTCTCCTGCCTCAGCCCCCCAAGTAGCTGGGGTTACAGGCATGCGCCACCACACCTCGCTAATTTTGTATTTTTAGTAGAGACAGGGTTTCTGCATGTTGGTTAGGCTGGTCTTGAACTCTCAACATCAGGTGATCTGCCCGCCTCGGCCTCCCAAAGTGCTGGGATTACAGTCGTGAGCCACCGCCCCCGGCTATGTATTCTCATTTCTTAAATGATGGCTTGATCTCCATTCACCCCCACCAAATTCTTTTGCAGTTTATCTTGCCTATTAAATTCTGTTTAATTTTGTCGTTCCCATTACTAGAAAGGAGCAAGTGAAGAGGTTGACATTTCATTGTTCCAAGTAAGATGAGCACCCTTTTAACTGGAATTTTTTTCTCCATGTAATAATGAGTTGAGAATTGGTTCATAAAATATTATGGTTTTGAAAATGTCAGCATGGTATCTTAATGATCTAGCTTTAATTAATAATGACTTGTTGGCATGAACCTTTGGTAGTAAAGTCTTCAGAGGCTGTGTAAAGTAAACAGTTTTATATCCGTGATAATGTCTAAAGACCTAGAACTTTAACTAAGGAATGTATCCTCTCTTGCTAGTTTGGGATTATGGATACATAATGACTATTTCACTTTGAAGAATGTTCAAAGTCTAATATAAAAGTTTTTCCTCTGTGGATAAGGTATAAATATCACATTGAAATTTAGTATTAAAACTAATGTTACACATATAGTAAAAAAAAAAAAAAAGTTCTTTGTCCTTTGCTATGGTTTTAAAGGAAAAGCAGGAAAATAAGAGGCAAATTCTGCCCCTAAAAATTCTTTAAAATTCAAACATTCATTAATAGGCATTCCTGGAAGACATATGAATGGCTAATGCATGTATGAAAAAATATTTACCCTCCCAACCACCATAAGGAAATGCAAATTTAAATAACATCTTGTTGCTATCAGTTGCTAGTCCCTTGAAAGACTTTATTGATAATATCCTATGGTGATAAGGGAACAAAGAAAATGGCATTCAGATGTATTCATGGTCTAGTGGGCCATGCCCATCAGGGGGTTCTTAGGTTTAGTTAAATATTCAGATTGACCCACCTGTCATAAGCCACATCTGGCACCTGTTGCTCAGAAGAGAGGTAGCCGGGATAGCCAGCATGCTGGCAGGTGTTTGCTCTTCAGTGGGAGCCTGTGTGACGCTCCACATAGTTGTCCATACAGCCTTCTGGAAGCCGCCATTCTCTTTGGTACCCCAAGATACAACTTTGCTGCTAAGGAGTGGGTTTGAGCCTTCCTGGCTTGTAAGCCTCGTGCCCCCAGGAGCCAATATCTATAGTAACAGCTGTACTGCATAGCTTCCCAGTTCTCTGCAAAGAACATACCAGTTATAAGAGTCATTGAACCCAGGAAGGCCCAAAGATATGGTACCTATTAGGTATTTATGGTTTCTTCTCTCAAGATACAATTTATCAATTGGGTTATTTTTTCCTAAGCAATGATGCTTATAACACAGTTGACAGTATAGTTTCCTAAGAGAACAGAGCTAGAAAGTTAACCAAAGGTCAAATTCTCATATAAAAGGAAAAAGGGTGTTTTTTAACCCTTAACTCATGAAGAATAAATGAGCATAATCTCTTTTTAAGATCACATTTGGACAATATACGTTGCAAACTTTTATTGTGTGTGTACCCTTTCAAGCTGGCAATTTTGTTTTCATGGCTTTATTGTAACAAATAAGAAATATGCACAAAAATGTGTCTGTGTCTATATGTAAGTAGATTTATTAAGCATTATTTGCCATAGTTATTAATTAATAACAATCTAAATGCTCAGCAATTGCTTAAGAAAATTATAGTACATTCATATTCTAGAATAATATATACATTTATAAAATAGTTATGTCCAGAAACAACTTTAAAAGAACATATATACCAAAATATTTAGTGTGTAACTGAGTGGTGATTATCTATGTAATTTTTTAAACCATAAGTCACTAATTTTTTACTTTGATCATATATTACTTTTCTAAATAATTGCTCTTCATAAAAATTATCAGAAAATTGGCCAGGCACGATGGCTCACGCCTATAATCCCAGCACTTTGGGTGGCCGAGGTGGGTGGTCAAGAGTTCGAGACCAGCCTAGCCAACATGGTGAAACCCCGTCTCTACTGAAAAAAAAAAAAAAACACAAAAAGTAGCCAGGCTTGGTGGCATGCACCTGTAATCCCAGCTACTTGGGAAGCTGAGACAGGAGAATCGCTTGAATCCAGAAGGTGGATGTTGCAGTGGGTTGAGATCACGCCATTGCACTCCAGCCTGGGTGACAGAGCAAGACTCTGTCTCAACCAAAAAAAAAAAAAAAATCAGAAAATTATTGTCAGTTTTAATGCAAGCTACTTACATTAAATGACTGATCATACTTTTTTTTTTTTTTTTTTTTTGAGACGGAGTCTCGCTGTCTCCCAGGCTGGAGTGCAGTGGCGCGATCTCGGCTCACTGCAAGCTCTGCCTCCCAGGTTCACACCATTCTCCTGCCTCAGCCTCTCCGAGTAGCTGGGACTACAGGCGCCCGCCACCACACCCAGCTAATTTTTTGTATTTTTAGTAGAGACGGGTTTCACCGTGGTCTCGATCTCCTGACCTCGTGATCCACCCACCTCGGCCTCCCAAAGTGCTGGGATTACAAGTGTGAGCACCGCGCCCGGCCCTGATCATACATTTTAAGAGTTTGTTTTAATACCATTAAAAAAGCTTTATCTTGAACTTTCTTAATGCATTTAATGAAATTCTATGTTCTATAAACTGTGGAGCTCCATCTCACATCAACATCTGAAGTGATAATTTTGAAGTATTTCAAGCCATAAAAATCATTCAGTTCACTTTCTCATATATACTATTATGTGAAACTATGACTCAGTGATAAAAGTGGGGAAAACACATATATTTTTTATAGAATTTAGATGCCAGCTCTCAAGTTCTTTTCTCAGGTTATGGGTAGGTTAATGGATGCCATCATTACTACCTTATGGATTTGTTTTTAAATACATCCAATTTATTCTCCATCTTCCACTTGGGTAATATACACACATCATAGTTTAACATTACCTCACCCACTGATAGTCTTGCGACTCTATTTATTGGTTTAGAAAATGTAAAACAAATATTTCCTCAAGGGGTATGTGGTACTTGGAGGAATATTAAAAAGCAAAATATAATTCATGCTGTACCTTCAATAAAATAAGAATGATGTGAGAACTATTCAAAGAAATGTTTATTGCATTTGTTACCTGCTGTTTTGTATTAGCTGTGTTTCTTGTTCTCCATACAAATGGATGATGCAGAGTTAGCTGGCTCTGTAGAAGTGCCGTAGAAGTGGATTACAGTAGAAGACCAGTCTTTGGGACACAGATTGGAATTCTGATCCTGGCCTCACCACGGACTCTGTTACCCAGAGACTCAGTTTCCTCATTTACAAAACGAATAGACTAGATATCTCTTAGGTCTTTTCAACTGAAAAAACTATTAAGAATTATGTAATTTATAACATTAAGACTTATGATGATAAAATTTCTGATAATTTTGTGTTTCTTTCCTTCAGTTTATATCTGTTCAAACTAGGAATAGCACCCCAGATCCAGGATTTGTTGGGCAAAGTAGACTTCACAGGTACTACTCTTTATCTTTGTAATTTTTTACAATCTAGTTATAAAAAATACCAATACCTGGCCGGGCGTGGTGGCTCATGCCTGTAATCCCAGCACTTTCGGAGACCGAGGCGGGCAGATCACAAGGTCAGGAGATCGAGACCATCCTGACTAACGCAGTGAAACCCCGTCTCTACTAAAAAATACAAAAAATTAGCCAGGCGAGGTGGGGGGCTCCTGTAGTCCCAGCTACTTGGGAGGCTGAGGCAGGAGAATGGCATGAACCCGGGAGGCGGAGCTTGCAGTGAGCTGAGATCGTGCCACTGCACTCCAGCTTGGACGACAGAGCGAGACTCTGCCTAAAAAAAAAAAAAAAAAAAGTACCAATACCTTTTTCCCGATTTTGATATTATTGATTTCCCTTATTCCTGTATATTGATGAGAAGAGAAAACAGACCTGTCTTGTTTGTTCTTGACTGAGTTCTCCTTCCCCATGTTTGTGAAATGAGAAACTTGGGCTGGGTTCTTCCTGAGGCTCTTGTTTACAAACAACCCTGCTTCCTGATGAAGACATTTCTTGATATGATTGTACTCATTCCTGCATCCATCTCTGTCTGTAACTTTCTCTGATAATGATTATTATTATTTTGTTCTTTGTTAGAGGAGGAAATCAGTAATATGAGAAAAGAACTTGAGAAATATGGAATACAGATGCCATCTTTCAGCAAAATAGGTGGTATTCTGGCCAATGAACTGTCCGTGGATGAAGCTGCATGTAAGTCCATTTAAAATCCACACTTGCCATTGACGTGAGACTTACCTGCACTTTACCTATTGATTTTGATTACTCGAGATAGAATATTTAGAAGATACTTTAAGCACCCTAAAAGTTTTTATTATTTGTTTTATAGATGATTAATTTGAGGATGTCAGAATATAACCAAGTAATTGATTTTGGTCTTTAGACTTCTACTTGTACAACATGAATTGAGGTTCTAGAAATACCTTCATTGTCCATAGTTCTCTACTTTCTGTGTCTGTAGATTTTAGTGGTAGAGTTCATTGTTACAGGTCTTTTAGTATTGCAAGCTAATTGCAAGTATCTCTTGGAACCAACATGTTACTTTAAAATTACCCATGTTGCCCTGACCAGAGGGCAAGGATTGATTTACCATCTAACTCCTGTGGTTGACTTAGGGCTTGGTTCATTTTAGCCATTCAGTGACGTATAAATGAGTCAGAATTACTTAACAGATGCTGAGATCAGGACCAAAGACAGCCATGTGGAGAGGTTGTCAGATGCTCCATAATATGTCTCAGTTCTCTTTTTGACATATTTACTGGAAGCCAAGAAAGAAATTAAAACTGCTTGAGTTTACACAGGGTCAGTGCAACTGTCCATGTTGTCTTTTGCTGATAAAAACCTTTTTCTCTCTCTCTCTTTACTTTTTAGTACATGCTGCAGTTATAGCCATTAATGAAGCAGTTGAAAAAGGAATAGCAGAGCAAACTGTTGTAACACTAAGAAACCCAAATGCAGTTTTAACTTTAGTGGATGGCAACCTTGCACCAGAATATCAGAAAGAACTCTGGGATGCCAAAAAGAAAAAAGAGGAAAATGCAAGACTGAAGGTACTTAGATTCTGAGTAATAAAAACAGTAATGAATGTGCTTATGAGTTACTAGTTTGAAAAGCCTTAATGTTAAAAGCAATACTTTTAAATCAATTGGCTATGTTCTCTATAGCCATAGACAATTGATTTGAATGAAATGTAGCATACAAGAGGACTATACATTAGGTAAGGCAATTAGATTATATCCCTATATAAGGCATAAAAAGGAATTTTATAGGCCAGGCATGGTGGCTTATGCCTATAATCCCAGCACTTTGGGAGGCTGCAGCAGGAGGGTCCTTTGAGTCCAGGAGTTCAAGACGAGCCTGGGCACCATAGTGAGACCCTGTTTCTAAGAAAATAAAAATAAAAATAAAAAATTGGCCAGGCTTGGTGGTGCAAGCCTGTAGTCCCAACTACTCGGGAGGCTGAGGTGGGAGAATCACTTGAGCCTGGGAGGTGGAGGCTGCAGTGAGCTATGACCCTGCCACTGCACTCCAGCCTGGGCAACAGAGTGAGACCCTCTCTCAATTTTTAAAAAGGGAATTTTGTGATGAATGTTATATATTGAAAGAATTAAAAGTCATGTTGCAAAGTTACTAATGTCCCCAGGAAGTGTAGAAGTAGCAACTCATGATCATCCCTTGTTAGAAATCATCAACAGACCTTACGGTAGCTAAGTTACTTTTACATTTGGTAGTAGAGGTTAATAATTCAGTGTGTTGAAGTTCAGAGAGGATGTTTTTGGATCTACAGTCTTCATATTTTCCCAGTAGTCAATCCTTTATATTTGAGGATGTCCCTCCTGTATAAGACAGCCTGCTCGTAATCCTAACTCCATTTGTAACCACCTTTCTGTCTAGTCCATTATTGAAAAATTTGTCTACACTGAGAGCTTCTACTTCCTCACCAGCTTGTCTCTCATTAAGATCTTGCCATGTCAGTTTCAGCTCCATGACTAAAAGTAACCACTTTAGGTTTTGGCGTTTTCTCTACTGGTGGCTTCCACCAGCATCTGGCAGGGTTGGCCTCCTACCTTGAGATTCTCTGCTCCACTAGCTTATGTGCGTCCTTGCTGCCACAGTTCTCCTCTGTGCCTCTTTCTCCTCTTCCTTCTCCCTCTCAGTGTGGGGATTCTTCAAGGTCTGACATTGAATCCCTTCTCTGTTCTTCCTCCATTGAGCTCATCCACTTGTTGAAGAAATCAGCCATCAGCTTTATGCCAGCTCGTCCCAAATTGGCCTCTCTCCTCCTCCTCCAGATAACTTCATCTGTGTCCCTCTGGCTTTGAACCCATTATATCAGAAGAGCTCCCCTTGCTGACTTCCCTGGTTCAGAATGATGGCCAGCTTTGTCTCAGAAGTCTTTTTATGCCCCTGTGTCCCATCCATTGCTAGATTCTGCTGCCTAGTCTTGTTGGAGTTGAATCTGTCGCCAACCTTCTAGTCTCACCAGTCTTGCCTCAGTCCTGCCCCTTCTGACCTCATCGCATGACTCTTGTATCAAGCACCTTCCTTATGGGTCTCTCTGCCTCCTGTTACTCTCCAAGCCAATCCCTCTTAGAGCTAGAGGTTACAAAATTGATCTTTAACTACAAATCTGGTGTTAACCCACGAGAAACATCCCCCAATTCTCTATTACCTACTGAATTAAACACCAAATCTTACCTTAGCTTTCAGCTGACCCCCTCATCTTTTTGGCTCACCATGGACACACACTCCAAGCTGTAGCCTAATGTGCTAAGCTTTCTATCTGTGTAACCAAATCCTGCTGTCTGTTTCCTATTCTTGACATTATTCTGTTGCTCGAAGCCCTCATTGATTATGATGTCTTAGAAAAATTTTCTTCCCAACTAAGTATGAATACTTTCTAAAAAAATACTTATAGTACTTCTCTTAAAGAACCTATTCTGTTCTTCTAGGTATATTTATTATTTGTGTTCTTGATTTTATTAGATTAAATCAAATGAAATTGGCGCTATTCAACTGTTTTTGATCTACAAAAAATGGCAATACCAAGTGGTCCAAACTAATGTTTTCCACATTTGAAAATTAGCCTGTTTCAAAGAGTCACCGAGTCTGTCATTCATCTTTGTAGTCTGCCAGCATTCTCCCCTAGTCCCCTGCACAGAGCAGGCACTCCACAAATGCTTGCAATGAATTAAAATAATTAGGGAATGGTTTTTGTCACTCTTCACATTTTTCCATTTGAGTTTCGAGTTTTGGAAATATTTTATTTAACCTCAGAAATCAGTGAAGACTTTGTTTTGCAGAATAGCTGTATTTCAGAAGAAGAAAGAGATGCTTATGAAGAACTGCTGACACAAGCAGAAATCCAAGGCAATATTAATAAAGTCAACAGTAAGTAATGGATCGTATGAAGGAAATTGATATTTCCATAAGATACAGACTTTCTTTGCCAGAATCCCAACACAACTCTCAATTTGTATACTTGGAAAACTGCCTTATACAATGAAAAATCTACTCAGTGTCAATGTTGCTCTTAATTATGGTGCAGCATTTGGCAGTTCCCCACTGGGCTTTTTTTGGTGATCTCAGTCCACACAAAGTATCCTGAAGCTAGTTTGATTCTACCTTCCTGTTTCATTATATTCCACATTTTAAATCTGTCACTTTTGGGGCTAATACTGAAGGTCATTTAGTAAAAGATTATAACTTACAGATTGTAGTTGCTTGCCCATGATTATGCAATGATATTCTATTGGAATTGTAAAAGGTACTATTGACATCACTGCTCTCTGTGACTTCCCAGCCATTAGTCTGTAGTTTGTAAGATTTTTCTTACACTTGTGTAACTTTCGTGCCAGTGAATGGGACTATGGGCAGGCCAGATGAAATCTCATGATGGCAGCTTTGAGTCCCACACCTCTGAGCCTCTGTGGAGTCAAGCAGATGAGTTCCTCTTAGTACCTGGCTCAGGTGTGTGATTGTAAAGAACAGCAGACTCAGGTAATTAAAATAAGCATATGCAGGTTGAGATACATCAATTTTTTTTATTAGTCTTTTCTCACCTCTGGCAAAACCTATTTTTACTTGAGCATCAGAAGAGTCAGTAAGAAATGTCATTTGATGTTTATTTTTCCCTGGTCAATCTAAATAATCCATATATACCCAAAAAACTAATGCATGAAAGGCCATTTAGCCTGCTTAATAAAGCATGTGAACTCCCTGCCAAATTAAAATTTGGAGTATCCACTAATTACAACAGTCCTAAACCTTGCCTTCCTTTTAACATCCTGGTTGAGTTTTGAATATTCTTTTTTGCTTGTAACTCTTGCAAAGAAGTGTACACCCACGGTGTTACTAAGAAGTCTGCTCCTAAATCGCTGGAGATAAATATCCTAAGGGGCTCAAATAGTAATTAAGGAAAGCCCCAGAGGGTTAAAGTGAATGTCTAGGAGTTAACAACTGAATGTGTTTGAGAATATGCCTCACATACACACAACTGGGCTGAAAACTCTCAATTGCCTTTTTTTTTTTTTTTAAGGTAACACTTTAACATTTTAGGATGCATGTGCCTGTTCTTTTATTCTTGTGAAATCTTGAACATGTTACTGATGATATATGAAATACAATTTAAAGTTTGTCTTTTTGCTCTATGTGAAAGCTGAGAATTTCATGATGCTTGACAGAAATGAATTACAGGAGGAAATTACTGTTGCCAGTGAGACATCTGAGGTCCATAAGCCTAGAGAGGAAATGGCTCCATAGCCTTTAACCATCCTTTATTTTTGAAATATTTATAACCATGAAAACAGTTTTCTTTTTCATGTTAAATAAAATGCTTTATATAAATGTTTTAGTTCTTTACTCAGTGCCATAATTTCCTGACCACAAATTTAATGCCAAATTGGCTATACTTTTTTTTTCCATTTTTAAGTAAAAGGCATTGGATGTTTTGCACTAATGGTAAAACCGGCTGAAAATATGAAGGCAAGGTTTGATGGCTTTAAATGTGTAGAACATGATTGTTCTGAAGTCTTTTTATCTCTCCCCATCTTAAAATTTATAGTCCAGTAGAACTGAAAGTAACCTTAGGAAAAAAAACCCTCATTTTGATGATATGACAATGAGACAATTGTACACTTTAAAATATGTAAGAATCAGCTGGGTGCAGTGGCTCACGCCTGTAATCCCAGCACTTTGGGAGGCTGAAATGGGTGGATCACGAGATCAAGCGTTCAAGACCACCATGGCTGACATAGTGAAACCCTGTCTCTACTAAAAATACAAAAAATTAGCCAGGCGTGGTGGCGGGCACCTGTAATCCCAGCTACTTGGGAGGCTAAGACAGGAGAGAATCGCTTGAATGTGGGAGGCAGAGGATTCAGTGAGCTGAGATCGCACCACTACACTCCAGCCCGAACGATAGTGTGAGACTCCATCTCAAAAAAACTTAAAAAAAAAAAAAAAAAAGTAAGAATCATTACTTTGACAAGCTTTTCCCCAACCAGGTAGGTTATCGTATTAAAATGTTAAGGCATCCACATTCGTAGCAACCATAGTAATAGCATCAGTGACAATGTTGGTGGTAATGTCAACAGACCTGTTGTCAGAGGCCTCAGCTTTGTTCACATTATAACCATTTACCTTTCAGGTTCAGCAAATGCATTCCATTCATTGCATGATATTTTCTGTTAAGATCAGAGCTGGACATTTTGCATTTCTTTGCTTTTTTTTTTTTTTTTTTGGACTGGGTCTTATTCTATTGCCCAGTCTGGTGTTGAACTCTTGGGCTCAAGTGATCCTCCTACCTCAGCCTCCCAAAATGCTAGGATTACAGACAAAAGCTACCATGCCCTGCCTGGACATTTTGTTAAATGCAGAGTGTAAAAGAGTGGTTGATCTTACCTTATTTTTTAGAAGAAATTGTTTATTTAATAGTGTTTTTCAGGCTGGATGCAGTGGCTCATGCCTGTAATCCAGCATTTTGGGAGGCTGAGGTGGGAGGATGACTTCAGGCCAAGAGTTCAAGACCAGCCTGGGCAACAAAGAGAGACTCAGTCTTTACAAAAAAAAAAAATTTAAAAATGAGCCGGGCATGTTGGCACACAACTGTAGCCCCAGATACTCTAGAGGTTGAGGTCAGAGGATCTCCTGAGCCCGAGAGGTCGAGACTGCAGTAAGCCAAGATTGCACCACTGCACTCCAGCCTTGGCAACAGAGCAAGACTGTCTCAAAAAGAGAGAGAGAGAGAGAGAAACAGTGTTTTAAAGACATGATTTTCTGATGTTTGAAATTCAGCTGTACAAACCCATATAATAAATTTATCAAAGGTAAAGCAAGATCCTACCTAGAGTAATCTGAGATACAGCTGAAAGGCCTTGGATTAACTTTAGCAGAACAGCAAATACCACAAACGACCACTAGCCTTCCTTTCTGAAATGTTTTGGTTTGTCACATTAATTTTAAAGATAGAAATGCTAAGGTTCTCAGGTTCCTTTAGGTTAAGTGTGAGTTTTCTGGGGGATAACTTGAAGGATTCCATTAATCATAAGTATTTCCTGTTATTGAATTATATCTCTTAGTTAAAATATTGAGGGAAGATCCTTGTGAATGTATTTAGAGAAGATAAATTGTCATCTTGTCAAAAAGGGTTAGAAGAATCTTAGCTGCAGTCTACTTATGAATTAGGCAGTCAGGCTAACCCTTGAAAGGCTCTATAAATTTATGGGTATGTGTTACTTCTGCTACCCAGATGACTTCTCTATAAGGCAAAACTCTGCAATCTCTGTCTGATTTGCTCTTTCCTGGTGGCAGAGTTCATCATTCATTCTCCCATTTACTCAGCAATTTCATTTTTGTTCTCTGAAAACTATGCTGAATCTACTGTTCCAAGCATCTCAGTTTGGTCACCAAAATTCAGGTCTTTATAATCTGCACCTTACAACTGATTGAGAGATCACAGAATGTATTAGTTCATTCTCACACTGCTATAAAGAACTGCTTGAGACTGGGTAATTTATGAAGAAAAGAGGCTTAATTGACTCACAGTTCTGCATGTCTAGGGGAGGCCTCAGGAAACTTACAATCATGGCAGAAGGCGATGAGGAAGCCAGGCACATCTTCACATGCCCAAAGCAGGAGGAAGAGAGAGAAGGGGGAAGTGCTACACACTTAACCATATCTCGTGAGAACTCACTATCATCCAGGGGGAAATCTGCCCCCATGTTACAGTCATCTTCCACCAGATCCCTCCTCCAACATTGGGGATTATAATTCAACATAAGATTTGGGTGGGGACACAGAGCCAAACCATATCACAGAGTTTATGGTTGTCTCAGATGTTGCAGCAATGTGTCCGAGTGCTTGCTGTAGGCTTACCGCAGTACTTATGTATTAGGAAGATACAGCTGTAGGGCAAGTCTTGCCTCTGGTCTTCTTGTCGCTTGAAGTCTCCTTGGGGATGCAGTACTAATGCACAAGGAGCACAGGGAACATGCCTGCTGGAACTACATGGCCTAGCTTTAAATAACTATGGTGTTCACATGATGAGAAATCCTTAAGGACTGGAGCAATCTGAAGGCTTCAGGGAAGAAGTGAGACCAGAGCTGGTCCTATAAGGAAGGATTTTGGAAGGAAGTCATGCTACTCAGGACTGATCTCATACCCTAAGCCCCATCAATGCTAAGGTTCTTGTAGGCACTAACTCCAAGTATTGGATTAGTTTCAATTACTGAGATAACATTTTCAAAGCCTTACCTACCCTCTGCCTGCAGCTTTTCAGAGTTCATGAAAAGTAACTGCTTAGGTTCAAATCCTTGGGAAGAAGGGCTGGTTGGGTGAAACCGCAGTGGAAAGAGCAACCATTCTGACAAAACATGAACCCCCACCCTCAGGGCAGGCTGCAGTGGACCATATCAATGCTGTCATTCCGGAAGGTGACCCCGAGAATACGCTGCTTGCACTGAAGAAACCAGAGGCCCAGCTGCCTGCTGTTTATCCCTTTGCTGCTGCCATGTATCAGAACGAACTTTTCAACCTCCAGAAACAGAACGCCATGGTAAGTCAGAGGAGACCCCAGCTGTGGGGATGGTAACCCTGTGTACCATGGCGCACTAGGGAAGCCTAGTTAGGAAAGGGGAATAGGGATCTGGGGATCTCTAATTTGTACCAGTCCTGGTCTCACTGGCCCACCTGTACCAATTCCATGGCCTTCTTCCTTGTTAATTCTTGCTTTTAGTCTACATAAAGAATCTAAGAGCATAGTTAGGAGATTCCGGCGGTGGTCTATACATATACATGTGAAAATAGGTTGTTCTTATTCTCTGTGTGATATTTGAAGAACCTTGGATAATTTTTAGCTATACCGATGTGGTATTTTTTTTTACAATATATAATGTTTTTTGTGTAGAAAATAAGCTCAATCTGCAATTTTAGAAACTGCAAATAAGACCATTAGCACCATGGCTTTGATTTTTGGAAATTTGTGCTCCTTAATATGACAACAGCATTCAACAATAATTTCATACAAGGTTACAGTAATTAAGAACATGTTTACTAACACTCTTGTAAACCAAACAATGAAACAAAATGAAAACTACTGAAAGCAGAACCAAGAATTCAGCATATGACAAGGCTCGTATTTCAAGAAGGTGAGGAAACAACTATTTAATAAATGATATCCTTGCAAGTGTTTAAGCTTTGTTAAGAAAACATTAACTCACTACACATATATCAAAATAAATTTTCAACATAAAATATTAAATATAAAAAATAATTTTAAAAAGTAAAGTTCTAAGGAAAAACATAGGACAGTCATTGGATCTTTAAAGTCACAATCAGCGCTTATCCACACACAATAAAGAGAGGCCAAAAACATGAGCAGGCAATTCATAAAACAAGAAATATACAAACGACAAACAAAAAGTTTAAACTCAATCAGAAGTAAAAAATATATAAATTAAAACACAGTACACTTATGATTTAAAATTAGATTGGTAGAGATTAGAAAGATTTAACCCAGCATAGGGATAGATATGGGGCACAAACATCTCCTACACAGCCACTGGGCGTATGAATTATACAGCTTTTCTGCAGGGTGGTCTTAGTAATACAGATCAAAAGCCCATGATGCTGACAGTTACGTTCTAGAAAATAAGCCTGAAGGATATGAACCAAATAGCTTTGGCCACAGAGATGTTTCACAGCATTGTTTAGAATACTGAAAACCAGGAAACAAATGACTGTTAATTAATAGCAGATTGCCTGTAAATTAATAACATTTATGGTGCTTGTACATGCGAGAAATATGTGCAACCAGTGAAAATGATAATGTAAAGAATAATGACTGGAAAAGATATCCATACTAATATTAAGTGGGAAAAATGAGATTAAGATATGTAGCATTATCTTGTTTTTTGCAATAAGAAAATGAAGTCAGTTATAAAGACAAAACCTCTGCAAATGTATGTATGAATTTAAAATACATAAAAAGATATACACAAAAGAGCTTGGGTGGCAGCATTTGTTTTCTTATTCTTGCTTATTAAGACTTCTGTATTGGCTGAATGTGGTAGCTCCTGTCTGTAATCTTAGCACTTTGGGAGGCTGAGACAGGAGGATCACTTGAGGCCAGGAATTCAAGACCAACCTGGGCAACATAGGCCTCATCTTTACAAAAATAATAATAATAATTGAAAAGACTCCCTATGTTTCCTAAATAGAAATATAGTATTTGTAATAAAAGAAAAATAGCTTATTTTCTTAATTTCACTTAGGTTCTGTCATTAATATTTTCTTCCACTTCTCTGGCTCTGAAGCTCAAGGCTACTTATGCTTGAGGACACTCATTCATCCTCAACTGGCCATAGTTAACCTGTGGCTGTCCAGCCCCATTTCTTCTTCCTCTCTCCTTATCCTGTTTGCTGTATACCAATTTAGGTGTCCACGGACAGGTCACTGAAAGAGATAGAGGAAGTGAATTATAAACAATTCCATTCTGCTCTTATAATTTGATACCTTATATGTTAAACTTGTATTTAATGTAAGATATTTAAATAAAATTTACTTACATGCTCTCTATGGTAACCCCTTCTTCCCATTTGCTTTGAAAGATTAAACTATCCCTTTTTATTCTGAAATCAGTTTGCTGCAAGACTTCTGTGAAGATCCAGAAAGATATAATAATGCATTTTAAGATGAACGTTACGTTATATATTAAATACCTATAATATCCTAAATGTAAAATATGTATCAGCTTTTCCTTAGCAATTTTTTTTCATGCTCCTCCTCCTTATGTCCCTTCAATATGATGAAAAAAATATTCCTTTTGAAGTTGGGCCAATATAATATAAAATGGTTAAATGGAAGAAGATATTAAAGGGGAATCTAAGACGTATTTTTTTGGATAAGCTAAATCCAGATTTTAAATCATATAAACCTGGAGATCTGGCCAGGTGCGGTGGTTCACGCCTGTAATCCTAGCACTTTGGGAGGCTGAGGCAGGCAGATCACCTGAGGCCAGGAGTTCAAGACCAGCCTGGCCAACATGGCAAAACCTTGTCTCTATTAAAAATACAAAAAATTAGCTGGGCATGGTGGTGGGCGCCTGTAATCCCAGCTACTTGGGAGGCTGAGGCAGGAGAATCGCTTGAACCTGGGAGGCAGAGGCTGCAGTGAGCCTAGATCATGCCATTGCACCCCAGCCTGGGCAACAAGAGCCAAACTCCATCTCAAATAATAATAATAATAATAAAGCAAACCAAACCAAACAAAAAAACCTGGAGAGCTTTACTTGCTTTACCAAAAGATCACCTCAGATTTCTTCAAATATCTTGACCTGGTAATATATTTTAAAATTTCCATGAAAATGTCACTTTAACTTTTTTCGAATTAAATCAATAGTCTTGGTTTGAAGACCTTATTTTGTGCTTCAGATTATAACTTTTCGGTGAAATTCTCCCAACCTTCCCTTAACCCTTAATTCAAACTAGAAATCATTAGCTGTGCTAAAATCTTACCTGGCACTCTCAGTCAGTGACGATGTTATCTAGTCCTTGGCTTAATTATATGGCTGGACTGAGCCTTTAAGCAGCCAGTATAGCTAGGAGTAGGGATCAGCAATGGGAATGCAGACATTTGTGGAATCGTAACTTTTCATTGTAATCAACCCAGTCCCAAAAAATGATCATCTAAGGAAAGCCCAGGAGCCAAATACCTGTTCTTAAAGCCAGTGGAAAGCAGGTGGCCATGACTCCTCTTTCTGCTGAGCTATCAAGTTCTTTGACTTTTCATTGTTTGCTGAAATGTGCATTGTAAACCTCCATCATGCACATGAAGTGTGTTGTGTGGGGAGCTTATGTTGCCATATGTTTTCCAATAGAATTACTTGGCCCACGAAGAGCTTTTGATTGCGGTGGAAATGTTGTCTGCTGTTGCTTTACTAAACCAGGCCTTGGAAAGCAACGATCTTGTGTCTGCGCAGAATCAACTCAGAAGCCCCACAATAGGCTTAAACAATCTGGACAAGGCATATGTGGAACGGTAAGGAACATTTTCCAAACCTTCTTTCAGTGCAGAAATGCATGTTTGGCAGATCTTATAAGTGAGGAATTTGCCTGTTGGTGGAGAAATCCATATACCAAAACTAGTCTAAGAGCCCTTCTAATTAGTATCCTTGTTTACAGTATTCCTTCTGGGGAACAAAAAGAATCAGAAAGTGATCATCCTGTGGCAATTAATAAATGACTTTGTCATTGGCAAAGATTATTTGATAGGCTGAAAATAAAGGAACTATTGGAAACATACCTTTCCTTGGGCGTCCTTTGGAAACCGCAGAATGTAGAAGAGTTGGAAGCAACTTTAGTAATCATCCAGTCCAGTTCTTTTATGTCACTGATGCAGAAACAGAATCCAGGTTATGGACCTAAAATTGGGCAGTTGGGCCCCAAACTCCACTCTTCTGATTATTAAGCCAAAGAAATCCTGAGACCACAGTGGGTCATGGCAGTGGGTAACAACATCCATTTATCTTTCATTTCATGTTTCTGAAGTGTGCTACCAGATAGTACAACTGTGATAGCATTATTATAAAACACTATAGCGGATCTAGAGAGAAAATCGAATGGCCAGAACTGGGAGCCAGAAGAAAGAGTTGCTGAGATAAAAGCCCCAGTTAAAATGAGTGAATCTTGGATTCGTGTAACCACCAGGGGGAGATGTCTGCACAGATCTTGACAAAAGCTCTTTTCAGCTACTGATTTTGGAATGGCTCTAATAGGCAGGTTGGCTAATTCTCTTGGGTCATGTACAGTTGCAAAGGAAAAACCAGAGATTTCTTAGGTTAAGCAAATGGTATTTGACCACTTGTCTATGTAGTGAATGGCCAAAAAGTAATGGAAGGATGGTGGGTTTTCCTTGTTTTTAGTCTTTTTGGAGAAACTAATTCTCTTGTTCTACTTAAATTTGGCCATCTGGTTCATATGACTCCTTAGAGTGTGTTTCCAAGATAATTTATATCTACTTCCACTGTTTCTTTTAGTTGTTAATGGCACCATTCTCTCCTGTAAACTTAGAAACCTGAAGCTCAATTTGAGTTTCCCTCTGCCCTCAGCTGGGCACCCTTGTGCTCTAAAGAGCCTGCTGTCAGTAGCCAGTCTATGTGCCTTATACCTCTGCAAGATGTTTCCATTTCCCTGCAACCACCCTCATTTAGACTTCTCACTTTTGCTTCTGTAGTAACCCCTAAATTGGTCATCCTACTTCTTTTCTCTCCCCATTCATTAATCATTCCTACCTAACCAGGCTTTGCCATACTTTCTTAGTGCTAGAGTAGAAGACAGAGCTGGTCAATCCCTTATGAAGCTTACAGGCTAATGGGGCGTCTTGGTGAGATAACTGTCAAGACTATTCCACGTATTTAGCATCCCTGGCAACTGTCCTCCACATGACAGTAGCCCCCGACTCACCCATTCTGATGATCAAAAATGCCTGCTTCCTCATTTACAAATACCCTTAAAGAAGTGGTCCCGTTCTATTTGAAAACCATATTTATACCTGTAGTTTCCATCTGGGACCTACAGATGGAGCCTCACAGTTCGAGTGTTCTGTGTGAAGAACTTTTAAAATGTGTTTTGATTTTTTTTTTTTAATTTAAATACATTCTGGAACTAGAAGACCCAGTACTGACATGGGATTTAAGGGCCCACTTGGGTTCTTGTATTGACACTTTTATTGGCCCCAAATGATCTTCTACAGCCTTGGCATTTTACTTCCAAAGTCAGCATCTTAACTTGGGATCTTGGAAGCCCAGTTTTGCAGATTATCACGTTTGAGAAACACGGCTCTGTCCAGGGCCTCTCCCCATAGAGTGCAGGTTCTTCATAGCACAAGTGTGCTGTGCATGGCCACCTTGACAAATTCATGCAAAGTCTCTCCCTATTCACCATGGCTTCTACTCTTGGAGCTGTGTTTTCCCAGAGAGATTCTTTTGTCTAATTCTCACAAACGTATTGTATGGGTTAACATTAGCCTTGGGCATACACTGTTCCCAGATTAACTGTTCTAAAATGTAGCCCTGTTAATAATTCTGTTTGATTGTTCCTTGTTCTCATCTGAATTAAGAACAAACTTCTCATTCTAAGCATGTTGCTCTGACCTTACCTCCAGCTCCATCCCTACTCGTATTTTGCACTTTAGCCAAGTCCAAGTGTACTTTCTGGTCTCTGTGTTCCTATGCATGGTCCTCTCACCATCAGGAACTTGGTGCCTTTACCCAGCTCAGCTAAACACAGTATTGGAGCTTCTGAGCCCTGCCTACCACACATTATGTTCCGTGAGGTATATCCGTTCTTCTCCCCACCCCAGCATCTGATGTTATCTCTCCTAGGAGGTAGCATGATGTGGTTAAAGGAGCATATGCCTTGGAACCAAAAATATCTGAGTTTGACCCTCCCTAACTAAGCCTTTTTCCTTCATCTATAAAGCACAAAAACAAAAGAAACAAAAGCCCCACTCTGCATTTGCAGAACTGTTTTGAGGATTCAGTGTTTGATTCAGTGCCTGTCCCAGGGAGGGTGCTCCACCAATAAGGGTTTCCTTCCACTTCTTGCTTTGAACCCTGTTATATCTACTCTTGTGGACTCTCTACTTTAACGGCCCTTCCTGTGCTCTGCTTTTATACCTTTTTGGAATTTTTGTCGTCTTACCCACTAGTCTGAAAGCATAAAGGCTGCACCTTTTTCCTCCTACTATTCCTGTAGTGCCTGCCACGTTTTACATGTAGTAAGTGCTCACAAACATCTGCTGAACTAAATTGGATCACTGATCTTCTCAGAGCTTCCCAGGTCTCTTAGATGTAGGGTCCAGCCCCACAGGCTCAGTGGGTCTCTCCCTGTGTGCGGTGACGAGAGAGTGTAGAAATAAAGACACAAGACAAAGAGATAAAAGAAAAGGCAGCTGGGCCCGGGGGACCACTACCACCAATGCGCGGAGACCGGTAGTGGCCCCGAATGTCTGGCTTCGCTGTTATTTATTGTATACAAAGCAAAAGGGGCAGGGTAAAGAATGTGAGTCTTCTCCAGTGATAGGTAGGGTCACGTGGGTCACGTGTCCACTGGACAAGGGGCCCTTCCCTGCCTGGCATCCGAGGCAGAGAGAGAGAGAAGACAAAGAGAAAGACGGCTTACGCCATTATTTCTACATATCAGAGACTTTTAGTACTTTCACTAATTTACTACTACTGTCTAGAAAGCAGAGCCAGGTGTACAGGATGGAACATGAAGGTGGACTAGGAGCGTGACCACTGAAGCACAGCATCACAGGGAGACGGTTAGGCTTCCGGATAACTGCGGGAAAGCCTGACTGGTGTCAGGCCCTCCACAAGAGGTGGAGGAGCAGAGTCTTCTCTAAACTCCCCTGGGGAAAGGGTGACTCCCTTTCCCGGTCTGCTAAGTAGCGGGTGTTGTTCCTTGACACCTTTTGCTACCACTAGACCATGGTCCGCCTGGCAACGGGCATCTTCCCAGATGCTGGCGTCACCGCTAGACCAAGGAGCCCTCTGGTGGCCCTGTCCAGGCATAACAGAAGGCTCGCACTCCTGTCTTCTGGTCACACCTCACTATGTCCCCTCAGCTCCTATCTCTGTATGGCCTGGTTTTTCTTAGGTTATGATTATAGAGCAGGGATTATTGTAATATTGGGATAAAGAGTAATTACTACCAACTAATGATTAATGATATTCATATATAATCATATCTAAGATCTATATCTGGTATGACTATTCTTGTTTTATATTTTATTATACTGGAACAGCTTGTGTCCTCAGTCTCTTGCCTCGACGCCTGGGTGGCTTGCCGCCCACACTTAGATTAGTAGACTCCTTACTAGTCTGTCCATAGATGAGGTGAAGAGAACTGAGAGCAGTGAGAGGAAAGGACATTGATCTGTTTGGGTAAACTACGGAATATTTGCCAAAGTTGGTCACTTCAGTACTGGAGAGAAATACTCAATTGGAAAAGGCTGTGGAGCTCTCGTGTGTCACTTTTTTTTTTTAATTTTTTTTATTATTATACTTTAAGTTCGGGGATACATGTGCAGAACATGCAGGTTTGTTACATAGGTATACACGTGCCATGGTGGTTTGCTGCACCCATCAACCCACCATCTACATTAGGTATTTCTCCTAATGCTATCCCTCCCCGAGTTCCCCACCCCCTGACATGCCTCAGTGTATGTTGTTCTCCTCCCTGTGACCACATGTTCTCATTGTTCAGTCCTACTTATGAGTGAGAACATGCGTTGTTGGTTTCTGTTCCTGTTAGTTTGCTGAGAATGATGGTTTCCAGCTTCATCCACGTCCCTGCAAAGGACATGAACTCATCCTTTTTTGTGGCTGCATAGTATTCCATGGTGTATATGTGCCACATTTTCTTTATGCAGTCTATCATTGATGGACATTTGGGTTGGTTCCAAGTCTTTGCTATTGTGAACAGTGCCGCAATAAACATACAGGTACATGTGCCTTTATAGTAGACTGATTTATAATCCCTTGAGTATATACCCAGTAATGGGATTGCTGGGTCAAATGGTGTTACTTTTAAAATCTTTTCCTTTATAGCTTGTTTTTGTTCATTTCTAAAGAAATGATGGGTAGTTGTATTTCTTTCTGTGTTTATTTTTAACTTTCTCATTTCACTCCTGTTGGGTCAGCATTTAGACGTTAAGTGTATGGGATGCCCATAAGGACTTTGCGCTTTTGGAATGGTCTCCATCTGTGAGGGACACTAACCAGTGCAAGTTACCGCTTATTCAAATTGTTATTGTGGTCAGTATTATTTATTATATGTTACTAGTGTATTTCACATCTGCACTTGACGAGGCCTCATTCAGCTACAGACAATAAATTGTTACCACCATTTCCTATTTTTGAATGATGTTTTTCTCTCAAGCTACTCTCTATGGAAGACACTGCATGTCATCTTGAAGCATGCAGAATTTTGAAAAAGTTTGTCACAACCAAGAAAATAGTTTTAGACTTCATATAATGTTTCTTCTTTTAACCTCTGCCATTACTAGATCCCTAGAGACTATTCAGAATTCAAACTGCAGAGTGACTCATTATGTACACAGAAGATTGTTCTTCATTGCCCTGGTGTAAAGACATAAAAGCACACTAAACTATCTGGTTTTATTACTTTTGGCTGGAATAGTTCATGTTAGCCTATGGTTGTAACATTGGTTCTGTGAAAATTGGAAAGTGGGAAAATTGATAATTGAGAAGTAAAAGTTTCTTAATATATCAGTATGAGTAAGTTTTTCCCTGAAATTTCCCCAGACAGAAAAAAAGTAATTGGAGTGGTTGACTAAACTGTATCTTCCAGAGGGCTATGCACAGTAAGAAGGGTCATTGGTCATAAACAATGGGTGAGAGGGCCATTTTTAATTTTAATTTTATTTTTTTATGGAGACAGAGTTTCCCTGTGTTGCCCAAGCTGGTCTTTAACTCCTGGGCTCAAGCGATCCTCTCACTCAGCCTTCCAAATTGCTGGGATTACAGGTGTGAGCCACTACACCAGGCCTAAGAGAGATTTTTGAGTATTGGCTAGGAGCCTTTGGAGAAATGGGCAGGTAAAAAGGAATTTCAGTATATACTGGTTTAACTCATGTGCCACCTCTTCAGGACAACATACGGTAAAGATCATGCTACTCAGCAAGGTTTCTGGAACTACGTTTGCATGTTATCTGATTCCTCAGTGGCATATTAGGCCTCAAAGTGGCTCTATATTAGGGTTGTAGTAGAAGAGGTCTTTTAAAACTTAGATTTTGGAAGGAACAAGAGAAATAATGAAAAGGACCCTTGATGATAGAATGATTGAGACCCATAGTAACTCTGAATTTTGTCCTGTAACAATCATCTGAAGGCTGAGAAGAACCAAGACATACAAAGGGGAGGAAAATTAATAACCAGGGAAAAGTAATTTCACAGACTTGAAAGCTTTCAGTTTTGCTTGAGTTAGGTACAAGTTTTGATTTTGAAGAGCTTTCATTAAACAGAATTTGTTCATAAAAATACTTTAAGAAAATACCATTAGTACAATTAAGCCTGGTATATGTTGACAGAGCTACCCAAGACAATTTTATTTGCCTTTCTACTCTTTGTCTAACCTCATAACAACTACGTTTGACCATGTGTCATAGTTGAGAAACATAACATGAACAAAGAATGAATGTCTCTGATTAACATCATAATTATTTTCTCTTCCACAGTTACGCAAACACACTACTCTCTGTTAAACTAGAAGTTTTATCCCAAGGGCAAGATAACTTAAGCTGGAATGAAATTCAGAATTGTATTGATATGGTTAATGCTCAAATTCAAGAAGAAAATGACCGTAAGTATAAGACACTTTCCTTCTCTAGCATAGTGGAAGAAGGTATCTGGACAACTTAGTTTTCTAGATTAGGGCTTTAAGTTTTTGCTCAAGGAACTTTGTGAGAACAAACTCCGCTAATATGCATACCTTTATTTATAGGTAGATTTTATGCCTATACCAATATGTTATAAACATTACAAAGCCTACACAAGAATTCATAATAGAATAAAATACACAAGTAAAATACCTGATATTTTCTGGTTATTTGTACTTCAGAGACAGCTAAAGAACTCATATTTTTTTTTTTTTTTTTTTTTTGAGACGGAGTCTCGCTCTGTCGCCCAGGCTGGAGTGCAGTGGCGCAATCGTGGCTCACTGCAAGCTCCGCCTTCTGGGTTCATGCCATTCTCCTGCCTCAGCCTCTCCGAGTAGCTGGGACTACAGGCGCCCGCCACCACGCCTGGCTAATTTTTTGTATTTTTAGTAGAGACGGGGTTTCACCGTGGTCTCGATCTCCTGACCTCGTGATCCGCCCGCCTCGGCCTCCCAAAGTGCTGGGATTACAAGCGTGAGCCACCGCGCCCGGCCTAATCACTCATATTTTTAAGCACCCAATTTTATTTTGACCTTTTATTTGGGCATCATTTTTTCTGAAATATGACATGATTTTTCTGCCCCACAAATGGAGAAATTGGAACACAATCTAACTGTTGCTTAATGATCACAAATCATGGTTATTTGCTGTGTTTCTAGAAATTATGAGCTGCCAGCATGAAAGCATACCAACCTCGAGAAGATATGCCCTGAAACATGCTTTCTTGAATATCAGCTTGCTGCTTTATCATTTGCATCTTGCTTATGAAAATAGAGTGAAGAATGAGGAGCTATGTAGCTTCTACAGTCCATACATTCACTGCTTTTCTGTATGTAGTATGCATTACCAAATTCAAGCTTCAAGCTGTGTTTTCCACCATGAAAACAAAGCAACACCATCTTCTGTGGCTTATGAGCTTTTGACTTGTCAGCAACAGTGGATGGGTGTTGCTAAAATCATTGATCTCTCCTCCACCTTCCAGCTTTGACTTTTCTAACTCATTTGCTCCAAGCTTGCGGATAGAGTGGGCAGATACTTCTCTCACAGTTTATTATGTTTTATTCTAGTGTGTTTAGGTAAGGTCTTAGGTCTGGTCTTCTAATGCTGTATTTAGGAATACTAAGATCACTCTTGAAATAAAACATATGACTTTGTTAATTAATTCCATTTGCAAAGTTTTCTTCTCTTTCTTTGCTATATCCTGTAAGTACTGGGCCAAAAGTCAAGGCCAGTTTTGGTTCTTGTTTTTTAAACATATTCTCACTTTAAGCCCCTACTATAAAACCGGATCCAGTTGTGCTACCGTATATAAGGTACCACGGATATACCACTTTTACACTGATCCCTGGACACTTTCATTTTGTCCTTTTCAAGCTGTACACAAATCTAAATTTCTTTCGAGACAGCACAGCTTCCTGTTGCCTCTGCATTTCCTTTCAGTGAAGCATTTAAAATCTCTGCAATCAGACGGCTTGCTCACACCCCACTTAGCTCTTTTCTGACACTTGGCTTGGGAGTTTATGGTTCTTGCCAGACGTTAGTCAAGACGCAAGCTCTAATATGAGCAGATGTTCAACATCATCAGGGGAGTTGGGGGACCACCACTGCTCCTAGTGTCCTGCTGCAGAGCTCAGTCCCCCAGCCTTCTGCCCTTCTCCACAACCTCCTCCTTAATGCTCTGAATCTCCTTCTGCAGTGGTTTGGTTGCTATGGCAACTGCCACCCAAGAAGTAGGATTCCTTTCTTTTGGTAGGCAAAACAAAGACTAATGTCACATCTTTGCTTTCTAACTTTTTCTCCAATTCTTGGCAATACCCATGCTTCAGTTCTGCTTTGGTTATTTTTGTACGTGTTGCTTACACAAATGAAGGTATGTTAGTTCTCAGTGCTGAAAGATGGTAGAGTTGACATTGATTAAAAGGGGGAAAATGCCAGTTTTGTTCTTGGCTATCAAATAGAGCCTTTGCTTTATTTGATTACTGGGGAAGAAAAAAACAAGTAACATTTGCATAACTTAGAGAATAGTCTTTTGTAAGTAGATATTATTTTTAAGCAAAAATCTCATTTGATTGCTGTGGCTTTTATCTATCAAGGTAACAGCACTACTAAGTTATTCTCCCCAGGACATTTCACACAGCCACTATAACACTTCTGTTAAATATCTTGTCATAAAGGACATATGCCATAACCAGAAAATGTATTTCAGACACTAATATTTCCTTTCTGGAATTTGGGAACTTCAATACAGAGTATTTAATTTATCTGTGTTTTGGTTTTATTTTTTTCTTTTGTCAGAATGAGTTCCTGAAGTATTGAGTTTGATATCATGTTTAGGCAATTCTTCAAAATCTAAAATTTCTAAAATACACCATTGTAACCAGGCAGGAATTGCTCAGTATAGTAATTAAGTCATCTGAGGAGCTGAGAATTTTTCATGGACGTTTTGAAGGTGCATTACTCTTGCCTCCCCACCTTATTCTTGCCACATGCTCTGAGATCTAATTCCATATCTGAGTTGTGATGTGGGTGAGGTAAGCAGCTAATGGAAAATGAGAAATATAGAAGGTGAATTTAATGGAGAAGCTAGCTGCTGAATGCATTTCCTCAGGCTCTGTTGATTTCTTACTGAAAAGTTTACTTTTCCCAGTAGAGCCATAAAGGAGCATTATTTTAAACCATATAGCCTATATCAGGAAATTTTCTTCTTTGAGTTTTTGCTCTTTAAATTTGGTAGGTACAATTCTGTGTAGGTTACCTCATCTGCTGCCTCAAATACGTGAACTCTAAAAGAACGCCCACTCTCTTGTGGACTAGAATGTTATAGTAATACGTATTGATGTAAAGAAGTGGACTATGGGCTGAGTGAAGCTCAGCAATCTTTGTTCAAATAGGATTTCCTTTTTATTTGTAAACAGAGGAAGTGATGCACATGTTCCCAGAGGGCTTCTGGGTAATCTTTCAGCTCCTATGATGTCATTCACTATGACCTCAGCAGCTGGTATTCTTAGAAACACAGCAGACAACAACTTTAGCAGGTGATTTCAATCAAGTCAGCTGAAATGCACTCATTTCCAGGTGATTGGCCTTGGTTCTGCTAAGACCATTTTTGGATGGGGTATTTTAAAGGTATTTAGAACAGCTTACCCAAGGGGGGTGACCAGAGAATGGCACTAAATATTCCATGCGCTCCAGTTTATAAATCCTGCAGGGTAAAACGACAGTAACTTGTATATAGCTAATACTTAGACTTTCCAGAGTTCTCCCAATGTTTACAGATAATATAACTTGCACATTAGAGAAATACTTCTGCTTTTTCTTCAAACATATTTAAGTATTATAGTCTGGAATGATTTCTAGGAGTTTTAGATGATTTCATTCTTATTACAGGTAAATCTTTTCATTCTTAACGAAGTGGTGGTTATGGGCTCATCTATTCAAGAAATATTTAGCTAAATATTTTACCTTTACTTGAATGTCAAGCTGGAGATACTTTTTTTAAAAATGAGAAGTACTCATTCTATTTCATGGCATATCACATTTGTGAAGTGACTGGTGATCATTTTAGATGAAATCTAATGGAAAAAATGAGAAATATGAAGTTTGGCCTTAAAAATGCTTATATTCTAAGCTTATTGTTCATTAATATCTAGTTTCTTTAACAGTTCTTATCCATCAGTACTAACCTAGAAAGCAAAAGCTCCTTGGCAGTGTGTGTATTATGTGTTATATATATATATATATATATGTGTGTGTGTGTGTGTGTCTGTGTGTGTGTGTGTGTATGTGTGTGCATGTCTATCTAAATGCATTTTTTTATGAATGGATGATAGTTTATTTTTTAATAATAAGGTATTGAGAAGTAACCTCCAGATAGATCCGTTTCATTAGAATTGTAAAAACTTTTCAGGTTTCATAGTTTGACTTCTGTGCATTTCATTTGTGAACACTATAGTCAGTCTCTCTCTCTCTATATCTCTCTCTCTCTCTCTCTCTCTCTCTATATATATATATATATATATATTTTTTTTTTTTTTTTTTTTTTTTTTTGGTGGGGGGAACAGAGTCTTACTCTGTCACCCAGGCTGGAGTGCAGTGGTGCAATCTTGGCTCACTGCAACCTCTGCCTCCTGGATTCAAGTTATTCTCCTGCCTCAGCCTCCCAAGTAGCTGGGACTTGAATAGACATTTCATTTCTTTAAAGATGATGTACAAAGGGAAAATAAACACATGAAAAGATGCTCAAAATCATTAGTCACTAGAAAAATACAAATCCAAACCACAATATGATACCACTTCACACCCACTAGGATGGCTGTAATAAAAAAGACAGCAAGTTTTGGTCAGAATGTAGAGAGCTACTCAGGAGGCTGAGGCACAAGAATCGCTTGAACACAGGAGGCGGAGGTGGCAGTGAGCTGAGATCATGCCACTGCACTCCAGCCTGGAGGACAGAGCAAGAATCTCTCAAAAAAAAAAAAAAAAAAAAAAAAAAAAAAACCCAGCAGCTGGGACCTTGATAGAAGTTGCATTGAATCTGTAGATCAATTTAAGAAGTATTTCCATCTTAACAATATTAAATCTTCCAATTCATGAACATTGACTATCTTTTCATTTATTTGTCTTTAAGTTTTTTCCCATGGTGTTTTATAGTTTTCAGTGTACATGTCTTATGTTCCTTTCATTAAATTATATCTAAATATTTATAATTATAATGTATTTGTAGTTGCATTCTATTATGAATTGAATGTGTTCTTAATTTTATTTTCAGATTGCTTATTATGAGTGTATAGAAACATAATTGGTTTTGTGCCTGGATCTTACATCCTACAGCCTTGCTGTACTAGTTTATTAGCGTTTTGCAATCGGTGATACTAGAGAAGTTATAATGTACTGTGACTTAAAAGGAAAACTACTTCTTCATTTTCTAGGAGTTGTAGCTGTAGGGTACATCAATGAAGCTATTGATGAAGGGAATCCTTTGAGGACTTTAGAAACTTTGCTCCTACCTACTGCGAATATTAGTGATGTGGACCCAGCCCATGCCCAGCACTACCAGGATGTTTTATACCATGCTAAATCACAGAAACTCAGAGTAAGTTTTAGTATATCTGTTTCTTTTACATTTTACAGGCTGGGTGGCAGAGGGAGGGAAGGAGAAGGATTTGACCCATTTACGTTAAATCTCATGAGCTTCTTGTCCCAACAATTACCCATGAGTCAGAATGGAAATAATAGAGCTGTTATTTTCCTGGTACCAAACATTAGGGGGAAACCAGCTCCAGAGCTATTTATTGCATTAATTCTTTGACTAAAAACTCAGTTGCAGGTGAGTTCTTGTTCAGAGTTCAACTCATTGACTATTTCCTTAGTAGATACTATGTGCACAATTCAGTCCATAGCTTCTGGTAGGGAAGATGGGGATACAGAGGGACACATAATACCATTTGAATGTTCTCTGACCTTATCTTCAAAATGCTTAGAAACTGATTAAGGCAGTGGACATTGTCACATGGAACACTTAAGTAATAGTAAAGATAAGGGTGTGCAAAGTGTCAAAATGAGAGATACACAGATTGATTCATGGATATTTGAGGTTGTCGGGGACTAGAATCCTAAGAGAAGTTGGTGTGGAGGTAGAGCAGAAGCTGTCCTCTCAAAGACTAGTGGCTTTTTCTGAGTACAGAGCTTGTACTGCTATTATAAGGAGCCCCACAAAGACTGGCCTCTGTGATAAGGCCAATGGGCTGAGTGGTGAGGCTGATATGATCTGTCACCTAAGAGTGGGAGTGATGCCACCTGGGACCTAGCCACTTATGGCTGCCATGTCTTCAGGTGCAAACCCAACTGAAAGGGTGGTCATCTCCTCTGTCTAGGTCTTTAGAACCTAGGAACTGCCTCATTCGAAACAGGAAAAACATCCTTGGTTAATGCAAACATTTATTGAGAACCTACTATTTGTCAGGCATGATATTAAATACTCATGTGTATCATCTCATTTAATCATCACAGCAATTCATAATAGCTTTCTGAACCATTTTGCCATCATTATTGCCATCTTACACATAATGAAACCAAGATTAAGTAACTTGTTGAAAGCTATCTAAAATGTGACCGGGCACAGTAGCTCACACCTGTAATCCCAACATTTTGGGAGGCCAAGGCAGGTGGATCACTTGAGGCCAGGAGTTCAAGACCAGCCTGGCAAACATGGTGAAACCCCATCTCTGCTAAAAAATAAAAATAAATACAAAATTAGCCAGGTGTGGTGGCTCACACCTATAATCCCAGCTACTTATGAGGTTGAGGCACAAGAATCTCTTGAACCGAGGAGGCAGAGGTTGCAGCGAGCTGAGATCGCACCACTGCACTCCCACCTGGGTGACAGAGCAAGGCTCTGTCTCGAAAATAATAAATAAAATAAAATAAAATAAAACAAAATCAAAGCTATCTAAAAGGTAATTAGTCCTGAGACTACATACAGCTCAGGTCTGTCTGATTCAGAAACATTATAATTATGTATTAAGGCAGATGGGAAAAGATGTTTATTGCAGCTTTGTTTGCAATAACAAAACATGAAAAGCAACCTAAATGTTGTTAAGCAAAAAAAAAATCATGCTGTGATGTGCACATAAATGGAATATAGACTTGTGTATGTGTTGGGGGGAGGGGCACACACACTCTTATATGTGTCTAAAATATTTCTGGAGGGAGGATACCTTCTGGAAGGTGAACTAGAAGGCTAGTATAGATGGGAGATTTATTTTTCACTCCGTTTTTGTACTGCTTGGATTTTTAAATTTTTTAAGGAGTGTATGTATTAAATAATTACTGTTTCTAAACTTTTAAAAACCAATGTAAATCCTATCCTCACTATTCCACTGCCTCATTGAAGGTGGAGAAACGTATCCCCCATGGTGGCGCCCTCTGCACTGCCAGCCTTCCGACAGGAACAGCAGTGGCATTGCCTGACCCTCCTCACTTTGCCAAGCGCCCCCACTCACATCAGTCTTTCTCATTTAAGCCTCATACCACCTGTGGAATGGGTGCTGTCTCATCTGATGTGAATGAGCCTGAGGCTCAGGGCGAATGCCTGGCCAGGGTACAGCCAGTGAGTGGGAGAGTGAGGACTCATACACAAGCCTGGAGTCCATACATCGCAGGGGGTGGAGAGTGGGCCTTCACCTTGATGTTTCCACTGAGGTGGCTGTGACCATGGCACATGGTAAACTTATAAGCGTTGGAAGACAAAGTTATTTGCTTTGAAGATAGACATCATTCAGATCCTGGCTTTGCCACAAATTAGTTATGTGATCTTGGTCAAGTCATCAAATCTCTATATGCTTATTTTTGCATGTATAAAATTGGAATAATAGTACCTGTCTTACAGGATTATGGTGAAGGTTCAATGAGAATATACAATATGTAAATATATATCAATATATAACTATAGGTACTATTAATGAAGAATATGTGCACGTGTTTGTGTAGCTATAGCATTTAGCATGGAGCCTGGCACCAAAAAAAGGGCTTAAATAATGTAGCTAGTATTATTGTGGGCACCTATGGTTGCCTCCCAAGTAAGGGGTGAGTGATGTCAATATCTTAAGGTTCTTTTTTTTTTTTTTTTTCTTTTTGTGAGATGGAGTCTCGCTCAGTTACCCAGGCTGGAGTGCAGTGGCGCCATATCAGCTCACTGAAACCTCCACCTCCCGGGTTCAACCGATTCTCCTGCCTCAGCCTCCCGAGTAGCAGGGACTACAGGCACCTGCCATCATGCCCAGCTAATTTTTGTATTTTGTAGAGATGAGATTTCACCATGTTGTCCAGGCTGGTCTTGAACTCCTGACCTCAGGTTATCCACCTGCCTCGGCCTCCCAAAGTGCTGGGATTACAGGAGTGAGCCACCGCACCTGGCCTCAAGGTTCTTACTAGACATAGAGTCTGCTGTATTCACACGCCAAAGTCGGAATCTTCTGAGGACAAGTAGAGACAGACCTGGGTCCCTGTCTGCCCACAGCCACATGGGGGTTTGTCTTTGAGGTGAGCCTGACTCCACAAACCCAAGGCCTTTCATAGGCAGGCAGTATAGGTCCCTTCTAGACTGAGCATTCCAATCTAGATTGAGATGGAACTCCACAGGAGTCCTTTGAAAGAAGCCTTTGAGTGCCCACACCATGCCAGCTCTGTGTCAGGCATCCTTTCTAGGTGCAGAAACGGTAGCTTTCATGGTGTGATTAGAGCATTAATATGGAGCCTAGGGATCTGGGTTCTAGTTCAGGCATTAAATCGCTGTTAGACTATAGTTAGAGGTTTGAAATATACTGGCAATTACTAACAGATTTAAAATACTGCAGGTCCAAGCAATAAATCATATTTGGTTAAATTCCTGTTTTTAAGCTGTTTTCTTTCTCTGTTCATTGACTTTGAAACTTTCTTTTCTCAGCCTGTTCTTTTTTCTTGGAAAAATCCTAATTCTGTTATTTGGCAATGTCTTTAATGTCTTTGTTTTTCCCCTCTGCCTTTTTTTTTTTTTTTGGAAACAGGATCTTGCTCTGTTGCCCAGGCTGGTCTCAAACTCCTGGGCTCAAGTGATCCTCCCACCTCAGCCTCTCAAGTAGCTGGGATTATAGGCACAAGCCACCACATTCAGCATCCTCTACTATTTTGATTCCTAGAAGTTTCCAGTTGTGTGTTTATGATGGTATTTCAGAACTTGTCTTCCCAAGTTCTGGCCTTGGAAAATAATAGAAGAAAATTATATTGCTGGTATTATCAGTATAAAGTAAAACTGTGCCAAAGCATACGGCCATTAAAGGTCACGATGGGTAACATCTTCATAGAATGGATGCCCAGTTTTATCAAAGGTGGAGGACGGTAATGGAAGTTGGTGAGGATTCTTGGTCCTCTTTAGCAGTCTTTCAAGTATAACCTTGTGTAGCTACCAAATTCCTTTTGCCTCTTGTAAAGAGACTTGAGTAATGGTCATGTTGACTTTAACACTTTTTCTATGTCTGTTCCCTGGGTGGTGTGCTATTTTACAATTGAAGGTTTTGCTTGTGAACATATGAATTATATACTCCACCAAAAAGTTCTGTTTTGCTCCTTGTATATACCATAAAAACTGTGTGCTTTTAACGAATATTGCTGTATTTTTTCCCTAGGTAAAACTGTGTTGTAATTAATGACTTAATTTTCAGAAGTCAATTCCTTCCATTTAAGATTTTATCTTCTTGAAACTTACTTTAGGTTTGTTTTTCATCCTCACTTTAGTGTTTACCTGAGTTTTGCTCTTTGCATAACCACACACATGTTATAAAGGGTCTTCATGTGGAAGCTTTTTACTTAAGTCCAATGAAATAGAAAACTGTGTACATTTAAAAATATGCATTTAAAATTTTTTTTATTGTTTTGTTGGATAGAAATATACAGTCAAGGCAGATTCCTACAGACTTGTAAATTCATCTCAGGAATCCTTTATGCTTAAAGTTTCCTCAGCCCCATTTATATTCACTACTCTGATTCACTCTTTACCACTAATATCTTCCCTGCTGTCTAATCACTGAGTTAAGGGAAAAATAGTCATTTACTTACAGGAATATAATGGGTATTAATAACAAAATTCCATTTCCCCATTAAAAGCTATGTCTAAGAAAAAAAATAGTGGAGGCATTATTTAAAATTTCTAAATGGCCTTGTGAGTATGGTCTTAGTTTAGTTTCCTTATTTTTTTGTATGCCCAACCTGAAATGATATCATCCTGTATCATCACAGTATGTTGCTTTTTCAGTATGAAGTTAATGGGCTTTCCTGCTATTTAACTGCTTTGAGATTTTAAAAATTCATTCAGCCACATAGTATTCAAAGCATGGAGCTGGGTGCCACAAAGACTTGGGCCTGGCATCACCCAGAAGCTCAAGGAAGGGAGAGGATGAGCACCTTCTCCATTACACATGGTACTTGATTGTTCATGGAATTAAAATTTAAATATAAATGAACTATATATAAATGCCATAATAAAAAGTATACGAAAGTGCTTTGGAAGTACAGATAAGAAAAGTGACACTTCTAGCCTGAGAATCAGGGAAGAATGGTCCTTCAAGGACTTGAAAAAATGGACAGAATTAAGGCAAAGACATTAGGACTAGCTTTTCAGTCTGAGGCAGAGTGGAGATACAGCAGAGCAAGAGGTTTGGTTGGTGCCTATATCACAAGCAAGGTTTAATGGGAAGTTGGATTAGCAAGTTAGCCTTGAATGCCAGGCTAAAGATTTATGATTTATTATAGACGCAGTGGAATTAGTGGAGATGTTTTAGTGATGTATCCTAACTGATATCTAAGGAAGATTAATCTGGCAGGACTTATGAAGTGGAGGGTAGGCTGGCAGTGGAGAGAATGGTTAGAAGGTAGAGGTGGGCTGGGCGTAGTGGCTCATGCCTGTAGTCCCAGCACTTTGGGAGGCTGAGATAGGAAGATCACTTGAGACCAGGAGTTCAAGACCAGCCTGGGCAACAGTGAGACTCCATCTCTGCAAAAAATAAAAAATAAAATTAGTTGGATATGGTGGTGCATGCCTGTAGTCTTAGTTACTTGGGAGGCTGAGACAGCAGGATTGCTTGAGCCCAGGAGTTGGAGGCTGAAGTGAGCTATGATCAGGCCACTGCACTTCAGCCAGGTGACGAAGCAAGACACTGTCTCTATTAAAAAAAAAAGAAAAAAGAAGGCAAAGGTGAAACTAGATAAAAGACCCTGGTGAGGGACCCTACAAAGATAGAATCAGTTGGTGAGGCAGCCACCAGCATGAAAGTCAAAAGAGACCAAAGAATAAAAAATGATGTCAAATGTCAAGGATGGCAATACCACTCACAGAAATAGGGAAGATGGCGATTTAAAGAGCTTGAAGTAGCAATAAGGCAAATGGAAATGTCATTTTCTATAAAGAGTTGTGATATCTTTTCTCCTGCATTAACATTTTTAAAATACTGATAAAGTGTTTTTAAAAATTACTAATGCTGGCTGGCTCAGTGGCTCATGCCTGTAATCCCAGCACTTTGGGAGGCCAAGGCCGGAAGATCACTTGAGGTCAGGAGTTCAAGACCAGCCCGGCCAACATGGTGAAACCCCATCTCTACTAAAAATACAAAAATTAGCTGGGCATGGTAGTGTAATCCCAGCTACTTGGGAGGCTTACCTGGGAGGCGGAGGTTGTAGTGAGCCAAGATAGTGCCACTGCACGCCAGTCTGGGTGATAAAGTGAGACTCAGTCTCAAAAACAAACAAACTACTAATGCTTTTGTAACATTTGACCTTTGAAGTATATTTCTTAGGAGCTCGGAAATGGAGCTCCTTGCACTATGCATATGTTGTCCGTGAAAACAGACATTCTCTGTGATGGCTGTCCTTGTTCTCTAAGATGATTTCACTATTTTGTAAGGTAAGCAGTGGAGTGATTTCTGATTTTTGACATGAGAAAATACAGGAATGGATCTAAGCAACTGTTAAGGCTACCCAGGCACAAAGCTATGAGATATATAAAATATAAGCCATCAGTGTTGTTGTAGTAGTGGTTAGCTTGGTGAATAATAAGTATAATATTGCTTGGAGCAAAGCAAATGGTAAAAATCACCAGGATGAGGAGAGTCGCCTTAACATACCACAACCATCTATGATCATATGTATTAAGTGTCCGGATGATGGCTGTGTAGCAGTAGATGATAAGCACAAATGGAATTAAGAATCCAAAGAATGCCAAGGAGATGAAGTAGTAGAGTTGGAAGGGAGACAAGGACTCGCATGTGTTGTGAACATCATGGCAGGTGGTGATGTCTGGCCGAACAAGGTAATATTCCTGCTTCAGGATGAAAAATGGCAGCATATATAAGAAAACTGTTGCCCACACCAGTCCACATGTTACCAATGCATAGGTGTGCTTGGGCAGGCCCTGGTAGGTGAAAGGATGGACGATGGCCAGGTAGCGGTTGATGCTGATGCAGGCAAGGAGCAGAATGGAGCAGTACATGTTGCCATAGAAGATGACTGTGGTGGCCCGGCACAGGACCTCTCCAAATACCCAGTTGTTCCCATTGAGATGATAAGCTATCTTAAAGGGCAATGTAACACAAAAAAGAAAATCTGCAATGGCCAGGTTGGTGTAGAATACGGTGGTACAGATGGATCTGGTCCTGAAGAAAAGCATCCACAGGGTCACGGCATTGGCCGGGACACCAACTACAAACACCAGGAGGTAGATGGCAGGTATCAGTTTGGTACTTAAGGAGCTGGTCAGATACTCCATGGTAGCATTTTTCACATGGAGATGTGAAGCACTTTCTTCAGGGCACTTAATTTTTACAGTAATCGTGGCTCCTGTCCAGCCTTCTAAGGCAGAAAAGGGGAATTTTTCAAAAGAATTTGGGGGAGCTCCACGAAAGGTCTTAATAGGTAAGGTTGGCTTTGCCAAGTTGTTTGTATCATTTTCCATGCCTGTAATTGAAAGAAAGTATTAACATAAATTTATAGTTCAAGAGAAAAGAAAACAATGTGTTTAATTATTTATAAATAATTTCTGTGATTGTAGATCATTTTTATTTTAAAAAGTTATTGTAGATTAGGCACTCAACAAGCAAATATTTAATACATATCATATGCCCCAGAACAACACTATCTCATGCAGAAACAAAAACTAAATGATCAATCCTTGTATGTAAAGTGTTTATAATACTATTAGAAGAAACAAAAATAGCCCATCAGAACATTATAGGCATGTTGACTATAAACTATACAGGCATTCAGACAATACTTATAGATTCGGATGTTTGAGCAAAATGTCAAGGAAAAGATAAACTTGAGCCAAGACTAGCAAGGTTCATAAAAAGATGGAATTTAATTAGTAAGATTCTGCTGGTGATGAATGGACAGAAGCATAGTGTGGGCTATCATGGGATCTGGGAATGCCAGATAAGTTGATTTAGCAAATTTTTATTGTACACATGTGTCAGCGACGTAAAGTTTTAAATAAATTCCATTTCTATCTGTAAGTAACACTACTCGTAGAGAAGATGCATAAAAATACATTGTCTTATGCTAATAAGTTGCAGCTGAGAAAGGAAATTGAAAGAGTGGGTGACAGCTAAATTCCTGAAGGGCCTCTAAACTGTCCTAAGAAATCATATGTCTATTCACAGATGATGGGATTGCACACACAATTTTGAACAGCGGAATGACCATTGTGTTAGACAGAATAATAGCCCCCCCCAAAGATTCTACCTGCTAATTCCTGGAACCTACAAGTATGTTCCTTTACCTAGCAAAAGGGATTTTGCAGATCTAACTTAGTTAAGGATCTTTTTTTTTTTTTTTTGAGACAGAGTCTCACTCTGTCACCCAGGCTGGAGTGCAGTGGCGTGATCTCGGCTCACTGCAACCTCCGCCTTCTGGGTTCACACCGTTCTCCCTGCCTCAGCCTCCCCAGTAGCTGGGATTACAAGTGCCCGCCACCACGCCTGGCTAATTTTTTGTATTTTTTTAGTAGAGATGGGGTTTCACCATGTTAGCCAGGATGGCCTTGATCTCCTGACCTCATGATCCGCCCACCTCGGCCTCCCAAAGTGCTGGGATTACAGGCGTGAGCCACCGCGCCCAGCCAGTTAAGGATCTTAAAATGAGATTTTCCTGGATTGCCTGGTGGGTCAAATATAATCATAAGAGTCCATATAAGGGGACGGTAAGAGGGTCGTCAAAGTCAGAGATTTGAAGATGCTATGCTGCTGGCTTTGAAGATGGAAGAAAGGGTCATAACCCAAGGAATGCAAGCAGCTTCTAGAAGCTGAAAAAAGCAAGATAGCCGATTCTCTCCTAGAGCCTCCAGAATCAACACAACCCCACCAACAGCCTTGATTTTAAGACCTCTGATCTCCAGCAATATAATCTGTTGTTTTAAGCCACTCAGTTTGTAATGATTTGATATGGCAGCAACAGGAAACTAATATAGCCATTATTTTGACTTGTATTTAAGATGACTTAGGTAATAGTGTAGAGAATAGATTGAAAAGGTAAGAAATTAGAGGCAAGGGGACCTGATTTGGAGGCTACTGTCATCCATAGCTGAGTGAGTTACTGAGCTAGAACAGTAGTCATGGAAAGGCGGAGGCGAACACGTGAGACTCTGATGGTGGCTCAAAGGGACTTGGCGTCTGATTGGCTTTGGGTTGCAGTGAGGGAGAGGCAGGAAGCAATAATGACTCAGGTTTCTACTCTAGATGACTTGGAGGGAGAGGATGCCATTAACTGAGTTGGAGGAAGAGGCAAGGGGACAGGATCGGGGAGAAGCTACAACCTGTTTTTAGTCTGACTGAGGATGAGTTGCTGGTGGAATATTAGTGTGTAAAACGTCCAGCAACTGGTTAGAAGACTGGATGTGGGTCCAAAATTCCAGGAGCCCAAATTAGAGGCATGATTTATTGTAGTCTACATGGAGGCTCTCGTTTGCTTTAGTGGGAGTGGTTGAGATGGCCTAGGGAGAGTTATGAGAAGAAAGAATCCAAAGGTGGACTTTAGGGGTAATGACAGATTTTAAGGGAAGAGGAAACAAAGGACGAAAAATCAAAAAATGAAATCGGTATGAGGACCTAAGAAGTTGGAAACGAATTCTTTAGTAGATAGAAACACATCAACTATATGCTATCCATATTTGGTGTTACTTGGCATGTCGACGTTAATAATCCTAATTCCTGCAATTTCAAAAACGAAATCTTAAAGCTCAAACCTGAACATTTATTATTATATAACTTTTTGTAACCCTTTCACATGTATAGAAAATAGATTATCTCAGATTTCTAATGTTACCTTTAAGATAGACTTCTATGCCAAATATAAACCTCATTTTTATCAATTTAAAATGCCAGTACTGCGCCATTATGTCTTGTCCCATGGCCTCAAAATTCCTCCATATTGAATACTTGAAGTTAGTGTTTAGTAACCTGTGTTTCATTCAGAGCCAGTTTCTCTTCCTGCTTTAATCTCTAGCAGTTAGCTCCCAGGTGAAAGGTTTATGCAGAGGGTTTCCCTAAGATTGCACAAGCTGAATTCACGGTGTAAAATAGAGGAGGTGTGTCCTGATAACTGAGGGGTATGGAGGTGATCAGGTGTCACTTAAGAAAAGGTAGATCAAAGAAAAGGAAAGAAAAATGTGGGAGGCAGCATTCTTCTATGCCTGTATTTAGAGGTGATCTTTGAAGGTGTGTTGTGTGACACACAAACCTGCTCACTTTTGCATTTTGGAAAAGTTCTTGCATCTGACATCACCCAAAGAGAAGTGCCTTTAAAGACAGGCACAAAGTCAGAGAATGGTGCCTGAAGAGCATGCCATACAAGTTATTAGCCTGATTTTAAAAAGCTGTTAAAACCAAGTGTTTGTCCGTTTTCAGAAAATTTCTGTGATTTAGCAAGATATCATGCCTCCAGACATGCCAAACAGTGCCTGTGTTTTGTGGAAAAGTTGGTTGGATTCCATTTTCCATGAGAATGCCAGATCTGCGTCCACTTAAATAAGTCTTTTATTCCTCAGAGCCTGGTTTTTCTTATGAATTGTACTCACTGTTAAATTTTTTTATTTTAATTCTTTATAGAGGCTTCCATTGGGCATAATATTTCAGAAATGTTTTTCTATCTGGGAAAAGGCCTTGAAGAACTAGTCCAAAGGGAATCAACTCCGGCCTCTCAGGGATATCCAAGGGAGAGAATACAGTCACGGATTCATAGTTTCTGTTTCTAGTTGAGCCAGTAAAGCCCCTTCCTCATCCCTCTTTTCCGTTTATCTCTAGAGACAGAAACTAAAAACCATGGCTTCAGGCTGCTAAAAGCCTAAAACAAAACAAAACCACAATTAAATAAGGCAGGTTGGACAAGCTTGCTTCATTCTTCCTTCACATTTCTCCCCCACCCCTATGAAAGAAAGCAATTCACTGCCTCTTTGTTTCCTTCAGAGGCGCCCGTTTTCACCTCCATCAAACCCTACTAGCATCTTGAAGGAACCAACCCCGAAAACCTTGTTTCTTTTGCAATTCTGCTTCTCAACATATTGGCCCATCTACTCCCAGAAAGAGCGTGCACTTATTATATTCATAAATCCCACATGTGCTTACTGCTAATCACCACAGATTCTCTTAGAGCTCTCTGCAACAACTCAGGGATTCCAAATGTGAATTTAAGCAATGTTCCTTTAGAAAGCATTGTTTTCTGTTTTTGTTTCCCTTGCTATGTCCAGTCTTTGCCTCTCCCACTCCTAACAATGTTGACTGGAGTGTGTGACCTAACAAAGAGTAACAGATACAGACATATCCCAAATTTGTTATTTTTGGAAAAAGGAGGTTTCAGGCTAACATTGTGATGAGTGAAGTGGAAAGTACATTCAAAGTTGAATAATAGTATTTGGGAGACCTTATTTTTAAAATTAAAAAATCATATACGAGGGTAGGGAGAACTCCCCACTGAAAGTCAAAAAAGGTTATTGATTTCGGAAATACTGACTTATTAGCATTGCCAGCTATTGAAAGCAGATGACTTTATCTTTCTGGCAGTATTCTTGTTTCTCCCATTTATGTGTCACCAAGAGGTTTAAACACAGGATATATATTTTAATCCCTTGAAAAAGTGCCATCTTTGCTTAACCAGAAGAGAAATTCTTACAAACACAAAAACGACTTTCAAAATTGCTCCCTGACTTAATTGTAGACATCTAAAATCTTGAATACGCCACACATTTTTAAACATCACGAGGGAACACTTAGTCTTTGACCAGGTTTGAATAGAGTGAATGAACTATAGATGTTCATTTCCATGATTCTACCTTTTAATAATAAATATCAAACTGCCTTTGGGGTTTACAGTTTGTGTGAGATGCAAAGAAAGCTTGGTTCAGTTGACTCTTAATTTGTAACAGAAACCCACATCCCCATCCTACCCTCTGAGAAAATTGCTTACCACTCTGACAAAAAGTGGGCAACAGAAGCAGGAGGCCAGCAGCTGCAAAGATGAGGGCTTTCATTTTGATGACCTGAGTCCTCTCTCTTGAACTTTACGAAATCTGTAAAATCATGGAGCACAATTCAGTTCCATGTGTCAGCAGCAAATGGAAGCCTTGGTCTGTCTGTAGAAGTTTGCTCTCCTGTGCCGTGCAGGCAGGAAACTTGCCCTGGTCCTCCGCAGGAAAAGGATGTAATCCACTCGATGCTTCAGTAAGCATGGCTCAGGCCAAGCCTCTGAACGTGTTACGTTATCCCTGGAGAAAGGCATTTAACTCTTACCCACCCCCAACAATCTATTCTGAATAAGTGCTGTAATTCTCCCCTAGTATATTTGCATTTAAAGAATGGCAGAAAATTACACAGGCCTTTACAGAACTAAGCCAAAAACAGATGTTGAGCAGCAGTAAGTTTTGAATCTGTCCCATATTTCATTTCTTATCCGTTTTAAAAATGCAGTTCCAGAGTGTAATTTCTACTTAATAAATTATCCTTTCCTTTATCTTCCCAGCTATTTCAAATCTTAATCCTTAAACACTTTACATAATTATAAATTAATCATGGAAAACAAACTTTTTTAAGAAATTCAAATTGAGCGGTGAATCACTTTGAAAATTTTCCATCAATGTCATATTGATTTCAATTTGTCGTCAGTGCCTGGCCAGAACCTGGCTTTTGAGTGGTGGTGGTTTTTCTTCGCCGGGTGAGGATGGGGTTTGTTCAGGCTTTTTTTTTTTTTTTTTTTTTTTTTTTTTGCCTTATCTTGATGTGTTTTGAGCCATTCAGTAACCCTTAGGGTCAGATAACTGGAGGAACCTCCCAAACAATGCTGTTCAATTAAACTAAAATCATAGCACATCATTAAAATGAGGACTCCCTTTATTCCATGAGTGTTGGTGAATAAGTCTACAATAAGATATTTTTAATAGTGGTAAAATATACATAACATAAAATTTACTATCTTAACCAGTATTAAGTGTACAGTTCAGTAATGTTAAATACATTCACATTGTTGTACAACATATAAGCTTTTATGAATTGTTATATTCTGTAGAGTATGACTTAATATACAGTAAAAAAAAAAAAGCATTATAACAGATTTTTCTGTAGTTAATAAAACTTAAACTTGAAGCCTGACCACCCCACAGCCTGCTCTTTACAAAATGCAGCAAGAATCAGAAAATACAAATTTCACACGAGACTTAAAGGCTAGGGATATGCTGGGAAGAAAATGATCTGCGGAAACCTTTCACATCTTGATTAAACTACATTAAACCAAGATTTTTACGAAGGTCAGTGTTTAATACTTCAACTACATAATATATGGTTATACAAACTGAGATAGAATGCTATTATATTGCAGAAATAAAAAACATAAAATATTGACAAAGTTATTTTTTTGTTTCATTAGAACTTTTCTGGGAGTTACCTAATTTCAGGAATTTATGACTTGATTTGCACATGGCCTAGTTTCTGGTCATTTAATTCATTTGTAACTCTTACGTTGAACCTGGCTGTTTAACTAAAGTGGAGGTGTGGCCGTCCCATAAATATACTATTATTTTCAGTCTTCTGGTGAACAATTGAAAAGGCAGACTTGGTTGGGCACAGTGGCTCATGCCTGTAATCCCAGCACTTTGTAAGGCTGAGGTGGGGGGATCACTTGAGGTCAGGAGTTTGAGACCAGCCTGACCAACATGGTGAAACCCCATCTCTACTAAAAAAAACAAAAATTAGCCGAGTGTGGTGGCGGGCGCCTATTATCCCAGCTACTTGGGAGGCTGAGGCAGGAGAATAGTTTGACCCTGAGAGGCGGAGGTTGCAGTGAGCCAGCCTGGGTGACAGAGCAAGACTCCATCTCAAAAATAAAATAAAATAAATAAAATAAGAAAAAGCAGACTTTACATTGATAAGATTCAGCTTTTACTTTTGGTTTTACGTTTAACTCTAGTAACCTTTAGTTCAATGTTTCATAATTTAAACTGTTGACTTAAATTCATCTGATTTGTAATTTCTCTCTTCAGTTTGGCTTATAAGACTAATACTTTAAGCTTTGAAGTAAGATTGTTACTGCCTTCTCATCTGGGTAAAAATCTATGTGGTGCATCTTCTACAGTGATAAGTTATGAAGGAAGGTAAATACCCTTCAAAAGAACTGAGACACATAAATGAACTCATAGAGCTTAGTTTTTAGGCTATAGCTGGGGAGTGTTGGGTTCTCTTAGATCTTGGAAACAGAGAAAAATTAGCTCCTGCTTCCCTGTCTCTTTTTTCCTCCTCTAGTCTTCCCCTTTCCACCTGGCTTCCTGTTTGAGCCACCCCCATCCATTCTTGAAAGAAATGGAAAATCTTGTTGATGCTTCCCTTGTAGTCTGCCACGTAGCTAGAGGTGATTGTGGAAGCAGGCACCAACACTTCCCCAGAGGTCTCCTTTAGCCCAGATGTTGCAGGATGAAATAACAGATAGTTTATCTCGTTTTCAGAGCCCTTTCCACATGCATTATCTCACGTTAACCTCTGAGGAAAATAGTGTTAGAAGCCTGCCAGAGGAACCAGTGACTATTTCCTCTCCTTCCTGCCCCATCCATCTTAAGTTTTAAATGACGGAGTCGGTGCCAGATCCATTACCTTTCATTCATCACAGTCTTGACTTAGGATTTAGAACACGACACTTATTCCTACACATAGGTAAAATGTTCCCATTTGTTAAATGTCATATGTTTCCTGAAAATATCTCTGCTGATAATTATTTACTCTCCATCTCAGACAAGATTTTATAAAACACAATTGCTACCCGGAAGTTCCACTTAATATCTGTCAGTGCTGCTTTTGTAGCAGGACCATCAGAATCAACCCAAAGTTAAATAGGAATATTTACCTATAATAGGAATAATGCAATACATTTTCATTGCTGCTGTTGCTTCCTTTGTAAAGCTATCTTTAACTACTTAGTCTTTGCTCCCCCTGCAACTCAACACCTTTACCATAGGTTAACCCTTTCTCACCTATGTCTGGATCATGCGTCTGTAGCATATAATTTGCCCTGATCACATTGTATTATAATTCTTTTTCTTTCTTTCTTTTTTTTTTTTTTTTTTTTTTTTTTGTGAGACAGAGTCTCACTCTGTCACCAAGGCTGGAGTTCAGTGGCCTGACCTTGGCTTACTGCAACCTCCACCTCCCAGGTTCAAGCAATCCTCCCGCCTTCCTCCCAGGTAGCTGGGACTACAGGCATGCACCACCACGCCTGGCTAATTTTCGTATTTTTAGTAGAGATGGGGTTTCACTATGTTGGCCTGGCTGGTCTCGAACTCCTGACCTCAAGTGGTCCACCACCCTCAGCCTCCCAAAATGCTGGGATTATAGGTGTAAGCCACCACGCCTAGCTATATGTCTTGACACATCTGTCTCTTACACTACATTGTTAGTGACAATCCCTGTGTTTTTCTCAAATTAAAAATATCCCATGGTACCCCAGGGCACCTTGGCACTTAGTTTGGGAACCACAGTAATTGATTGAGGGAGAGAGTGTTTGACTAGGGTAGCCTGGGAAGACTTTTTAGAGTAGGCAGCATTTGAGTTGAGACCTGAAAGGTAAGAAAAAGCCAACAGCCACAGAGTGAGGGTAGAGTATTGTGGTCTGAAAGAGACTCGTGTGAAGGTCTAGAACAGGAAGGGGGAAGTAAACGGGTATGAGGTGCAGCCAGAGAGGCAGTAGGCAGGGCCATGCCGTTGGAGCCCCGCCGTCCCTGAGAAGGCACCCTGTGTTCCTTCTAACTGCCGAGGGAAGCCTTTGGGGAAGCTTTAAGCAGAGGAGTGGTGCACTGAGCTATCTATTTTGAAGGGATCCTCTGGGCTCTCTGTAGAGGGCCACTGTGGTGAGGGCAAGCTTAGATGCAGCAGAAGCTGCTAGGGGGCTGGTGCGGCTGTCCAGTTGGGAGATGATGGGGGGCTGGACTAAAGAGTGGTGGGGAAGAAGAGGGAAGTGGTCGGGTTTGGGGTCTGCTTCATCAGGAGTGTGTACAGTACATGGCAGAGCTGAATAGTTGCTGATTAAGAATTTGTGGGAATTATGATTAAATGGCTCCTCAAAAGCAGTTATTAATTCTGTTTCCTCATCATTCACTCTTCTTTCTTTTTATTCTGTGACATTGTTCCCAGGACTCTGAGAGTGTTTCCAAAGTGCTTTGGCTGGATGAGATACAGCAAGCCGTCGACGAGGCCAACGTGGACGAGGACAGAGCAAAACAATGTAAGCCCTCACCTCCTTTGCTCTTGAAACTTGCCTTTTTGGATTTGGTTATATGCCTGAAGTCATGCAATTTTTAATTTCTGGAAGATTTGGATTCTTACCAAGTTTTAGTTCTTGGACACATCATTATACCAAAATTAGTTGGTTGCCCTATTGTCAGTGATTTGACTCTATCTCCAACAAAATTTAACAATGTTGCTGAACAAAATCCAGAAGGTAAAAAATAGTTTTTAAGCTCTCAAATTGTATAATTGAATAAAATCGGTTTTTTCTCTTGATTTTTAGAGAACTAGACCAGTTCTACTTAATAAATGCCTTTTTCTCCTTTCCATAGCCTTTATTGTTACCAGGGTTTTCCATAGAAACAGAACCAACAGGAGACCTGTGGAGTTGGCTAGCTGATCATGGTGCAACTAGAAGTGAAATAGACTGGCAGTCTACTCAATTCTTACTTAATCTGTACAACTGGATGAGTTTTGGGCCAAGGAAACAGAAGTCTACCTTGAATCATAAAAATAGTCATGGACCCTCAATCAATTCCCAGAATGGGGCCAGTTTACAAACCCAGAACCCCTCAAATGAAGGGAAGGCCAGGCCCCTTGAGGAAAAACTCAGCTACACTACCAAAAATTTATACTGTTAGTCTTTCTTCCACCCCTCCCCCAAAGGGGCCTATGGCCTTTTACCAGGGTGACTGTACTTAGGAGAAAGGACATAATCAGACTTTTGGGAATTAGTAGACACTTGCTCTGAACTGACACTAATTCCAAGAGGCCCAAAACATAACTGTGGTCCACCAGTCAATGTAGGGGTTTATGGAGGTCAGGTGATCAATAGAATATTAGCTCAGATCCATCTCACAGTGGGTCCCTAAACCCCTTCTGTGGTTACTTCCCCACTTCTGGAGTGCATAATTGGAATAGGCAGAATCAGCAACTGGCAGGATCCCCACATTGGTTCAAATGATAAAATTGTTTAACCCTCTGTTTTTAAGGAAGAATAACATGAAAATTCACATGATAGTCTGAAATAGCTTCTAAATTGCTATACTAACATTCTCCATATATAAATTAAGATTCCTAAAAGTATATTTCATTAACCTGCCAACTGATGGCATAATTAGAATCTATTCTGTTGTATCAGGTCAAAGAAGGCTCTTAAGATGACTTTGTCTTGGCCGGGCGTGGTGACTCACGCTTGTAATCCCAGCACTTTGGGAGGCCGAGGCGGGCGGATCACGAGGTCAGGAGATCGAGACCACGGTGAAACCCCGTCTCTACTAAAAATACAAAAAATTAGCCGGGCGTGGTGGCGGGCACCTGTAGTCCCAGCTACTCGGAGAGGCTGAGGCAGGAGAATGGCATGAACCCGGGAGGCGGGGCTTGCAGTGAGCCGAGATTGCGCCATTGCACTCCAGCCTGGGCGACGGAGCGAGACTCCGTCTCAAAAAAAAAAAAAAAAAAAAAAAAAGATGACTTTGTCTTACTCCACAGATGAGCTTTTCAACCTCGGAAGCATCTGTGGGAAACATCTCGGCTTTATTTCCTTAGCTTAGAAAAATGTGTGTATTTCTCTAATCTGAACTTTTATTCCCTAAGGAACTTTGAAGTCTTTCCTTTCTAGCATGGCTTAAGAAAAAAATAATGAATTGGAGGTGTGTAAATAAGAAATTTCAACTTAAATATAAAACTGAAGGAAGCCATAGTCTGAAGAGACACTTCTGAGAAAGTAGATTGTAATTTAGACATTCAAATAGCCTAAAATGGTTATAATTTGTCTCTTAGAAATGAAACCGATTTAGAAGGTTTTTAAATTTTTCTTATATTCATTGTTCTTACATTTGGCCTGCAAATGTTAAGTTGATTCTGTTTTTCAGATTGAGATTCATGGTTCTAATTGACTTTTAAGTAAGAGGATTTCTCAAATGTATGATTTTGTACTCTGTACTTGCACATCTAAAATCCTATCTTTTCCCTCTGTCCTGTCCCTTAAAGAGCTGATATACTTTCTTTTACTACATCTTAAACAGCAAAAAAAGATTTTCCAAAGTTAATACTACCTATGAGAATTTTCTGACTTTCAACAAGAATTTCACCTTTTAAAAACATTCTTCATTATTTGGATGAAGACTTGAAATAGATTCTGGTCACACACTGTAAGCATCAAACACACTCTCAGATAATATGATAAAAGAAAATGTGTTGGCCCAAATATGTTACCACCAGCAAAATTTAAAAGGGCAGAGTAACTCAAGTCCCTTTCATTTTGGCCCAGTGTTCACATTCACTGGAGTATCTTGCTTGCTTAAAGTAGATTCCTTAGAGCAGTCTTTCTCTACCTTTTTCTCATTGTGGCACCCTAAGGAATCTTTTTAGACAGTTTTTTCTCTAATCACTCCTTACCATGAAATTTTAATGCCACAGATATATCGTATACCTGTTTATGTGCCATATGTAGACCTGTACTTTATACATAAAGATATTTTTTTCACTCCCTCACTGCAGGAACCAATTTTTGCCCCGTTAGGGGTTATATCACCTCCACTGTGAACGTGTGCCTTAAGAGAGCCTGCTGGTTTGTGGCTTAAGATGTAAAGCAAACATTTTTTGGATCTCTTAGGAGATTTATGGGAGGTTTCTTAATTTGTTCCTTGGCAGAAACATACCTGACTTTCTGGAGTGAAAGTCATCTATCTGATATCTTCAACTATCTGGAATTTAGCTACAACTCACAGATTAAGAAAAAAAGCAATCAAAATAGATATCTCAAAGCAAGCACATTGAAGTTAATCTACTTTATTCACTGAGCACCCCTCAGATAGATACTTTGAGACTGTTGATTCTTTTCTTAGGCAAAACTCTATTATCTTTGGTAATTTCTTTTCCTGGTTGGTTGTGACTTAGAGCACATCAGAAGCCACAAGTCACAAGGCAGTAAAGTGCTTAAGCTGCCATAGGTAGGCACACCAATGTCATTAAAAAGTGACAGCTGACAGTGAAGGAAGAAGGAAAAACTAAGAAGCATAGGAGTTATTAAGGCTATTTCGTGCAGGAGCCAGTAAGCCCAAACACCTCCATAGTCCTTGAAAATAACACTCACCGGATTATAGCACAGCACAATTTTAATGACAAGAAGGACTCTTCTGGCAGCTCTCAGCAGACATTAAGCACCTACTTTATACCAGAGACTTTGGGTAAAATAAGGAGCAATAGCAACTGTCCTGTTAGGATTTTCTCTAAGGCATGTTTTAGAGTTTCATCGAAAATGGTTCTATTAAGATGAGAGTTGATCCATAAAGGAATTAGCTTTAGTTATCTGGAAATTGACCTGTGAACCAGCTCATCGATACTCAATGATAATATATGCAAGAAATGTGTGCCTTTTGTAATATCTTTCAAGGAAAAGTGCATTTTATTGGGTTACATGACACTGTCACATGTAGTTCATGTGATAATTTTTGTCATTTTCTTGTTCCTTTGACTTCTCTCGGACCACAAACTTCTCAATTGCCAGTACTCTATTTTCTCTATTCTACAAAGCTTTCCTGGAGAAGAGGAAAGGGCTATGTCTACCCATTTTCAATTAACCTCTGTTAGCATAAGAACATACTGCCATACCTTTTGTTCAACAACCACTGGAGTTTGCCTGAGAAGTTCTCCCTTCATCTCTGTGTGCCCCTCCAGGTTTGCATGACTTTGACTCCAGGTTGTTGAAAATCAGTCTCTGTTTTTCTTTCCCCTTTAATCCTCATAGTACTATGCACATGTGAACATAATTTGATGACAACAAATTGTAATTTAATATTTGTAGAGTTTGATGTACGTGTTAGAAAAAAAGAAAAAGCATCCATGTCTCCCTTCTCTTTTCATCAAGATGTTTTTCATGTAGGAAGTATTTTAACTTGGCTTCTTTCATTTTTCTGGTTCTATTTTTCTAACTCAGTGCATTTACTGGTTGTGAAAACTGTAGTCCTATTGATTGGACATTCTTGCCTGGAATTAAAGTGGGAAATAATTCACTAAGTTAACTTTCCTTAGGCAACCAAGAGTTTAATATGTTTTGTTAATGAGGAGGGGTAGAAATTTGCAATGGGATAAAATGCTTGTTAGGTATAAAATGGCTCCAGAATTAAGTTTTAGGACTCCGTTGCACATATCTACCAGCTCTGCCTTTCTAGAACACTTGTTTAGGTTGTTTATGACAATCTTGCTAAATATGTTAGCACTATACAAGAGAATACCAAGATTTCCATAACTTAAAAAGGATTTTGCTTATCCTAAAGTAAACAAATGTCTTTGCAAAACTAGTTCTCAAATACATGTTAATGGCCTAGGTTAGAGCTACATATCTACTGTTAGTGTGTATTCACCCCCATTTCATAGATTACTACAGCAAGCAAAACCTAGTGCCTTCATACCACATATGAGTAACAAGGAAAGACTATTGTTTTTAATAAACCATACTCTCATGGTATCTAATTCTTCTTGCGGACTAAACTGGTCGATGAATTTGTGATTGTCTTGGGCATATGTGGTAAATATTCTCAAAGGGTAAAAATGTTTGATACTAATGCATTCCTAAAACATTGAATTATATATTTGCATGCCTTGAAGTAAGTGGAAGATAACCATTAACAAGAAACTATTTTTTTCAATTACCCAGGGGTTACTCTGGTGGTTGATGTTAATCAGTGTTTGGAAGGAAAAAAATCAAGTGATATTTTGTCTGTATTGAAGTCTTCCACTTCTAATGCAAATGACATAATCCCAGAGTGTGCTGACAAATACTATGATGCCCTTGTGAAGGCAAAAGAGCTCAAATCTGAAAGGGGTAAGTTGGTTGTTACTTTAGCACAAACTAAGTATTTTAAATATCATTTCTGTGGTATTATATTTTCTTAATTTTAAGACAAGTATTGCTTTCAAATTAACATTTCTGTAATTTTTTGTCGTCTATGGCTAAGGAAATTAGGAAAAGTTTTAGATGTTTCTTTTTAGTTTTGGAAAGCTATGATGAGCTCAGTGGCAATAAAAATGGATGGCATTAAGAAAATGTCATATTTGAGGAGTCTGTGCCTTATACAGGTCATGCTTATTGATTCATTTATTCATATGAGTAGACCAGTGATATAAATAGACGTTTACACTAATATTTTCTCTCACCTAATCCTTTGTGATTGTACAGTATTAAGTAGGGGTAAAGAGTAATTTTGAATATATGAAATAAAGTACAGTGAGCCAGTCTACAAGGGATCAGTTGGCAAAGCTAGGCAACTAGTTATGCCTACTCAATCCAATGGCAGAACCTACATTGTTAGCTCTGGAAAGAATCTTTGAGACTATACAGTTTGATACTCATTTTTCAGATTTGGAAATTCACATTGGTAAGATTTCAGACAGAGAGAAAGAATGGTAGACCCAAGGACAATTAATTTTTAATCCAGAATTCCTTTAGTAGATTTTTATTAAGCACCTACTATTTCCTAGTGTCAAGGATCAAGGTGGCTCTCAACTTCTAGGCTAGTGTTTATTTGTACCACATTGTAGGTCATCTATAGGATACTATTCATCTTTAAGAAACTAGTGTGACAGTGTGTGGCCTTAGAAGTAGAGCTTAAGGAAAAAAAAAAAAACTTTTTTAGTCCAACCTGATGTTTGTCTAGTAGTACCCTATGTACTTGTTTTCAAGTTTCATATATTTCCAACTTGGAGATTCCACCTTAAAATTCAGTAAATTTTCTGTTAATGAAATGACCACTCTTTTACTGGGCATCTGGTCACCCTTGAGTCCCTCTCTGTTCCATTCAGATCTCTTCATCAGGAATTACTGTAATGTCCCCTGTCTCATCCTTCATTGGGAAAGAATTGCATAGTTATATTAATGAGCTATCCTAATTTCAAATTCATCCTGGAAAAACTTAGTTTATCTTCTGTCTCCTAAACTTGCCTACTTCGTTTCCCACATGTCATATTTGGGTGACTATAGTCAAATCCCTGTGTATCCAATTCAGAAACCTAGGAAGTGCTTTAGATTCATTCTTCTGGAAAGAAAAAAAAGGCAGCAAGACTTTTGTCAGCTGAGATCGTATTGAATCTATAGATAAATTTGAGAAGTCTTGCCATCTTAACAATATTCTGATCCATGTATATGGGTGTCTTTCCTTTTAATCAAGTTTAAAACTCTTTCAATAATTTTTTGTAGTTTTCAGCACATAAGGCTTGCATTTGTTTCATTAAATTTATTCCTAAGTATTTTATCATTTTTATTCTATTGTAAATATTGTTTTTTAATTATATTTTGGGATTGTTTATTGCTAGTTTATAGATATACAATTGACATTTTATTGAGAAATAATTTATATGCCATAAAATTGTCCTTTTAAGGTATGTAATTAAGAGGTTTTTAGTATATTCACAAGGTTGTACATCCAACACCTCTAGTTAATTCCAGAACATTTTCATCACACCAAAACAAAACCCAGTACCTATTAGCAGTCAATCTCCATCACCCACTCCCCAGCCCCAGGCAACTACTAATCTACTTTCTGTCTTTGGCCTATTTTGGACATTTCATGTAAGCAGAATTATACAATACACATAGCCTTTTGTGCCTGGCTTCTTTTACCTAGCATAATATTTTCAGAGTTCATTCATGTAGCATTTGTCAGTTCGTCCTTTTTTGTGGCTAATACTCCATTGTATGAATATGACACATTTTGTTTACCCAGTCATCAACTGATGGAACCTGTATTCTGCACCACCCCGTCCCCCCAACTTTTGGCTATTCTGAATGAGACTGCTATGAACGTTCATGTCCGGGTTTTTTATGGGTATATCTTTTCGTACAACTGATTTTTGTATTTGTATCTTGTATCCTGCAACCTTGCTGAACTCATTCTAATCATGTTTAGTAAATTTCTTGTGCTGCCTTCCACCTTAATAAAGTTTCACTGAAATCTAGCCACACATTAATTTATATAAGGTCTATGGCTGCTTTCCTGCTGCAGTGGTAGTGCTGAGTGGTTGTTTCAGAGACCCATAGCCTGCAAAGCTGAAAATATTTGCCTTTTTTTTTTTTTTTTTTCGAGATGAAATCTCACTCTGTCACTGAGGCTGGAGTGCAGCTGGGCAGTCTTGGCTCACTACAACCTCACCCTCCTGAGTTCAAGCAATTCTCCTGCCTCAGCCTCCTGAGTAGCTGGGATTATAGTTACGTGCCAAAATGCCTGGCTCATTTTTGTATTTTTTAGTAGAGACGGGGTTTCACCATGTTGACCAGGTTGGTCTCGAACTCCTGACCTCAAGTGATCCACCTGCCTCGGCCTCCCAAAGTGCTGAGATTACAGGCATGAGCCACCGCACCCAGCCGCTACTCTCTGACTCTACAGAAAAAGTTTGCTGACCCCTGTTCTAGAAAGAAGAGCATCCCAAGCAATTAAAGACTGATTTTCACCTCCAGATAGAGCTATGAGCGTTGTTTTCAGGCATGCACAGGATGATTTATTCTTATCTCTTTCACCTCTGGTTCTAGGATGTCTATCTTTTCCCAAACTGAAACATCCACCATTTGGTGGATGGATTACTCAGCCTTATAACTCAGTTTAACGGTTCTATATGTTCACGTATAATTTTGTCTGGAAGGCATCTAAAAAGGATGCCTCCTTGTGGAATGTTCATCACCTCTTAACTAACTGTAATCAGTCTTTTTTCTAAGTAACACACCAACTATATTTCTTAGGAAAACTATTTGGAGCCCATGCTGGAAAGTAGCTCTCCTCAGCCTCTGATCTAACTACATTCAAACTAGATGTGAAAAATATAGGAATTCCTCTTTCCTATTACCTACTGACATCCTAACCCAAGTAAAGCCTTCTAATGCCATTCAGATCTCTTTATCAGGAATTACTGTAATGTCCCCTGTCTCATCCTTCATTGGGAAAGAATTACATAATTGTATTAATGAGCTATCCTAATTTCATATTCATCCTGGAAAAAACTTAGTTTATCTTCTCTCTCCTAAGCTTGCCTGCTTCTTTTCCCATGTGTCACATTTCGGTGAGAGCTAAAAACAACAGAAAAATATAAGAAGTTCTAACTTAGACTAAGCTAAGTCAACTGCTATCAAGTGAGCTTTAGACTCATTGCCTTTCCATATAAATCAAAGTTCAAGTGAATTGACCATTGGCGATTGGCTTTTAACCAACTAAGAAATTTTTTACTTCTCAGTTCAAGTGATGGGAGAAACTTTGTCACCAGCTTTGCTTGCTTTCTTTCCTTCCCACTGAGAGAGTTGCCTTAAGAAGGGTGATTATTCTTCTGAAAAATTTATGAATCTGACAACTATTGGTAATTGAAAATATCATAATTGGCTGGTCATGGTGGTTCATGCCTATAATCCCAGCACTTTGGGCAGCTGAGGCGAGCGGATTGCTTGACCCCAGGAGTTTGAAAACAGCCTGGACAACATGGCAAAACCCATCTCTACAAAAAATACAAAAAATTAGCCAGGTGTTGGATGATCCTGTGGTCCCAGCTACTCTGGAGGCTCATCTGAGCCTGGGGAAGTTGAGGCTGCAGTGAGCCTTGGTCACACCACTGTTCTCCAGCCTGGGCGACAGAGTGAGACCCTGTCTCGAAAGCAAGAAAGAAAGGAAGGAGGAAGGGTAGGGGAGGGTCGGGGGAGGGAAGGGAAGGAAGAAAGAATAATAATTACTTGTAAACATCCTAACTTGACTGTATAGTGTATTTTCTAGTAGATCAATGTTTCTAAACAGATGAACCAGCTGTCTGACTGCCCATTGAAAAGAGATACATCTCTCTTCCTGGGCATTGACAAACAGAAAGAACAGGTGAGGGGCATTTAAAGCCAAATGAAGCATCAACACATATTAAAGAGCCTTAAAGTTACCCCTGCTTAGTTATTTCAATGCATTTCAATATTCTGTGAAAAAATTCACTTAAACTTTGATTTACCTGGAAAGGTAATGAGTCTAATGCTCACTTGGTACAGTTGACTTAGCTTAGTCTAAGTTAGAACTTCTTATGTTTTGCTGTTGCTTTTAGCTCTCAGGTCTGGGACCAGAATTGTAACCATTCAACAAAATAAACAGATTTCTAAATATGCAGTTTAGCCCATGGATTCATGAGGAGGAGATATTCTTGACCAATCTAAGTCGTGACTACCATAGGTTTTTCTAACAACCCTCCCCCAAAATTAAGTTTCAAAAAAAATTTTTTCTCATTTTGTGTGGTGGTATAGCACAAAATGAGTCAGGGGAACCAGGAATTTTCTTTTTCCCTACTTTAGTTGACCTTCGTGTTGTGCATATGCCATTTTGTACTTTGAGTGACGTTGTCTCCAAAGGTTCTGCTTTGGTTTAATGCTGAACATTGGCCCTCCTTAAATAAGTGCCACAGTCCTTGTGGGTATCTCCTTATTGGAGAAATTGCAGGTAAACTTTGTATGCAAAGAGGATCTTGCCAATTGGTCTCCTTTGTCTACATGTGTTGTTGTTTGCATCTACCTGGGACTTATAATTATAGTTTGCTTTTCCTTCTCTTTGGCTGTTTTTGGCCAAACATGTTTTTATCATCCTCATGAAAGATTTAGGTTCCAGAGCTAGCCTGAGACATTTGTGTCTCTTCCTTTTCTTTGGGTTAGCAGGCATCTGCCATTAAATACATCGAATTCATTCCGTGTTAGTGAGTCATTTCTGATGCCTTTGACTGTCTGAAGGTTTGGTGAAAACATATTCAATCATTTTACATATTAAAGAAACGACACTAATGTTTAAGGGTTCACTGTGTCACTGTAGAATTTAACAAACTTTTTTCTTTAGTGTCTAGTGAAGGTTCATGGCTCAAACTCAACCTGCACGAAAAATATGACTACTATTACAACATTGATTCAAAAGAGAGTTCCTGGGTCACACCTGAATCATGCTTGTATAAAGAATCATGGCTCACAGGAAAAGAAATCGAGGTAGGAGTTTGGTGTTTGATGGATAATTGTACTGTATAAAGTTAAATTTGATTGGTTTTCTATTTCTGAATCATGGAAGTGATGAGAGGAACTAATTGATTTATCTGAAGTCTAGATATGTAATAAAGTCTTCATGAACTGCAGTTGAATGTGGCTGCATTGTTACTAATGTACAGAATTTTTTCCATATTGGCTTAACAAAACCAAATAGAGCAGGGGGAAGAAATATTTCACTATTTATTTGGGATGGTAGATTATCCTAAGAAATCAATCTTAAGATTTTCCTTGACTTAATTAAGCTCAATTAATGATAATTCCTGGGTTGTCAATATTTAAAAGGTATTTCTTTCCCCCCATCTCAGCCTGCAACTTAACATTGTACCTTTCAAACCAAAATGTCATTTTTTTCAACAAAGTGCTGGAGAGGGCATCTCTGCCACATATGGCCCCAGCCATCTCCAGGACAGCTTCAGAAGCAAAGAACAGAGTTGGGCAAAGAGCAGGATGGGTAAACATTAAATGTTTGCTTCTTCTGAGATGGTCATCTTAGCATGTTTTCATTGCTTAACATTTCTAGAGCTCTGGATGTACCCATGTCCAAATGTAAGTGCAAACATCATAATTGAGTGTATCTTATACTTGGCTTTCGATTAACTGACATAAAAATTAGCCATGTGTCCATGTATTGTACTAACCAAGATACATTGAATTGGAATTTCTATTTAACTACTAAAGGCCCCTTTTAACTAATCCGTGACCCATATTTGAAAGCTTTCTTCTACCAGATTTTACTTATTGAAAGCAATTTATCCCTCCTCTCATCTCTTTTTAACCAAATTTTATAAATAGTACCTGTTTGAGCTTCTTGTTAGGAGTAAAGAAATAGTGCATTAGTGAACATAGCGTCATTACTGACTATTAGGACGTTTGTTAGTTTTTGTTTCTCTTTTTGGGGGGACATTTGCTATTTTAAATAAAAGAAGAAACTCATTTAGAAAAGTCTGCATTAGGTGAAACCCCATCTTTACTAAAAATACAAAAATTAGCTGGGCGTGGTGGCGGGCACCTGTTATCCCAGCTACTTGGGAGGCTGCGTCAGGAGAATTGCTTGAACCCAGGAGGTGGAGGTTGCAGTGAGCCAAGATCGCACCATTGCACTCCAGCCTGGGCACAAGAGCTACACTCTGTCCCAGGGGGGAGAAAAAGCCCAGAAAAGTCTGCATTAGAATCTCAGGTTCAGATGCTTTTTCTCATTATAAACAAGACTGACTGGAGTTTCAGGGGTCCTCCTGATTCCCCCATGTGCCTTGTCCATTGTAGGCCTAATTCCCTCCCAAATATTCAGCAATTTTTATATATATACAGGAGCCCAGGGCTGAAGTATTTACAAAGAAAGATAACAAGAGCAAAGCTAGGAGAAAAAGTACAGCCAAAAGAGCTATTTTCAGTTTCAGTTCTAGGTCACTGAATTTCATTCATTTTTTAGTTGCCCCTCCCTACATAGAGGAATGAGAGGAGCACTTTGACAATAGATTATTTGTATAATCATGGCTTTGTTAGATCTGAATATTTTCTTGCAACATGGGAATAGGGAACTAAATGCTTGGTGAGGATTTCCTGAAACAAAAGACTTAGCTATAAACAGGTAGTGAGGTAGATCTTGCCGAATGGCCTTGTTTGTGAGGTTCTTCTTTGCTTTGTCTGAGGTTGGTGGGCAGCCATGAAGAAACAGGAGAGGGTAAAGTCGGAGGAATGTGAAATTGGAATCAACCCTTGTAGCAAGATGTCTGAAACAAGTTATGGCCAAAAGTTCCCTTTCCGATTGGTGTCCCTACAAATACCCAAAGAATGTGTAGAACTGCGAATGAGGTCTCCTGAAACCATAAACATAGCCAAGTACCCCTCATTTGTATAGAGTTTCACTTTCCAATGTACTTTCACATCACTTTGATCCCTGAATTATCCTCTAAGTAGAGATAGAGCAAATATTCTCATCTTCTATTTTTGTAAGTGAGGAAATTGGGGCACAGAGTAGGTGAAGCAGCTTGTACTAATTCTGCAATTTGTGTAGATTTTGTCAATAAACAGATTTATGTCCAGTGCTTCCAACTTCTAGTCTAGTATCTTTTCCACTTTTTGCATTGTTTTTGACACAATCACCGGTATCTTTGAGTGGTTATATCATGTGCCCATTGCTCTGGAATTAATAACGTAAGTTGGTAGCTTAAGAAATACATAGGTACTTTAAAAAGTGAGTGATGCTTCCCAGGGAGAATACTCTTGAAGGAATATTCACCAACATTGCTTTGGATTTAAAAACAAAAACAAAAGTTGGACCCAAAGGATGTGAAACCTGCTGATAATGGATCCACGCATCGTAATATGTTTAAAGAGAAAATACTGATGATAATTAAGTTCTATTTTGGAAAAAAACAAGAACACATATCTTATAGAATCGTTAAAAGTCAACATCAAAGATATCGCAGTGTAGCAGTATTGCAGACAGAATCACCAATGCAGTATTTACTAAAACTTAGAGGAAAAAAACATGATCTGAGTCTGACCAATGCTACCAAAAATGCTTAATGACAAGAAGATAGTGAAGAACAGAGTTTATTGACTCATTTCAGATGTTCAGAGGTCGTACAAGTTTTAGGAAAATGACATTGTAGCAATGGATTATTAGTGCTAATTTTGAAGAAAAAATGAAATTATAGACATACTAAAAAATTATATGCCATGGTTGAAAAGATGTATCAAACTATGAAGAAGCAGCATCGAAGATTTAAAATTTAGAATCAAAAATTGCTCATGTGGCATCCCAAGATATACCCCAGTTATAACTTTTTGTTATATAAAGCATCAGTCTGTTAAGATTATTAACCAGTGGAAGGTCTAACACTGTTATAAAAAATTGTATTTATTCTAAACAACCTGAAGTTACCAGTTTTATTCAATGAATGCATACATATATGTCTTCTCTTAAAGATATGTATGCATCTTTGGTATGATTTCACTTTTAGCTCTTTAAATTAACCAACCATTAATTCCAGTTGTACTAGATAAGAGTCATCAGCTGTAGAAGTGACAGTCCAGTCTTTCTTTGCATCTCTCATCGGGCATTAAAGTAAACCCTGTTCATACCCCACATGAAACTTTCTTATAACCCCCTTCTTCCTTTTTTCTCATTCTTCTAGATTTCTGCCATCTATACTTAATAGCACTTATCTTGCCCCTCCCACCCCTTTTTCTTTTGCCCCAGAGCATCATTCTGAGTTTGGCCGCAACTCGTTATAGGGGTCTGCCTACTCTGTCCTGGGGAAGAAATGGGAAAGAAGTCTGAGGATCTTATGGCCATTGCAGTCTTTTCCTTGGCAGCCCGAGGGAAGTGGGAGGTGATGCATGTTTTTACTGCAAGCATCCTTGTCCCTTTACATTCTGTGGAGCTCAGGCCTCATGCCTGGTCCTTGCCAGCATCATCCATACATCTCTGCCTCCAAATCCTGAGGTCATTGAGCTGCATTCTCTTGCCACCTCAGCGCCAAGCTCAGAGATTCCAAAATCATATTGCTAGAAAGAAGCTAAGCCAGTTTCATCCCTCAGCTCTGCTTAAATTTGTTTTTAAACCAAGCCAAAAGGAGACATCCATATTATTTTCTAAAAGATGAAATATCAGAAGCTATTCTATGTGTGCCTTTCAGCTGATGTGTGAAGTGTAACCATAAGAAATATCTCTTGCCAGGACATTATTGAGGAAGTCACAGTAGGTTACATTCGTGAGAATATATGGTCTGCTTCAGAAGAGTTGCTTCTTCGCTTTCAAGCCACAAGCTCAGGACCCATCCTTAGGGAAGAGTTTGAAGCTAGAAAATCATTTTTGCATGAACAAGAAGAGAATGTGGTCAAAATACAGGTATGTGGATCACCTACCACTGTTTACAACAAACTGTCATATCACCTGAAAATGTTTTATTTGATAATAGAACAGTCAACTACCAGCATTCCTATAAACAAATCCGACTGCATGTTTTTACATAATCAGTGCCCCTAGTCTACTTCACTAAGGCTTTAAAATGCGAAGCATTTTGATGATGAATGACTTAACCTATGGTCTTCTAGAGATTATTTAGGAGCACCGCAGATTTGCACAGATCCACCTACTGCCAACCTAGTTGGACCCAAAGGGATATACCTTGGATCAGAGTTGAAATCATACTGGACTTGGGTACTTTACAATTTGGCTTTTTTGTGGTTAGTAGATGTTGAGTGGCATCTTAGTTTCTGTGCTGTTCTAGCCTGAAAGAACAGGAGAACTAATGAAATAAACAGATTTAGCATCTCTAAGAATGTCTTCTACCTTCTGTAATCTGTCACTCTTCATTTAGGCCTGCAGGAGAAACCTTCATTCCCAACTGTTTTGCTATAAATTGTTCTTAAGCTTGCATGATTTGTCCAAACTTTCTGATTGGCAGAATTTGCCAGGTTTAGATGTTTCTCTTCTGTATTCCTGTAGCGCCCCCTACCAGTCCCCACACTGGTTTGTGAAAGGCTGTGAGTTTGTTCTTTTTATTGTGAGTTCAAAGGGGTATTGTTAACAACTGGTAAAGTCTGATGCTGATGGGTTTTTACTTTGAAGTTTCCTAAATTGAACGTTTTTCTGTTGAAGAGCTTCTTTTTTGTGTGCTCACTGGTGAACTCATCTGCTTTTCCCACCTAACTGTATTGTCCAAGGCAGAAAATGAATTTTACAAACATTTGTCTTCTTGTATCTTGCACATGATAGGTGCTTACATGTTTAAATTTGCTTGGAGCTTAAGATATTATTAGCAAAGCAGAAATAATTAATTTTATAAAATAAATTTCTACTATAAATCTGACACTCAAAGGATTTTTCTAGGTGGGCCAATGAGTTTCCAATTTATTCCTTTAAACGAATACTAGGCAAAACACACAGGAAGTGAACAAAAGCCTAAAACTAGTCATCTACACTGGTGAGACTCTAATTTTGCACAAATTACACATGTCAGCCAATATAAAATTTGGACCCCACACTCTCCAGTCTCAGGGCTCACAGCAGTGTTGCAGTTGGAAGATATACCACAGAGCCCACCAGTACAGAATCCCTCTGTGTTAGAAACCAGGGCTGAAGGATGAGAGAAATGGGGTAAGGACAGGAACGATCATTTGGAGCCTTTTTCCTCCACCTCTGCAGAGGCAAAAGAATTGACGAAGCAGCCATCAAACCATGAAGTCACCTCACCACGCCTTTTTTTCAGTCTTCTGACAATTTTCCAAAACAGAGGGCATGAAGCCTAAAGGTAAGCCTCCTTCACAGATGTGGACCAGAAGTGAATAGTGCAGTCAATAGGAACCTGCTGACCCGTAAAACCGAGAGACCATGAACCAAAAGGTGTCATGCTAATCTCATTTCTCACCAAAGTGGCTGGTTCACCTTCAAGTAGGAAAATGTTCTGGTATCTGAGAAGTTCCCCTACGTAAAACACTGTGAGCTTCCTAGCTGGCTGGATTGCCCCCCAGACACAGTAGTCTTGACACAATTTGGAGAGAGATACAAAGGCAAAGCTCCTAGGCCAAGGCCAGCTATACTCCAGCTACACCACCCTCCCTGCCATCAGTGGTCTGCCAAGGAAATGAGTAGTGGTGCATCTCCGTCCCAAGTGCTTATGGAGTTAATTGGGAGGTGCCCAGGTCAATATAGAGGAAGTCAAGGAGAATCTACATAGCCATATTATTTTTGAGCAGTTAGAAGTCCCCGATAAAATTGCCTGAGTGAGACAGAAAAAAAAATCTGCTCATAAACAAAAAAGATTTCATATCAAAAACAGAAAAAGGAATGTAACTTGTAAAATATAAATGGAGTAGACATCTAGAGTTACTCTTCCAGAAGACAGGAGAAAATTTTATACTGAAACTGCTTTATACTGTCAAGGAATTTGATAAGACATGGACTTAATGAAATAAGACAATAGAATAATGAAAAGACAGCTGACAACTAAGGAGAGGAAGAGAAATAATGATGTCATAGAATGTAAATGAATTTATAACTGCAGAATGCAAAATAGACACTGAACGTAATTGGAGCAGACACAAAAAACTTCAGAAAAATCCACAAAAGATGAGAAAAAGAATAGATGATTAAAAACACACTTTCTCATCTGAAAAATATAATGCCCATTTTATTGCAGGATGGTGAAGACTGACTGGAATAATTCACATAACAGATGTTTCCTAGTATGTGCTTCTCAAGCGCTTGATAAACTTTAGAAATGGCGAGGTGATAGAGATAATGACTCAGAGGGCAGATAGTGGGGATCCAATATTGATATTGTTGATGTGGCACAGGAAGACATCGGAAAAAAATGAAATGGGATAGAATAGGTAACTACAGGAGGAAGTTTTTTTCATGAACTGAAGAAAGCTCGTATACTACTTTTTAGGAAAGGACATAATAGTGGCAAACACCAAAACTTAGCCCTGAGAATTAATGAATTACTGAACTTCAGCTCAGGGAGTGCCACAAGCATCCCGGTGAAGAAAAACAAGCTACCCTGAAGGAACTTCACTTCGCCAGGAGCAGCGGCAGAGTCTGTGGGCCAAGAGGAAGGGGATGGCCTGGGAAAGTTGGTCCTCAGTTGTTTTAATGTAACTGACTACTCTTATAGATTGCTGGATTTTTTTTACCTTTGAGGAGAGGGAGAAGAGGTAAATGTTTAGGGCTTTCTTGGCTAACCGAGATCACACAAGTATTTTGTGCATCAGAAGTTGGCATTGGTAATTTGAATATCTCTATACTGAGTGTCCAGTTATCAAGCATAGCAGCCAGTGTATCAAGCCAGATTTCCCGGAGAGGAATAGTTAAAGTCTATAAAATAGAGCAATGACCTCTGAGGTCTAAGCGTTTTGACAGACTTCTTTTATACAGATACTCTGCACAGAAAATATATTTATGGTACTAGAAAACAAAACAAATAAGATGGCTATTATAAATTTTCCCACAAGTTCCCATACCAGGCAGGAGAACGAGACTGCCATTTTTGTAAATCCTTTTTTTTTTTGAGACACAGTCTTGCTCTGTCGCCCAGGCTGGAGTGCAGTGGCACCATCCCAGCTCGCTGCAACCTCCACCTCCTGGGTTCAAGTGATTCTCGTGCCTCAGCCTCCCAAGTAGCTGGGATTACTGGCATGCGCCACCACACCCAGCTCATTTTTGCATTTTTTATAGAGGCAGAGTTTTACCATGTTGGCCAGGCTGGTCTTGAACTCCTGGCCTCGAGTGATCTGCCCGCCTCAGCTTTCCAAAGTGCTGGGATTATAGGCATAAGCCACCACACCTGGCCTGTAAATCCCATCTGTCTGTAATTTTCCAAGTTTCTTTATATCAACTGTATACCCATATTTGCTTATAATAAACAGCCTCTAATTAGAGAAGAGCTTACAATATCATGGCTATGCACAAGAGTTCTGTTCTTAGTACATAATAGGAAAAGCTCATCTCAATGGAACTAAAACTTACAGACTAAAAAAAGAAAAACAGAATTTTGGCAAATGAAATATGAGGCATGTAGTATTCTGCTTCTATGGAGCAAAAAAATTCTTTTATTATTATACTTTAAGTTCTGGGATACATGTGCAGAACATGCAGGTTTGTTACATAGGTATACACATGCCATGGTGGTTTGGTGCACCCATCAACCCACCATCTACATTAGGTATTTCTCCTAATGCTATCCCTCCCCTAGTTCCCCACCCCCTGACAGGCCCCAGTGTGTGATGTTTCCCTCCCTCTGTCCATATGTTCTCATTGTTCAACTCCCACTTATCAGTGAGAACAAGCGGTGTTTGGTTTTCTGTTCCTGTGTTAGTTTGCTGAGAATGATGGTTTCCAGCTTCATCCATGTCCCTGCAAAGGATGTGAACTCATCCTTTTTTATGGCTGCATAGTATTCCATGGTGTATGTGTGCCACATTTTCTTTATACAGTCTATCATTAATGGGCATTTGAGTTGGTTCCAATCCTTTGCTATTGTGAACAGTGCTGCAGTAAACATACTTGTGCATGTGTCTTTATAGTAGAATGATTTATATCCTTTGGGTATATACCCAGTAATGGGATTGCTGAGTCAAATGGTATTTCTGGTTCTAGATCTTTGAGGAATTGCCACACTGTCTTCCACAATGATCGAACTAATTTACATTCCCACCAACAGTGTAAAAGCATTCCTGTTTCTCCACATCCTCTCTAGCATCTGTTGTTTCCTAACGTTTTAATGGTTGCCGCCATTCCAACTGACGTGAGATGGTGTCTCATTGTGATTTTTATTTGTGTTTCTCTAATGACCAGTGATGATGAGCTTTTTTTCATATGTTTGTTGGCTGCATAAATGTCTTCTTTTGAGAAGTGTCTGTTCACATCCAGGAGCAAAAAAATTATATTCCCAGCCAAGCTGCCTTTGTTTGGAAACATAACAAAACTCATAAATACAGAAGAATATCAGAAAAATTTACATAAATAGTAATGAGATGAAACATAATAATGAGCTCTCAAGGTAAATAGTTAATCCTTAGTACATTAAAAAAAAAACACACAGAATGGACGAATGGGGTCATTTTGCCAATGCAGGAATGGTTCAATATTAAATAATCTGTTAGTATGACAGATCACTTATTCAGAATGTTTGCGAATTTCAGATAATTGAAATTAACAGTGTTTTTGGTGTTTAGGTAATTCCAGAAGAGCAGAATAGGAACTTGAGCTAATTCCAATTATCTTGTTTAGCCTTTCAGTATGGACCAAGGAAGGAATGGGATTTATAATACACATTCAAACAATTGCACTTCTCTGCTTTAAACCAGTGTTAACCACCAAAATATAGGAACTGTTAAGATCCATCACAACACGTGTTTTACTGGTTGGACTGCCATGGAATCCCAGTGACCCACGATTAGGGTCCACTTCCCCTAGTTTCTGTTGTGCTGTTGGGCCACTTTTGTGAACAACTGTTGGTGACATCAGAGAATTTTGCCCGTCTCAGAATTGTCACACTGTGACAAATCCCATGGGGTAGCATTTTCTAAATGGATAATTAAAATGTTTTATTTTGGTTATTTACATTTTTATCATTTAATGTGTGAACACATACCCAATGCTCTCTTTGCCTGGAAGATTGGTAAAAGTACAAAATCTCGAGCCTTCCCCAAGGCCTACTGAATCCTAACCTGCATTCTGACAAGATCCTTGGATGATTTTATATTCACATTAAAGTTTGAGAAGCACTGTTAAGATCACTCCAGTTTCAAAACTCCAGATAATAATTCATCTTCCTGTATAATTCTTTATCACCATAAGAGCTTAAGGGAGAAAAACCCATGTGCTCTTTTCAATAGTTACTGCAAAAGCATTTGATAGAATTCTAGACTCATTCCTGTGTTTTTAAATGATTGCATTGAAGTTTAAGGTTTTTTTGAGGCAATTGGCATCTTTATAATAATAAACTTTACAGTTCAGACATTAATCTTTTTCCATTTATTAATCTGTTCCAAACTGTACCATTATAATTTTATTCCTTTATATTTAAGTTTACTCCTATGTATATTTTTCTGCTGTTGTGAATAACATCTTTATTCTATTGTGTTGTTTCTTCTTGACATGTAGAAAAGTTACCAATTTTATATTCATTTTATAACCAGTCACCAGGATGAACTCTTAGTTCTAATAAATTTTTAGTTGATCCTCTTGAGTCATAACTGCCGTTGACACTTCTGATTTTTTTTTAAATCTTGAATTTTGTCAAGGAATAGATTCATATAGCCTTAGTAATATAGTGAACTTTAAGGACTTAAAAATTCTTTGGGCTTGCCTTCTGCTTCTGGGGAAACGGAATGCATGTTCTTTTCCCTGTTCTTCCATAAATACAACTAAAAGCCCCCAATATTATATATAAACAAACATAACACTCTTAAAAGTGAAGAGAAAACAGTCAGACTAACTAGTGAACCTTGGGACCCAAGGAATGACATAGTGGTGAGTTCTTTGAGTTTTCTTTTTGTTTGTATTTTTCTGACCTGGAGCTGAAGAGGCTGGCAACCCAGAAATGCCAGTGGGTACAGGCTCTGATATGGTTTGGCTCTGCGTCCCCACCTGAATCTCATCTTGAATTGAACTTCCATAATTCCCGCATGTTGTGGGAGGGACCCAGTGGGAGATAATTTGAATCATGGGGGCAGTTTCCCCCGTACAGTTCTTGTGGTAGTGAATATGTCTCATGAGACCTGATGGTTTTATAAGGGGTTTCCACTTTTGCTTCTTTCTCATTCCCTCTTGCTGCCACCATGTAAGAAGTGCCTTTTGCCTTCCACCATGATTGTGAGGCCTCCCCAGCCACGTGGAACTGTGAGTCCATTAAACCTGTTTTTCTTCCCAGTCTCAGGTATGTCTGTATCATCAGCATGAAAACAGACTGATACAGGCTCCAAAGAAAGCCTGCTCTCTGTAGCCAAAGGACCAAGAAAGAAACAGGCTAGCAAGACAGAAATAATTTCAGACAGTAACTACTCTACTCTAGCCAAACACCACACACACACATACACACACACACACACACACACACACACACACACACGAAAAAAAACTGTAATGCCTCCATCTAGGGCAGCAAAGCCTGAATGGGGAGCCTGGACTACCACCCTCCTGGACTGTAACAGGGCACCCAGACTTGTAGAATCTGGATCTTGTGCCCACTGAGCAGTAATGTGGCAGCCCTCCCTCTCCCTGCTAGAGTGGTGTGAGAGGAGCCATGGTAGAGAGGCAGGACCTTCACACCATTCAGTTGTAATAAGGTCTTTCCCCTCAGTTGGCCAATGGAAGCCACATGGGGAGTAATAAGAAGGCACTCATACTCTCCCAGCCAGAGTGATACCAAGAGAGGTCCAGTAGGTAGCTGGACCCCCTCCCAGCAATAACGAGGAGGCCTTCCCCACCTTGGTGTTAAGGTTCCTTGGGTCCCAAGATTCACTAGCCTCCTTTTTTTCTCTTCACCTTTAAGAGAGTTATGTTTATTTATATAGACAGAAACCAAATGGAGAACCTAGCCTTCTCTTCCCACCTCCTAGTAATGAGGCAGTGCCCCCACTTTTTCCTTGCCAAAACGATATCAGGAAAAGCCACCTAAAACAGTAAGATTAAATAAAATCCAGGACCCCATACCACCTACATTATGTAAGGTTCAATCACTTGACTGTTTGGATATTGCAATCACAAGAATCACTTATGTCAAGAACCAAGAAAATCACAACTTAAGTTGAAAATAACAATTCCTAGGTGCCCACACAGAAATGACAGATGTTAGAATTATCTGACAAGGATTTTTAAAGCAGCTATCATAAAAATGTTACAATAAGCAATTAGCAATTACTAACACTTGAAGCAAAAGAAAGAACATCTCAGGTAAAAAACTAAAGCCTCAGCAAAGAATCAAAAGGTTTATAAACCACACAGTAACTTTTAGAACTGAAAAATACAGTAACAGACATGGAAACCCAATGAATAGTCTTTGCAGCAGAATGGAAGGACAGAGGAATGAATCAGTGAACTAGAGACTGTAACAGTAGAAATTCCCAGATCTGAACAACAAAGAAAAAGCAGACTGAAAAAAGTAAAGAACAGAGCCTCAGGGATCAGTGGGATTATAACAGAAGATTTGACATTTGTGTCATCAGATTCCCAGAGGAGAGGAGAAAGAGGCAGTACTGACAAAGTACTTGAAATAAAAGTGGAAATGTTCCAAAAACACAGATTCAAGAAGCTGAGGAAACCTCAAACAGGATAAAGTGAAAGAAATTCACACAAAGACATATCATAGTCAAACTTCTGAAAACAAAAGACAAAGAAAATATTTTGAAAAGCAGTGAGATAGAAACAACTTACCTGTAAGAGGGAGACAGTTCTAATGACAGAGGATTTTTCATAACCTAAGGAGGCCAGAAGGAAGTACAACATTTTTCAGGGGAAGCAAAGGCTGAATGAGGAGTCTAGGCTTCCACACTCCTGTAACAAGACACCCAGACACTTGTAGAACCTGGAGAGAAAATAACTGTCAACATAGAATTTTATATCCAGCAAAAATATCCTTTAGGAATGAAGGAGAAACTAAGAGCACTTGTTACCAGCAAACTTCCCTCAAAGAATGACTGCAGATAGCTCTCTAAACAAAAAGGGAATGAAGAAAGAAGAAATTTCAGAACATCAGAAAGGAAGAAAGGATATCTAGAAGAATAAAAATATGAATAAATACATTTTTCTACTCTTGAGTTTTTAAAGTTGACAGTTGAAGTGCTAATGTGGCTCTGAATATATGCAGGCTTCATTCTCCGTGGCTTCTCTCAAGGGCTGGCGTTCAGTGTCTGTGGCTTTTCCAGGCACAGGGTGCAAGCTGTCTATGGATCTACCATTCTGGGGTCTGGAGGACAGTGGCCGTCTGCTCACAGCTCCACTAGGCAATACCCCAGTGGGGACTCTGTGTAGGAGCTCCAACCCCACACTTCTCCTCCACACTGCCCTAGCAGAGATTCTTCATGACGGTTCTGCTCCTGCAGCAGGCTTCTGCCTGGACACCCAGGCTTTTCCAGACATTCTTTGAAATCTAGGCAGAGGCTCCCAAGCCTCGACTCTTGCATTCTATGCACCCACAGGCTTAACATGACATGGAAGGCACTAAAGTTTATAGCTTGCACCTTCTGAAGCAGCAGCCTGAGCTGTACCTGAGCCCCTTTTAGCCATGGTTAGATCTGGAGCCCCTGGGATGTAGGGATTAGTGTCCCAAGGCTGTGCAGTGCAGCAAGGCCCTGGGCCCACAAAACCATTCTGCCTTCCTAGGCTTCCCAGCCTGTGATGGCAGGGGCTGCTGTGAAGGTCTCTAAAGCATTGGAGATTTCAATTCGACATGAGATTTGGGTGGGGATGCAAATCCAAAACATATCAAGTTATGAGCCACCATGTCCAGTTCACATCTTTATATAAGTTTGTATTTGTATTTGTGTATACAGTGATGGGGTATGTGTGTTTACACATGCGCATATTCCAGAGGATACATAATAAAATGTTAAATAATAAATCCCTTTATAAAGTAGCCAGGTGGAAGTAGAGATAGGTACACAGGTACATATACCCTTTCTCTAGGTAATGAGGTACAGATTGTTTGCATAGAAATACGTATAATTATTCTGTGGGTTTTTTGTTAACATGTGGTATCATAATATGTGTGGTAAGCTAAAATTTCCTTTTCATATTAGCAATATATCTTGGAGGTCTTCCTATTCTCCAAGATACAGAGCATTGCCATAGTCAGTATATATGACCTTGCTTTACTCTTTTTTTATATATATACTTTAAGTTCTAGGGTACATGTGCACAATGTGCAGGTTTGTTACATATGTATACATGTGCCATGTTGGTTTGCTGCACCCATTAACTCATCATTTACATTAGGTATTTCTCCTAATGCTATCCCTCCCGCTCCCCCGACCTTACTTTACTCTTAACTGATGTGTAACATCCCTCAGTGGGACTGCAATTGCAGTGTCTCTAGCTGTTCCCTCTATTTATGAACATTTTACTGGATGCACAATTTTGGTATTACAAACAATGCTGTGACAAAAATACTTATATATGGGGCTTTTCTACACAGGTGCTTTTATTTTCCTGGGCTAGATATATTGAAAACTACAAATATTAGGTGAAAGGCTAAATAATTTTAAATTTGATACTGCTAAATTCCCTCCCCAAAACTATACCCTTTTGTAGTTTCCTCGAGTTCACACTTCACCATCTATGCTTTCTTTGCCCACTGATTGACATATGGATAAGGCAAGAAATTTCCCAAAATTACTCTGACTGCCTCAAGCTGAAAGCCATACCAAAAATGTTTCGACATTTTTGTGGAAATTTGTTCTGCCTTTTCCTCTTTCAGTTCAGTTCTAGCTGCTTTCTGTTTTCTAGGAACCCTCATAATTTTTATCTCTATGCCTTCTTATTTTCTATCACTATTATGGATTGCTTTAAAAGTATGTTTGGGCCAGGCATGGCTAACACATGTAATCCCAACACTTTGGGAGGCCAAAGTGGGCAGATTGCTTGAGTCCAGGAATTCAAGACCAGCCTGGGCAACATAGTGAAACTCTTTCTCTATGAAAAATAGAAAAATTAGCCAGGCATGATGGTACATATCTGTAGTCCCAGCTATTCAGGAGTCTGAGGCAGGAGGATTAGTTGAGCCCAGGAGGTGGAGGCTGCAATGAGCCATGATTGAGCCACTGCACTGTAGCCTGGGTGACAAAATGAGACCCTGTCTCAAAAAATACTAATAAAATAAAAGTATATTTGTATGATGTTACCATTGGGGGAAGCTGTGTAAAGGGGTACATGGAACTCATTGTATAATTTTTTGTCCTTCCTGTGAGTCGATGATTCTTTCCAAATTAAAAGGTTTTTTTTAAAAGCATATTTATGCCTTCTAGGGACTTGGACAGAGGGGAAGTCTGGAGCAAGTGCCCAGTTCATCATTTTGATTCCATCCTGACTATATTGTTTTGACTCATTACAAAAATATTATTTTTGAAATAACAAAATTTCATGTACCCTTTTTAAAAAGAATGAGGTGGCCGGGCGTGGTGGCTCACGCTTGTAATCCCAGCACTTTGGGAGGCCGAGGCGGGCGGATCACGAGGTCAGGAGATCGAGACCACGGTGAAACCCCATCCCTACTAAAAATACAAAAAAAAAAAAAAAAAGCATGTAGTCCCAGCTACTCGGAGAGGCTGAGGCAGGAGAATGGCGTGAACCCGGGAGGTGGAGCTTGCAGTGAGCCGAGATTCCGCCACTGCACTCCAGCCTGGGCGACAGAGCGAGACTCCATCTCAAGAAAAAAAAAAAAAAAAGAATGAGGTAAATATATACAGACATGAAAAGAATTTTATAAAAATAATTTGATTTTTTATATTTGCCCTTTTTAACAAGGAACTTTTACTTCCTTTCTAATTTGAAAAACAGTATCAGAATTGGGGTGAGTTACAAAGATGTTTCAATAAAAAGATGCTCATAAATGAATTGGAATAAACCGATAACAGTTATGAATTTAATTCTTCTAAAGGTACTAGTTTGTGTCCAGTTTAAGTGTTTCTTGTAAAAATTCTTCTTAATGGTGATAATCAGGTAAAGCTATGTTGATGAAGCATTGTTTAACTTTATGTGGGAATATAGGAAATGATGGTCAATTGCAACACCAGTGTTTTCAGGGATCCAAGGGATTCAGGGCCACAAGTTGGTAGAGCATCCTCCTTTCTAGTCGGGGCCACAGTGGGCCACGTGTTGTGGTAAAGATACTTAATATTAGGCATTATTTTCAAGCATTTTTTGTTGTTATCAAATACCACTAGCACCTAGTTAATACTGTTTATGGGTTTTGGAGAAATTCCACTTTATTATTCCTTTTTTGCCACCCAGGGCCTTGGTAAAAAGCTTTCCAGCAGGAACTGTGCTTCTCCATGTAATTTATCACCCTTACTCTGCTGTCCTAAGCTTAGAACGAGTCTCAGCTGTGAGCTGATGTGCTCTGCCGTGGTTAACTGGCTACCCCCAGAGAGGGTGTCCAGATGAGATCTGAAGGGAGGGTGCCTGACAGTGCCCCAGCTCTATGCGACCTGAGATGTGCTCTGCTCTTGCACTTCCTAGATAAACTGGTAAATAATTCTATAACCCACTCTTTTCCTTAGGCTTTTTGGAAAGGATATAAACAACAGAAGGAGTATATGCACAGGCGGCAAATGTTCATTGATAATACTGATTCCATTGTGAAGGTAAATACCCTTTCCTATCATGCCAAGTGCTTGGCTTAAACATTTCCCCTCATTTCATATTTAATCTGAAAGACAGTTATAGAAAGGGAGGGTACGTGTGAGCCTTGAAGTCAGAAGGCGGTACTGGATTTGAATCCCAGCTCCGCTGCTCATTTACCTAATCATTTTTCAAGCAGGTTAGTTAAACCACTATAAAACCTCAAGTCCTTTATGAATGGTTATGAGAATCACAAGTGAAAGTGTTCTGTAACCAATAAATGTTCTTTGTCTAGCAAGTTCAAGTTGATTATTTAGACTCTAGGTAGAACCCAGCTTTATTTCATGTTTCTCTTTCCACATTTGCTTAGGCATATTTAGAATGCTCAGACATAACAGAACAAAACCAATGATAAGAGGCAGTAGAGCTAATTTAGGGCCTGTATTTGGGAGTTGAAATAGTCGAACCCAGCCTTTCACCCAGGTGAATAGCTCTGGGTGAGAAAGAAAGGGTACTGTGGTGTCCACTCTCATGGATCTGAAAGCCAGAGGACTGGACAAAAATCAACTTGGAAATCTACAACTTGGAGATCTACAAGTCTCCAGCTTGGAAATCCAGATGAGAGTGGAAGCAATGGAGCTGGAAAGTAGAATCAGATTAGTTTAAAGATCTTTTAGGCCAGGCTTAGTGGCTCACACCTGTAATCCCAGCACTTTGGGAGGCCAAGATGGGAGGATCGCTTGAGGCCAGGAGTTCAAGACCAGCCTGGGTAACATAGGGGGACTTCATTTGTATTTTTAAAAATAATAATAAAAACAAATTAAAAAAACATTTTAAACTGTGAAGGCAGAGAATAACGTGACCCAGATCCACTGTGCAGTAGCTCCTTGATGAAATAGCGTCCTGTGGAACATATGTCTATTCTGTCAAAAACCGTTAGTAGCAATTGCTCCCTCATGAGACCTCTTCGATGTTTTGCTGTAAACATTTAAAGGATATTAGATGCATTTAAAGGGATGATAGAAGAAACCCTAGACTTAGTTTACTTGATTTCTTGACTCATTGCAACTCTCAGCCAAACGCTTCACCCTTCTGGCTTTTATTTACTGAGATTAAGGTAAAATAGTACAAAGTTAAATTATTTTCTCCACCTCTCTCTTATTAAGGTGATGAAATTAAGAGTAACATGTAAAGTGTTTTGAACCCCTTAAGAAACATCAGTGAAAGATGAAGAGTAGGCTTTAGAGATTGATTATTTAGTGGGCTCCTTTTTTTCTTTATCAAGTATCATTGTTTTTAGAAAAACTACACAAAACCGTATTACGGGTTGTTTGGTGATTACTTTGACTTTTCTCTTTATTTTTTGTTGTACTTTTCTATTTTTTAAAACTTTTTAGATTCAGTCCTGGTTCCGAATGGCAACTGCAAGAAAGAGCTATCTTTCAAGACTACAGTATTTCAGAGATCATGTAAGAAAAATGTCTGTGGGATTTTATCCAGGTTGATAATGACCCAAATGAATGCTTTATTGAATGTTAGCATTGAATGATTTTTATTGAATGGTGGACATGAACACTTAAGAAAGAAGGGATCTTAGAACTTCATATGATAATACTGTTTTCATTCAGAAATCATGTTGAGAGTTAGACTTCACCAGTCAGGACTCGATAGAAAATGGGCGAGGGGAAAACTGTGGGCTAGTAACACCAAAGAGAAATATTTTCCAGCATTGCATATGTAGTTTTTTCAACTGCTTACTTTAAATAGAAGCCCCCGGGAGGGATTTCTTCCTGAATCTTTAAAGAAGAGATATGGGAACATAGATTGAATCATCTAAGTTCTATGCTAAAATTATTTTCCCTTTTTAGATCTCTTTGTCTAAGCAGTTCCCCTACAGTCTTGTTTGTACTTTTAGCTAACTTATCTGACCTCTTCTTAAAAGAAAATGGAAAAATAAACGTTGAATACACCACATTGAAATACTGTCAGTTCTAAGTAGTGTCAGTTCTTAAATACTGATAGTTCTTAAATGTTCTAAATTTAAAAATAATGGAATAGGTGGGACTCTGGGAGATCAAGACTTGTCTCAATCTTTTGCAGAATAATGAAATTGTGAAAATACAGTCACTGTTGAGAGCGAACAAAGCTAGAGATGACTACAAAACATTGGGTAAGTGAGAGCTTTCTGAAACAAAGCAAGGATTTTTTATAAACCAGGTAAGGACGTATTGGTCCATATTGGTCATTTCAGAGGCTGCTCTAAGAACAGAGGATACCCATTGCTTCCAGCAGATTTTGATCATCTCAGGCCCCAGGTTCTAAACCAGTACAAAGAGGAACACATGGTGACAGGAAATTGGCCTTCCTATTAAATGGAAGGGATCAGCCACATGGTATAATTTCTTCTTCAAAGAGAATGGAGTTGGCATGAATGCTGATTTTTTTTCAATCTAAGCTAGAGTCAAAAATCTAATGCAAAAGAGTTAGCCAGAAAATAATCTTATATTTAAATTGTTTAATTTGTTAGACATAGTCTCATCTCCCAGAAATGACAACTACAAACATCTTCCTGCGATTTCATTCTGAACTTTTCACAGAATAATTTTTAATTTGTGTTTGTTTTTGTTTTGAGACAGAGTCTCACACTGTCGTGCAGGCTGGAGTGCAGTGGTGCAATCTTGGCTCACTGCAACCTCCACCTCCCCAGTTCAAGCGATTCTCCTGCCTCAGCCTCCCAAGTAGCTGGGATTACAGGCACCAGCCACCACACCCAGTAATATTTTGTATTTTCAGTAGAGATGGGGTTTCACCATGTGTGCCAGGCTGGTCTTGAACCCCTGACCTCATGATTCACCTGCCTTGGCCTCCCAAAGTGCTGGGATTACAGATTAAATTTTTTAATAAAACTTTGTAGAAAGTTTGAAAATAGCAAAATAAAATTCACCCAAAAATAACAATCACATTTTGTGCTATCTCCTTACAGTCCCAACTTTGCCTATGTTTGTTATTTTGTTTTTTTACAGATCATAAGTTGATTCTTTATATACTAAATTTTTAACATTCTAATTATCACAGGAACATGCACAGTCAAGGAGAGCTTGATGATAAATTTATTAGTACTTACAGTGCCTAGTAAGTTTAGCCAGCACCTTTTAGTGTCTAAAGTTTGTCTGAATTAAGGGATGAAGTATATGGCTCAAGAAAGATCTTCCCTGGTACTTAAGGAAAATCTAGGGATGCTTGAAGTCCTCATTCTGCCTCCAGCCTGTAGAATCTACTGAATAATGTCTCATTCCACTAGATTCCAGCTTACCTCTCAGCTGGTAGATATGTTGTTGTTGTTTTTGGGGTTTTTGTTGTTGTTGTTGTTTTCTTGAGATAGAGTCTTGCTCTTTCGCCCATGCAGGACTGCCGTGGCACTGTCTCCTGCCTCAGCCTCCTGAGTAGCTGGGACTAAAGGCGCCCACCACCGCACCCGGCTAATTTTTTGTATTTTTAGTAGAGACGGGGTTTCACTGTGTTAGCCAGGATGGCCTCGGTCTCCTGACCTCGTGATCCACCCGCCTAGGCCTCCCAAAGTGCTGGGATTACAGGCGTGAGCCACCGCGCCCAGCCGTTTTTGGTTTTTTTTAAAGAAGGCTAAAGAGGATTTTTTTTTTCTGAGCCCTGACACTAAATATGTTTGCTGTTGCTTTTATATATGAAAGATGACTTCAAAATAAATTTTCCATGTGAACACAGGCTAATTTTCATTTTATTCAAGGTAACATGTCTTTTTTAAGCAGTTACAGTGGTATTTTTTATTTGTTTACTTTTTTATTACAAATTCCAATTTTAAAATCTAGGCAACTTTATATTGGGGCATAAAAGGTAAATAGAGAAACCATCTCGGTGAGTGAGTTAGATCTAAGCTTCTCTGGGCTTCAGGAAATTGGGTGCTTTTATGGTAACCAAAACACAAATTTTCATTTCTTTCTTAGTTCAGCGTCTTTAGAAAACTAAGGCCTTGGGATTTTCTAATTTTAAAAAAGATAACTTTTCTAAGTTTGTTATCATCTGTTCTCACCGTTTTCACTGAACGCATTCCAGCTTGAAAGTTGCTGGAACTGAGATGTGGTCACTTGTAGGAGCAGACTATTAAGTGGTCTGATTTCCTGAAATTAAAATACCTGTACCACAAAGTCATTCTCAGATGAAGATGGCAAAAAGCCTAGTATTGATAGAGGAAATATTAAATTCGAGCCATAACAATTAGTAAAACTAAAATACTAATTTAGTTGTTTCCAATGGGACTGTTAGTACATATGAAGAGACACAACCCTTAGTGGGTGGGAGAGGCAGCTGTCAACTCTGGCCGCAGTGGGAGGGCTCGTGTTCCCCTAACTTGGCTGCATGGATGAGCTGTGGTGCATTGCTAAGGCCTTCCCTGAAGTGGTCATGTCAGTGGCAGCATCTTTGCTGGAAATGGGAGGAATATAAATTGATGTGCTTCAGTGGTCAGGAAATAAAGGGTCCCATGATCCAAGGAAAATTCTCCAATAAAGGCCATTTATGCAGTTGCTTGTGGTTTATGCAGTTGTTTTGGTGTTAGTTTTCCTACTCCTTTAGTGTCAAAACACCGCAGAACTAAGGTGGAAGTGAAAGGAAGACCGTCAAGGGCCGTAGGTGTAAAGGAGGGCGGCTACTGAGATGGCCATGGCTGGACTGGCTCTTGCGAGTCATATTTCTATGACTGGGTCTAATCATTCATCCTCAACGGACCAGACAATTTATTCTTACAGTTTACCCGGATCTGATCTCCCTAAGCATGTTAAAAATATTTTTCCAAGACTCAGAGTGCCAGGAAATTAAAGCCTAAACTTCCAGGTACTAAGGGAAAAACGCTTTTAGAATTTATGTGAGAATGTCCCTCTCAATAACAGGGGCTGACCCCTAGATTCTGAGCACCCTCCCTTGGCCGGTGCTCAAAGGACAAGGGCCAAGTTTCAATTTCTGAAACCTTTTTATTTCAGCTAAGTAGAACCTTCGTTTCACTTATCATTCTGTTGGTTCCTGTTTGGCTTTTACAGTCCTCCCTTCCTGGCCCTTTTCTAATTCAGCTTTCACCTACTTCCGGCTCCTTCCCAAAGATCCTTTGGGCTGGGAGAAACCACTTTCTGCTTCCTGCAGCAAGAATGTAAGTCACTTATCTAGCTCAAGCACAAGGTCTCAGGGTCGAGGTAACTTATGTTAACTTTCTTTCCCAGGTTCCTGAGGAATGAGGCACAGATAGGACTATCTTCTTAGTGCATGAGTCCAGGGAACAGTGTGAGAGAGAGCTGATAAAAGGGATAAAAGGGGAGTTGATAACTAGAAAAGAGTGGGGCCAGATATCTGTTTTGTGCTTTTATTTATTGATCAGTTTCCTTGTCCAGATTTTAAATTGTGTGGGGGTGGGTAGAATGATTCTCACCCTAGACCAAGTACTTTGATTGGTATATTTTTCTAGTAATTATTTAAGACCTTGTTTCTTTCCTGTTCAAGCTTTCCTAATTAAAGTATACCTGTTCCTGTCACTGCAGTTGGCTCTGAAAACCCACCATTAACAGTAATTCGCAAATTTGTATACCTGCTGGACCAAAGTGATTTGGATTTCCAGGAGGAACTAGAGGTTGCACGATTAAGGGAAGAAGTAGTGACCAAGATCAGGGCCAATCAACAGCTGGAAAAAGACCTGAACCTGATGGACATCAAGATTGGACTGCTGGTGAAGAACAGGATCACACTAGAGGTCAGTGGGGTTTTGGGGACTGTCAGCTCCCAGAAGAGGGAAGACGCCTACATACAGTCAAGAGTCACTTAATGACAGGGATACATTCTCAGAAATGTAGCATTAGATGATTTCATCCTGATACAAACATCATAGAGCACTTACCTAAACATAGGTAGAGTCTACTACACATCTAGGCTATATGGTAAAGCCTACTGCTCCTAGGCTACACACCTGTACAGCTTGTGACTGTACTGAATACTGCAGGCAATTGTAACACAATTGTAAGTATTTGTGTATCTAAACATAGCTCAACATAGAAAAAATACAGTAAAAATATTATACTATAATCTTATAGGACTAATGTGTTATATGAGGTCCACTGTTGACTGAAACATTATGTTGTTTGTGGTTATATACGTTCATGACACTTTGGTCTAGCTAAGTTGATTTGGAATCTAGGATAAGTTTTTATCGTTTTTATTATAAATTAGTGGTTCTTCGGTCTGTAAAATTTTAAGCCCCCCCATTTATAACATTTTGTAAGGCTTATCATTCTGAAATGAAATCTATATGATAAAACGTACTGATGTATATACCTTCAGAATAAGACTAGAGCCTTTATATGAATACAAAAGAGAAATTTAAAGAGTAATTAATAATAAAAGCACATATTTTATTGAGAAAATGTATATGCCTGATGACATTGGAAGACACGATACAGTTACCAGGGGTGTGGACCTCTTCACAGAATAGATACAGATTATGAGGGCTTCAGTGGCAAATGAGGCAGGACCTCATTTTCCAAAATGGAGAACAACTGTTTGTAAAGTTCAACATTAGCCAAGTGTAGTCTCCACTCCACCCAGTTTACACAGCAGTTGCAATTCTAGAAAATCCTAGCTTTTGTGTGGGGAAAATGTATTATGCATCTACATAAAACAGTTAGATTCTAGGCTCAGGTAATTACAAACAGAATCTTGACCTACGTAAATGACCAGTAAGACATTCAAAAGTTCTGTCATGCAAGGTGTAGAGCAATTATTTACACAAGACCATCCCACAAATTGCCAGATCACAGAGCACCTCTCATCCCCAATCCCTGCTCACTAGAAACCAGGAGTGCCCTTCAATTATTAAGATATTAAAAAACACCCCTACGTATTTCCAAAATGTGACTCCCTACAAAGACACACTGCCCCCATTGATAACTTCTAAATAAATCACGGTGTGGTTTCACATCTGTGTGAAACCTGCCAACATCAGGGCTCAAAAAAAAAGTATAAAAAGTGTCATTTTTACCCAAGAACGGATGCCTAGGATAAGACCACTCTCCCTGTCCCTGTTCCCTTCCTATGTGCCACATCAGTTTTCAGAAAACTGATAGGTCGAAGAGGGAAACTGACCTTCTGGAAGCTCTGAGAAGGCTACAGTGGCTCATAGGTGGAGCGCCAGCGGCCAGCAACCAAGCGAGTGTTCTGGACAACTGGGAGATGAGCAGCCACAGGAGGCTGCCAGTTACATGGGCATGTGAATGCCCCAGGCTGGTCCTCCAGACCTCATAAAGACACCAGGGCAATTGTGGAGGAGAAAATAAGAAAAACTGCATTTTATAAACAGAAATGATCATCTCTTCTAAATATTCAGGAATAAAACTACAGTTTAAATGTTCTACATTTAACTCTACTTTTATTTTATCCAGAAAAACAACAGTACTTTTAAAAAAACAATGTATTTGTATTGTTTGACATCCATGAGAACTTTTAAAGTGTAATATATTCCAGAAGGATTTTCAGAGAATGCTTTTTATAGCCTTAAACTGCTGTTTCACCCTATCCCCATAAAATCATAAACAGGAAATGTCTTGTCTTTTAAAATAAAAGCTTAGTTGCAAATCAGTACATAGTTTAAATAATATGTATCTTTTGGAAACACAATCATGGCAAGTTATCAGATTTTTATGACTGCTTGAAGTTTTGTGGGGTTTTTTTAAAGCCACTTATCACTAATAGATAACATTGTGAAGTTTTTCAACATATTTGCAAACACCAAATATGTATCCAGCATTTTTTAGCAGTTAAATTGATGATTATTAAATATGTAGCTGTTAGCCTTGTCATTGACAGAACATTCGTAGTGATACAAGAACAGAGCAGTTGAAGCTTTATTTATAGTAGTGAAAAAGTGGGAAACGACCTGAAGTCCAAAACAATATGCAGAGGACGATAGAATTGGTTTAATATGGATGTTGTATAGCCACTAAATAATGGTTTTGAGACTATTTAAAGCAGGGGGAAAGTTTTGCGATATAGTAGAGGAGAAAATAGTGCCTAAGGTAGTATGATTTCTTTTATTATCAAAAAATAATAATCCAGAAGAAGAAAGAAGTTAAGTGATTTTTCTTTGGGTGATAGTTAAGTTTATCTTCTCCCTCCCTCCCCACACCTTTTTATTTTTAACAATGAGTGTGTGTTTAGTGAGGAAAAGAGAGATTGTAAAGGGAAATGGCTTTGTTCTTATAGAACAATGCTAGCTCTTGCTAGTAGCCTTAACATTTTTTATAGTTCTTTTAAAATCAGCATTCCTCCTAAAAACCTCAAAATCTGTAGGTCAGAGAAGTGGCTAACATTGGTTTTAGGCAAAAAGAATGGTTTGGAGAAAGAAGAAAAAGCAACTGAAATAAGAGTTTTCCTGGAGGCACAGGAGCCAAAAAAAAAAAAAGTATAGGTCAGCCTAGCTGGAAGGAAAGCCTAAATTAAGAGACTGAAGCTAATCTAAAACTAGTGCTAAAATTCCTATTTATGAGTATGATGTATCATCTAGGAGCCCAGATTTGCAGGCCAGTACTACCTGAAACTCAGGATTGAGATTTTTAACTATTAATACTTAATTATACTACTTCACTGCTTATATTAACACGTGACCTTGAGCATGTTTCTTAACCTCTCTCTGAGTGTGTTTTCTTCCCTGGAAAATGTTCTAGGTGATTTACATATATTTTTAATCTTCACAGCAACTCAGTAAAATTGCTGTTATTACACTCACTCTATAGATGAGGAAACTGAAGCTTAGGTTAACCTGTGCAGGTTTACCAAGCTAATTATACTCTGCAGATACCCATATCTTTATGACACCAAAGCCCAAGCCCAAGCCCTTCATACTGGCCCACGCTTTCTACAAAAACATTTATATCATAGGATACTACGTGCATGCAGATATCCCCTTATCAGGGCAAGGGGAAAGGTGGTGCAAAAGGGCAATACTGAGATGTGGGACTATCATGAACAAGCCAAATACAGTCGCTCTTTCAAACCACAGTATTCTTCCAATGTTCAATATTTATTAAGAATCAGGAAAAGTGAGTTTTGATGAATAAAAAGTGTGTGCCCCTGTTTGTTATCCTTGTCTGGGTTGGCTCTTGTGTCCATCTTCCAGCTTCCCAAAGCAAACCTCCATTCACACAGGCACATTTGGGAGCAAGTCAGAACCTCACAGGGGGAAGGAAGAGGGGCTATCCCCATTGCTGTGCCGGGCTCTGCCCTTGGAGCTCCAGCAGACAGGTGCTGTTACATCGGCACAGCCACTGGCCCGCCCTCTCTCTTCCGCTTTCTGGGTTCAACATTGCCTCCGCTGCTTCCCTCCCTCCATTCCTCTCCCTGTCCTGCCTTCACGAACTCTGTTTCTAATGCAGAGGAATTTAGATCTGCCCCAGATCTTGCTCACCACCCCTACCCTCTCATCTGTATATGGCAAAAACCATTAACCAGAAGATGAAGTCTGCAACAAAACAAAAAGCCCCCAGTTTCTAGAGTGACCTCCACTGAAAACACTTGGAAGGGAAAAGGGGGGAATTATAGGTAACAAGACTCTTTTTCCTGTTATATATTTAAAATCAAGGTGATAGATTTATTCTGTGTATTTGAGGGAGTTGAATGATTTACATACATGTCACCAGCTATCTGAAGAGGAAAAATGTGGATTAACTGGCACTGTAAGCCACATTTATTCTAGTGATGTCTTAGGACTTCTTATAGATAAGAATTATCAGACAGCCGCCTGCCTAGATTCCCCTTTGACCTCTATCTGGTGGTAACTGCACTTCCTTTCTTTGTACTGAAGACATTTTATATATTGGTAAAACAAGGGGGAAATGTTGCTTTTTTAAAAATGTTATCGGAATGTAAATCAACTCCCCTCCTCCCTTTCCCTATAAAAGCAATTGGGGTGACAGAAGTAAGTGGGTAAGTCAAGGCTGCCTCTCTCTAAACTGAGAATGAGAAAGAACAAAATCATAGACCTGGAAGGCAACAGATGTAGCCACGTGGAACTGTCTTACTCCAGAGCTTCCTAGAGCTCTGGACCCCAGCTGCTCAATGGGCTGACCCCAGCTGTGGGAGAACGGGGTGCCAGGAAGTAAACAGATTTAGAGCTTGCCATTTAGGCAAGACCTGACGGTGGTTCTCATCCCCAGGGGCAACTGGAAATGGAGGCGGGCCCATGTCCGCTTGTGAAAATGACTAGGGGCCCCTGCTGATACCCGGTGGTGGGAAGGGGCCAGGGTGATGGACGCTGGTAGTGCATGCAAAGCAAAACGCTGTTGTCCACACTGCCCATAGTGCCCCTCTAAGGACACTGGGCCAGCATTCCTGATGTGCAAATAGAGTCCTCATGTGGAGGTCCGGCTAAGAGCTCAGTCAAAAATCTAGAAGAAGTTTTAGGAAAAGCAACTTTCTTGCCACTTACTCTGGGACAGTGAACTAATGTTAAGTGGCAGGGGAGGTGTTCTAGAACAGCGACTTTCAAACATGAGTCGCGTGCCATTAGGGTCATGCAATCAATTTAGTGTGTCACAATGAGCAATCTTTAAAAGTGGAATAGAATAAAAGCAAATAGAAAATATCAGCATGTACCATTAGTGAGAGAGAGGGTGTATGTGTGTTCACTAATAAAAGATGGAAAATGTATTTCTTACTGCGGGTCCCAGACTTCTGAGTTGCTAGTACCACAAGCATGAGCCACCACACCTGGCTTATTTTTAAAATTTGTTTGTAGAGATGGGGTCTTGCTCTGTTGCCCAGGTTGATCTCAAACTCCTGGCCTCAAGCCATCCTCCCATGTTGGCCTCCCAAAGTGCTGGGATCACAGGCATGAGCCACCACACTTGTTCCGCTTCCAACTTTTCTTCCGAAGTTTCCTGGCTTCTCTTAAGGCCTCGTAGAATTGAAGAAAGGTAGGGCCTTGCTTTGGATTAGGCTTTGGCTTAAAGGAATATTGTGCTGGTTTAATCTTCTATCCATTCCACTCAAACTTTCTCCATATCAGCAATAAAGCCATTTTGTCTTTTTGATCATTCATGTGTTCGCTGAAGTAGCATTTTTAATTTCTCTCAAGAAATTTTCCTTTGCATTCATGACTTGGCTGTTTGGTGCAAGAGGCCTAGCATTAGGCCTGTCCTAGCTTTTGATATGCCTTCTTCACTAAGCTTAATAATTTCTAGCTTTTGATTTAAAGTGAAAGATGTGTAACTTTCACTTGAATACTTCGAGGCCATCATATGGTTATTAATTAACCTAATTTCAATATCATTGTGTCTCAGGAAATAGGGGCCCCAAAGAGAGAAGAGAAAAAGGAAAGTTGGTGAAGCAGTCAGAACAGACACATTTATTGATTAAGTTATATGGGCATGGTTTGTGGCACCCCAAAACAATTACAATAGTAACATCAAAGATCACTGATAGGCTGGGCACAGTGGCTCACGCCTGTAATTCCAGCACTTTGGAAGGCCAAAGCGGGTGGATCAAGAAGGCAGGAGAACGAGACCAGCCTGGCCAACATGGTGCAACCCCGTCTCTACTAAAAATACAAAAATTAGCCAGGTGTGGAGGCGCGCGCCTGTAGTTCCAGCTACTCAGGAGGCTGAGGCAGGAGAATTGCTTGAACCTGGCAGGCAGAGGTTGCAGTGTGCTGAGGATACACCACTGCACTCCAGCCTGGGCGACAAAGCAAGACTCCATTTCAAAAAAAAAAAAAGGATCACTGATAACAGCGCCCCATAACAGATAGTATAATAATGAAAAAGTTCTACATATTGCAAGAATTATCAAAATGTGACACAGAGACACAAAGTAAGCACAAGCTATTGGAAAAAAATGGTGACAATAGGCATGTTCAATGCAGGATTGCACAAACCTTCAATTTGCAAAGAAAAAAATGCAGTATCTGTGCAGCACAGTAAAGCAATGCACGATACAATGAGGTATGACTGTATTTCCAATTACGTGTGTTTCAATCCTATACATGAAGGGAGGAGATAAAGAGTATGAGAATTAAAAAGCAGTAATCTCATCAAATTTTTTACAGGATGTAATTTCACACAGTAAAAAGCTGAACAAGAAAAAAGGAGGAGAAATGGAAATACTGAGTAACACCGACAACCAAGGAATAAAAAGTTTGAGTAAGGAGAGGAGAAAAATACTAGAAACATATCAGCAGCTGTTTTACCTCTTACAGGTGAGAACAATTTATCTTTCACTCTGAGTTTGGGAGTAATACTATGTTACATGTTTGTGGCTTGCAGGGAGTATTTTGTCATGCTTCAGCTATAATAGCATACATGTTTTGAGCATCTACTAAGTACCAAGTGCTATTGTTGGTGCTTTATATACATTATCTCATTTAATTCTTACCTAACCCTGGGAGCCGTGAGAGAATGAGTACTGTTGTTATTCCTGCATTACAGATGAGAAAACTGAGACACAGCCAGTAAATGATAAAGCAGGGGTTTTGAAACACAGGCAGTTTGACTTCAGAGCCCATGCTCTTTACAATATTATACTATGGTTACCTTCAGAAACAATATAAATCTGATAATAACAAAACAAAAACAGGTGCTGTCATCCATGAGAAAATTAAAATAACTGTATGTGAAAAACAGATATTTACCAGAACCAGTCTCCCCTTCTATGGGGGAAAGAGCCAGAGGGTTTGGGATTTCAAAATAGTATTTCTTTTTTCTTGTATTATTTTCATGGCATTACTATGATCTAAATGAATAGTAATTTTCCATTGCTTCCTGAGTGATGGTGAGAACTAGTAAGTTTGACTGGTTATGGTTGGACTTTGATGGATCACTCATTGTTTTGTTTGATCATTGATTCAGCCCGTCAGCCCTACTGGCGCATACAGCTAGTCACAGGGGAAACTGCATGATAGCGATAGAAATTAACAAGCATCCTCTTCAGCCGGAAAAGTTTCCCCAAAGAGGTGGATCCATAGTTCTCCCTTGTAAGAGTCAGATGTCTCTCAGAGTGGGGCCACTGCTGGGATTCCTTCAAAGCCCGGAGATGCTTAGATCTTTGTTTGAGGATGTCACTGGCAGTAGATGTATAGAGAGCACATTACACAAACCATAAATAAGAGGCGTGGCTAACCTCATGGAGAAACACGATGTTAATTTTGGTAGGTTTGAAAATTCTCTACTTGGAATAAGAGATTGGAGAACATCTTCAAACATATGAACATCTTCACACAAGTGGCCACCACATGGCGGCACAGAAGGAAAAGGTTAACAGTACTTAGAATTGTCTGTGGAGCCCAATGCTTCACGCCAGCAAACCTAGAAAGAAAGGGGGCTCACTTTAAACAGGAAAGGACTTTGGTCTGCCTAATTTAGTAGTCAACCACCAGTTTGAAATTTAATCTTAGGCACTTATCATTTTTTACACCCATGAAATTTCAAGCATATTGAAGATTCTTTAGAATTTAGTTTTCTCAATTTGACAGAATTTGTCATAAGTTAAAATCTAGTCATTGTTTATTATAAGTGGAGGCACATTTATGGCAAGAAGAAAAAGTGCAGGAGTATGTTTAGAATAATTCCACCAAACTTGATCCGCAAACAATCCAAAATGTACAACCAAAGGGTGCAACCATTCAGTTGTATCAAGTGAACTCTCTCTTGAAATCATACGTTTTTCTTCTCCTTCTCTTCTTTTGAGGCATTAACCTAATATCACTGAAGAAATTATGGAAAAGCAAATGGCCTGGATTCCTTCGACCCGTAGGTTACACTTTAGCAAGACTTCTTTTTTTGTAGAGACAAGATCTCACTCTCTCGCCCAGGCAGGAGTGCAGTGGCGCAACCACAGCTCACTGCAGCCTTCATCTCCTGGGCTCAAGCAATCCTCCCACCTTGGCCTCCTGAGTAGCTGGGACTACAGACACCTGCCACAATGCCTGGCTAATTTTTTCATGTTTTTTGTAGAGACAGGGTTTTTCCATGTTGCCCAGGCTGATCTCAAACACCTGAGCTCAGGTGATCCACCCACCTCCGCCTCCTCCAAAAGCACTAGGATTACAGGCATGAGACACCACACCTGACCTAGCAAAAATTCTTAACCAAAGCCGTAGTCAGCTAGTATAGGTTTTTTTGGGGTTTGTCTCTTCAGTATGAACCCAAATTTAAAATTTTTAGGTAACCTTAGGAGGAATGGTGAGTAGGCATCTTTCTTTAGTTCTAGAGTAAGTTTCCTTTCTCCTAATTCCTATATACCTCACACTGAAAAAGAGTCACTACAGAGCTATCAAGAAAAAGTACTGAGCTGCTTATTTATAAAATTTCAACCAATCATTATGAACTTAAAAGTAAACCTAAGTGGTAAAGTAAACCAGAATTTGAGGTTTCTTAAAAGCTGCCCAAACTGCTTATTAGATGAATACCAGTTTTCAAGTATGGAAAAATTTTCTTCTCTTGTCAGAAAGAAGATGAAGATTAGGAGTATTAAATTTCTGTTTGTACATACTTCCTCTATAACCTGAATATTATTGTTCTCTTTGAACTTCTACCTGGTAGGTGTAGCTGCTGGAGAAAAGCCACATCACCATGAAGGCTGGTTCTGTATCCAACGGGTCCATCCTCATCAGAGCCCACAGGGTTCCACGTCCATTTTAAGTTCTTTGTTGTTTTTTGCTCATGGTCTTCTGGCACTTCCCTTATCAACTGTCCTGACCTTCACCCCTCTCTTCAGCCTCCCTACCTCACTCCCCTTTCTCACTCTCTGTAGAACACTGTGGCCATTTTGCTGTTTCCACATTGTAAATGTATTCTTTTCTTTTTCTTTCCAGTCTGACAAGATAGTATGCATTTCCCTCTACTCATCTATCAATCCTTCTAGGCCAGTCTATGTAGCCGGGCCCTTAGTCCACCTTTTTTTTTTTTTTTTTGGATACAGAGTCTGTGTTGTCTAGGCTGGAATATAGTGGTATGATCACGGCTCACTGCAGCCTTGAAATACTGGGCTCAAGTGATCCTCCCAACCTCAGCCTCTTGAGTAGCAGGGACTGCATGCGTGCACCACCACACCCGGCTAATTTATTTTTACGTTTTTCTAGAGACAGGGTCTGTCCATGTTGCCCAGGCTTGTCTCGAACTCCTGGGCTCAAGCTATGCTTCTGCCTCTGTCTCCCAAAGCGCTGAAATTATAGGTGTGAGCCACCGTGCCCAAGCTTTACCAGTGTCTTTGGACACCAGATTCTATTGGCTACCCACCCTGTCTTCTGCGTCTCTACAGTGAATATTAATATGTGGTTCAAAAAGGTCAACAGTGAAAAGTAGATATAATATGTTAAGTGTATCACATAGTGTGTATCATTTAAATCCTATCATAATTTTCTACTATAGCTTCCTATAGTATGATATGAATATTAAGTAATTAATATTTGATATTAATATTTTAAAATATTAATATATGATAGGAAGCTAAAGTAGAAAGTTATATAAAGTCAGTCTATAGGAAACTGTAGTAGAAAGTTATACTATATACTAACAGCATAGAGATAAGTACCTGGCACATAAAAATTATTTTATATACTCATCTGTATGCTTTTAGTGACATTAAGTCATTGAAGAGCAGGGAATCAGATACTGCTTTGTGCTTTAATAATATATTAACTTATTGTTTTGTGGGATTTTTTTGTTTTCTTTTTCCTTCTTTCCTTCTAGACCAACCCTTTATACTTGGCTAAGCTGATTTTCCAGATGCCACAGAACAAGTCCACTAAATTTATGGATACTGTTATTTTCACACTATATAATTATGCCTCTAATCAGCGAGAAGAATATCTACTTCTCAAGCTTTTTAAAACTGCTCTGGAGGAAGAAATAAAGTATGTTTACAAATATGTATGTAAAAATACCAATGAATCAATCCTTTTGTTAGTGGTGGCTGTCTTTGATTTACTAAAATTATTTTTAAATTCTTATAAGTTATTCCCACATATTAAAATATATCAAGTTTCTTGAGAATACTTCTATATTATTAGAGCTATATTCAAGTACCATTTGCTCCCACCAGTGATACTTTCTCTAGTGTTAAATTAACTTTTGATTTTGTATGTCTGTAACAACTGAAAATCAATAGCATATTGAAAGTCAGTGAAAACATTTAACTTAATTAAACTTCTGAGTAGTAAAGTCATTAATGGGTGGGAATGCAGAGTGCAATCTCTGCCTAAATAGTCTTCCCTTCTTACTAGAACTTAAGTACTTTTGCTAATTTATTTTCTGACTCAGTTAATGTAAAAATTGTATAGGTAGCTATAATGAGTGGGCTGAGAAACATGCATGAGAAATGTCCTTAGCTCAGGTGGCCTCCCTAACTTGTGGAAACCTTAAGTTATGCTAGTTCCTATTGGTTTTGGGAGCACGGGAGCCAGGCACCTCTGCCCTCTGGGTGTCTGTAAGCCCATGAGAAATGTGATTCGTGAGAAATAGGAATGCTATGCAGTGGAATGTGGTAAGTACTAAATGAAGGATGCGTCTAAATGAAGGACATGCACAATGTATCAGGTTAGAAGATAGGAGGAAAGATTCCAACTAGGTTGACTAGTAAAGATTTTATAGAAGAGGAGGTGCTTGACCCAAAACCTTGAGGAATAGCTACAATTTTTATAAGAAGAGGTAGAAGAGGGAAATAAGACACAATGGTGGTGGAAACAGCATGGGCGTAGGTCCCAGAAGGAAAGTCGATTAGTCTACCCAGAAAGTGACTTAATTACTAACTACCAGGAGATGAATCCTGAATGATAGGGTAGGTCCAGGTAGACTCAGGGAGACTCTGAGTAAAGGCCCAGCTGTTAAGGCTCTATTTGCTTTTGGGGGATCTGTGAAATCTTTTTTCTTCTTCTTCTTTTTTTTTTTTTTTTTTTTTTGTAGACGAGGTCTCACTCTGTCGCCAGGCCGGAGTGCAATGGCATGATCTCGGCTCACTGCAACCTCTGCCTCCTGAGTTCAAGCAATTCTTCTGCCTCAGCCTCTCGAGTAGCTGGGACTACGGGCACCTGCCACCACGCCCGGCTAATTTTTGTATTTTTAGTAGAGAAGAGGTTTCACCATTTTGGCCAGACTGGTCTCGAACTCCTGACTTCAGGGGGATAGGTCCCAAAGAGATGGCGGGTGAAGCTGTGCATGTGCGTGAGGTCTGAGGGGAGAGCGCGGGTTTTGGTTGGGCTCTGGTAGACCAGTTATTCTTTTGTTTGAGCATTGATTCACCCTCATTCGCCTTACAAATACCTACAATTAGTCAAAAAATAAAAAGGCCGGGCGCGGTGGCTCACGCCTGTAGTCCCAGCACTTTGGGAGGCCGAAGCGGGTGGATCACGAGGTCAGGAGATCGAGACCATCCTGGCTAACATGGTGAAACCCCATCTCTACTAAAAATACAAAAACAAAATTAGCCAGGCATGGTGGTGGGCGCCTGTAATCCCAGCTACTCGGGAGGCTGAGGCGGGAGAATGGTGTGAACCCAGGAGGCAGAGCTTGCAGTGAGCTGAGATCGCGCCACTGCACTCTAGCCTGGGCAACAGAGCGAGACTCTGTCTCAAAAAATAAAATAAAATAAACAAAACTAGCATTTAAAGGTGGGAAGAGGAGCCAGCAAAGAAAATAAAAAAGGAATGACTGGTTAAGATAAGAACCAGGCATTGTCAAGCTCTAAAGGGCAAGGAAGTGGAAGAGGGAGAGAAAGTGGTCAAGAGAGAAAGGGGAGGAAGAGAGGAGAGAGGCCCTAAGAATCAGCAACCATAAATCAAGAAAAGCTCTCTCAGCCATCTGATGTGGCTAGAAGCTGTATTGCAGCTTTGAGTGGAATTTGACAAAGTGAAAACAGTTCATTCAATCAAGAAAGTTGTTTTTGAGATTTGATAACTACAGGGGCATGATACTTGTACCGTGTCACCCGGTATTGCTAGTCCTGGTCCATTTTCAGCTCATACCTGCCTTCTAGATTGAAATTGAGGCTGTGACTTTATTTTCAGATCCTCAAATTGCTCATCTCAGAAACATACACGTTATAGACTGGGAACAGTGGCTCACGCCTGTAATCCCAGCAGTTTGGGAGGCCAAGGCAGGTAGATCATTTGAGGTCAGAAGTTGGGACCAGCCTGGCCAACATGGTGAAACTCCATCTCTCCGAAAATACAAAAGTTAGCTGGGCATGGTGGCGCATGCCTGTAATCCCAGCTACTCAGGAGGCTGAGATAGGAGAATCGCTTGAACCCTGGAGGAGGAGATTACAGTGAGCCAAGATCGCACTACTACACTCCAGCCTGGGCAATAGAGTGAGACTCCATCTCAAAAAGAAAAAAAGAAATATACACCTTATAAATGATTGCTTGTTTTTAAAGCACACCAACTTTGATTTTCATAGAGAAAAGTATAATTCCATGAAGTCCTTGCCTTCCAGAGGGAGAATACATTGTTTAAAACTGTATCCAGGCCCAGCACCGTGGCTCAGAACTGTATTTCCAGCACTTTGGGAGGCCAAGGCAGGCGGATCACCTGAGATGAGGAGTTCGAGACCAGCCTGGCCAACATGGAGAAACCCCATCTCTACTAAAAATACAAAAATTAGCCCCGGGCATGTGGTGGTGCACACCTGTAGTCCCAGCTGCTCAGGAGGCTGAGTTAGGAGAATCGCTTGAACCTGGGAGGTGGAGGTTGCAGTGAACCAAGATCACACCACTGCACTCCAGCCTGGGTGACACAGCAAGACTGTCTCAAAAAAAAAAAAAAAAAAAAAAAAAAAACTGTATCCATAGAAGCAAACCATTTTGTTTTGTCTTGGGCTTTTTTAGATCGAAGGTGGACCAGGTACAGGACATAGTTACTGGTAACCCTACAGTCATCAAGATGGTTGTCAGCTTCAATAGAGGTGCCCGGGGACAGAACACCCTACGCCAACTCCTGGCTCCAGTGGTGAAAGAGATCATCGATGACAAGTCGCTGATTATCAACACGAACCCTGTAGAGGTGTACAAGGCTTGGGTGAACCAACTAGAAACACAGACTGGAGAGGCCAGGTAATAGAGTCAGGAAGGTGTTGGTCTTCTGTTATGTTTTATGATATTTTTACATGTGTATTTATTGATACTCTTAAACTTTGTTAGGCAAACTGTACCAAGTCAGTTATCAATCCAAAATGTTACCTCCCTTTAACATATCCATGCATATTACATCTTGATACTAAATGGTATTTTCACATTTCAGAGCCAGGTGATCCCCAATGCCACAACTTCCATAATTCTCTCCCTTGTTTATTTTCTTTGTGTATTTCTAAACCTAGACCTAGAGATGGTGTAGACTCTCTCTTCACCTAATACGTACTTTTCTTTACAGTTACCAGGCAAGTAACTTTAATGTGTAAGGTCTAACAATCCAGGTTGGATTGGCTTATTCTGGGTGGTTGTTTGTAGATTTAAGCAATCCTAGCTTCTTGTTTCCTGTAAAAGGATGTCTGTAAAATAAAGTGTACACAGAGAATTATGTAATTATGTGGGTGGTTGTTACAGTACTGTTTGTAATAATAAAAAGTCAGGAAAAGTCAAAATATTTAGCTTTGAGGGATTTGTTAAATAAATGTTTGTATAGCACATAATGGAATAAGTATTTGGAATCATGGTATAGATACACATTTGTTGGCACAGAAAAAAATGTTCGGGGTATATATTCCAGTTGGAGTTAGGTGCAATAACCCATTTTTCTGGGAAAAGAATGCTCATTACATACACCACACAGGATCTGTATAGAATGTCTGTATACACAAATTGCATTACACCCATCAATATGCGAGGCCCACAGACATACATGCACAGAGGAGGATTTGGACAGTTATGCACTAAGGTATGAAAATTGGTTGTCCTCTCTGGTATTGTTTTAGATTATATGTGATTTTATTTTTCTGTAATGAACATTTGCTTTTTATAATTAAAAGAAATTTAGCTGAGTCTAAATTACCTGGGTCTGCCTATTATCTTGCCAGAAGAGACCAGAGGGACGGCCTCAAGTCCTTCCTGTTCCAAGTTGCCGAAGGTACCCTCCGTGAGGGTGGAGCCTCCCCTCATTTAGTAAACATTTTGTTACTGGAGTCAGTGGCAAAGTCCAATTCACTATACGAAGCTTGACTATAGAACCAACCTGGCAGGAAAATTAATGCTTGTACCTGAGCCTCCAGTTAATTTAAAGCCTTTGTGTTTTCAGCAAGTTGCCTTATGATGTGACCACAGAACAAGCTCTAACATACCCAGAAGTGAAAAATAAACTGGAGGCTTCCATTGAGAACCTGAGAAGGGTCACCGACAAAGTCCTGAATTCTATCATTTCTTCCCTTGATCTACTGCCGTAAGTTGTACTTGCAGCAAGTTTAACATTCTTTCCTGGAAAGTTCTTGGAATACGGTGTAAAATAAGCCCCTGTAGTGAAGACAGCAGTTTTCCCTTATATTGCGTTTACTATTTTAAAAGATTGCCTACATTTACCTTTTAAATTCCTGACTGTTCTCTAAAGAAGGGGCAATACTTCAGTAGCAAACACAGCTCAGTTATTATCATCAGTGGAAGTCCTGTGATTCCATTACCATCTCATCTTATGTTTAATTTTTAGAAAAACTACTCAGCTGAAGTTGACTGGAACAATTGCTGTGTGTTTTTTCCTCACTCCGCCTTTTTTCCATTATTTTCTTTTGTCATCTGTTTTATATGTAGTTATGGATTGAGGTATATAGCCAAAGTACTGAAGAATTCGATCCATGAGAAATTCCCCGATGCAACAGAAGATGAGCTATTAAAGGTAGATTTTCAAGGGTAATCTCACCATAGCTTCTCCTGGGGGTATGAATCAAAATTACCAACAATAACTTTGTAAGATTATTCCCCATGTATGATTATTGATAATAAGCTGCAGGTCTTCTGTTTCTAATGACTCTCAAGATAATTGATTAAGCTGAGGTTAATTTGGAGATCCTAGATGTTATTGAAATTCTTTGTATTAGAGCATTTTGGGGGCAATGAGCATTTTTTCATCAAAAATAACTTTGCAAATTATGCTATTAATAATGTGTGATTATATTAATTGCCTTTATTTAACTCCTTGTTAGGATTTACAGCAGAAAATGATCTGCTTTCTCTTGGGAAATGTAGGAGAATATATATCTTTTAAAAAAAAAAAACCTTAAACTCGAGTTTTCTGTCTTAAAATTGGTCATGCACTTCTGCGTCACTCCAGATTGTTGGAAACCTCCTGTACTATCGGTACATGAATCCAGCCATTGTAGCTCCAGATGGCTTTGATATCATCGACATGACAGCTGGGGGTCAGATAAATTCTGACCAAAGGAGAAACTTAGGATCAGTGGCCAAGGTTCTTCAGCACGCAGCCTCCAACAAGCTGTTTGAAGGAGAAAATGAGCATCTCTCATCTATGAACAATTATTTATCAGAGACGTATCAGGAATTCAGGTGAGAGGGGCCTTTAGTTTTGGAGCAACATGCAAGAATGGTAGGCAAGAATGATGTGTGCTGTGTGCCCAGAGCTAGAGTGGGCATGGAGGACAGGAACCCCAGGTGGTTACAAGCATTTCTTCTACCAGCCACTGGGGAAAGAGGAGAGGGGGAAGTGCAGGCAAGATTGCCTCTGCCTGGCGATCCTATCACACCCCCACCACAGCACTCCTATTAACTGAGTCTTTTCTGTGTGTATTATTTCTGCTGCTGACAAAATTGAATACTTGTTCTTCCTTGTATGCTACAGGCTTCTAGTACCTAGAATTTAACAATCAAAATAGCAGATTTCTGCTTCTTTCAACTTAAGAAGAGAGGAGTCATTTTTAAAAAGTTATCCTATGAGGAAGAACTTGCCTTATCTACATCAAATACTTTGACCCTTGATTAACACAAGTTTGAACTGCTCGGGTCTATTTATATATGGATTTTTTTCAACCAAGGACAGAGAGAAAATACGGCATTCATGGGATGCAAAACCCACATAAACAGACAGATGACTTTTCACATACATGGGTTCCACAAGGCCAATTTCAAACTTGAACATGCACAAATTGTGGTGTGTATGGGGATCCTGGAACCAATCCCCCAAACATACCAAGGAACAACTGTAGTAGGAAATGGAATACTTGATTTTGAAAGGTTAGGAAAACCCAGATTTTATATTTGTTGATGATTGTGTATGTGAATATGTTCTGTTCTATTCTCAAGCCTTTCTTAATGACACATGTAAGAAGATTTAATTCTATTGATTTTGTGTTTCCAAATTATATCACTAATCATTAACAAGAAAGGCATGAGTCTGGTAGTCAGATTCACTCCTCCTGGAGCTCTGAGGAAACACTTTCCTCTTGTCATGTTTGTTCTCATGTCTGCCATTTAATCAACAGGCCATAGAAGTGTAACATCAGTTTGGCCTCTTTTAATCCTCACTTGGAAACTTATTTCCCATTCCTCAGTCTCCCTCGGGGTGAGTGACTTATCAGAAAACAAAGGTAGTTCACGATTATTCATTTCTATTTAGAATTTGTGGTCTTTTGTGAGAAAATTACCCCAAATCCTCCTACTACAGAAAGTGTTGGTTTTTCAAGCTGCTAATTTTTCATTCTTCTCACTAATAAAGTAATATCCAGACTGGGCAATATAGGGAGACCTCATCTCTACAAAAAATTTTAAAAATTATCCAGGTGTGGTGGCACACACCTGTAGAACCAGCTACTCAGGAGGCTGAGACAGGAGGATCACTTGAGCCCGGGAGGTCGAGGCTGCAGTGAGCCATGTTTGTGCTACTGTACTCCAGCCCAGGTGACAGGGTGAGACTCTGTCACACACACACACACACATACACACACACACATACACACACACAAATTAATATCCATTTCCCACATTTCTCATGAACTTTTAACTGCTGTTATTCCTATCAGTCATTTATGTTCCCAGCTACTCTTTATTTAAAAAGAAATAAGACCAAAGAAGTGAGCCTCTTCTAAACTTGTCCTTTCTTCCACTCATATTTATCCTTCATGTTTCTCAGAAATCTACAAAAAATTATAACCAAAGCAGCACAGGAAAGCCGACTGTCACATAGGAACATGCTCCCCACAACAGGGCTCTGCTGTTTAACCTCCCCCAGCCTCTGGCTGGGAAAGCAGAGGTCATTTCTGGTACATAAGACCCAGGTGCCCGTAGGAGAGATGTCGACAATGATTTCAGGCATATGAAACATTTACAACTTGATAGAATAAAATATATATTTGACCTGCACAAGAATTATTTAGACAAAAAATACATAGCACTACTCAACTGTGATCACAGCATGCCTCACTTTTCTTGATCTCTGTCAAAACTTGCTTTAGCTTAAAATAGACTTTTCAGGGTCTGAGTACTGGGACATGTTATGTATTTGGGTATCTAGCCTTAACAATCTTTCCATCGGCCGGCAGATATTTGCAGCAACGAAGAAGAGTAGACTTAATCTCATTTTTGCCAAACTGGTAACAGAAGCTCTGAAGGGTGATTAGGGTGATGTGGGCCCAGGAGCTTGTGCTGTTTAAAGCAGCAAATTTGACTAATTGCTTTTTTTCTATTGTATTCCTCACACAGACTTGATTCTTAGATCAAGAATTATCATTTTTGACTTTTTAAGTTTCAGGGACCATTTTTAAAATAACATTTTTAAGATGACCTGCACATAGGTCACTATTATCACTGAGTCACAAACAGGGCCTGAGGCCCTTGCCACTCTCTCCAGTCCTGTTTGAGGAGCTGGGTCCAATATCCAGAAACATGGATGCAGCTCCGACAGCCAGGAGCCAGCCTGGAAGAAGCTGTAACACGTCCTCTCAAGGTTTGAGATGGGAACAAAGTACATGTCATCATTCAAAATCTCCTAGCTATTTTGATGAAACTGTTTAATGCACACATTTGAGTCTATCTTAAGACTTTTCCCCCCTTTATTAGGAAATATTTCAAAGAAGCATGTAATGTGCCTGAGCCAGAAGAGAAGTTTAATATGGACAAATACACAGACCTGGTGACAGTCAGCAAACCAGTCATTTATATTTCAATTGAAGAAATCATCAGCACACACTCAGTAAGTGGGGATGGGGAGGCGTCTTAGCAATGGACCCATGATTTAGGCGTCTGTTATCTTGAAAATGCTTAATCTCTACAGGACTTGTTGTACACATGTGCTAATACTCATATTCTTAACCCTAAAATTCCCGTAATTATTTATTCCATGACTCTTATACATTAATAAAACTCCTTCTCCCAAACAACAAAATTCTGTTTTTACATAATATATTTATTCCCTGACTCCTATACATTAATAAAACTTCTCCTCAAAAAAGAAAGTGTACTTTTGGCATAATCCATTTACAAAGCCAGATTGTGACTGGGATGGTGGCATATGCCTGTAATCCCAACAATTTGGGAGACTGAGGCAGGAGGATCACTCGAGCCCACAAGTTTGAGACTAGCCCAAGCAACATAGTGAGACCCCTATCTCTACTAAAAATTTTTTTAAAACTAGCCGGGTTTGGTGGTACGTGCCTGTAGTCAGTCGCCTGTAGTCAGTCGCTACTTAAGAGGCTGAGGTGGGAGGATCACTTGAGCTCAGGAGTCTGAGGCTGCAGTGATCTATGATCGTGCCACTGCACTCCAGCCTGGGCAACAGAGCGAGACCCTGCCTCAAAAAATAAATAAATAATAAAAATAAAGCCAGATCGTAAATATGCAGTTTAAGCCCTGAGCAGGGACAGGCTATGGTGTTCTCATCTGCCAAAGCCATGCTATGTAGACCCACACCCTGTCTCTCCCCTCTTCCAGGAACCCTCTCAGCTTTTCCAGTAATATTCTGGGGGAAATGAGAATATTCTTTTTATTCTAATGTTTTAATGTAGAGCGATAATAAGCAGGCTACACAAAGAAAACAAGAAACTACCACCCAATAGTAGCCTTCTGCAAAGAATCACTTCCATTGTTCTGGAAACCCCCATTTCTTGGAAGCAGGCAGTTTTTCACATCATGTGCTGTGTTATGACATCTACATCTGATTTGCATGCAGACATCACTGCCGTCAGCCATTACATGTATTAAGTATCTGTTGGGTGCAGGGCATTGTGCTCAGTGGCATGGGGAAGGAACTGGGAGGCTTTAGATGACTTTTCAAACATTAAAATTAAAAAAAAAAAAAGCTAAGCATTGAGGGGTTTGCGTTGTTTTCTTTTTAAGATCAATTGGAACTTATTTCATGAAAAAATCTTGGTTTTTAAAAGGTAACCATTTCAAGAATAGTTTCAGACCTTATGAGTTAAAGCAAGGTCCTGAGGATATGTTAGCAATGCACCCTGGACATCCCAAATTAGAACCTGCATTGTAACAAGATCCCAGAGGATTCAGATGCACATTCAAGTTCTAGATGCTTCAGTTAAGGATGCACCCGACTTTGGATTATACAGACAACTAAGGGGAAAGCATAACAAATACACATTCTCAAAGGTTGTGCTCTGGCCCCCATCAAACCAGACATACTAACAAGTGGCAGATTAGCTGCTTAAAATTTCAGTCTATTATTAAGCTCTTCTAAGAAACTAAAGCTTGAAACTAGGTTTGAAGGAAAGATTGAATCTAGTATTGATTTTCTTCTTTCAGGGTTGGAACAGGGAACTTCCCTGACATTTACATCAAGCTCTCAGTACGTACTGATTAAATGAATAGGCTATCCTTTTCTCTGTATATGAACACCCTAGATTACAAGGAAAACTGTCCAGCAATCTAGCAATGCATTACTTACAGAAATAATTATCCACTGGACAGACTCATTTATATTTGAGCAATGACCCATTTGTCTGTTTTTATGGTACGTTATCTGTCTTCAAAGAATGTGCACATATTGGGTGCAAATTTGCTGAATGCAATATCCACATGCGAAAAAAATGGTGGGGAGTACTTGTTTAGAGAGAGAGATTCTTTCCCAAGGGTAGCAGAGAGAAAATGTTACTGTGTTAATTTAGAAGTCTTAGAAGTCTTTAAGGAGAAACAGTCTGTTCTTTTGTTAACAAGAATGGAAAACAGAATTCAATCCTGGGAAAGAGAGCTTGTGACTGATTTGGAATTCCTTCCTGTGTTAGGTTGGAAGCAGATGTAATGTGGGGAAATTGTGTAATTTCATAGGAAGACTGTCCTGTTTACTGTCTGCCTTCTGTGTGGAGGCGTCCGTGTGCAGACACAAGCACAGCAGTAGCAAGATTTGCCAAGCCTGTGGCCATGTGCTTACCCCTTTCTCTAAGGAAGATGTAAGAACTTCCAAATAAGCTCTTTAAGAAGACATTATCAGGAAATTTTGTCAGAATAAAGGGTAGAAGGTGGACACCTAAATAATTATTTCCAAAGAAAACAGCCAAATCAGTTGCCCTGGCTCATCAGAGAACAAGAACATAAATTTATCCATCTTGCATATTTTGTTCTTGTCTCTTAATTTTCCCTCCAAAACATCATATGTACCACCTTTCCAGATTTTGCCTGGTCTTTGTATCACCTCTATTATTTATTTAATGCCTTTCTTTGAATCAACTCACCATTTTCAAAACAACACGTAATTTCTTTGCTTTAAAACAAAGTACCTCTACTATAGTGAAAAACTAGCCTGCTTTGCCATACACAGAAACTTTAGAAGAAAATAAGTGTAATGAAAACAAAATAGTTGGATAATCACTGCCTTGCCTTGAAGTTATGTATCTGAGGTGTGTTCTCTCTTTGTTAACAACTCTGCATGTGTCAGGGAAATGTTAAGAAAAATTTAGCATTGAACAGATACTCTTTCCTTCACTAATCTTAAAGATTAGAAGAGAACGGAAAAGGCAGTAATCAAGACAGTGCTATGCTGGCATAAGGTTAGACATAAAGACCAACAGGATAGAATCGAGAGTCTAGAAATAAGCCATCACATTTATGGTTAATTCATTCTGACAAGGGACTAAGTTCAATGGGAAAATAGTGTCTCCAAATGGTACTGGGACAACTGGAAATTCACATGCCAAAGAATGTAGTTGTGCCCCTTCCTTCCACTCTATACAAAAACTGAACTCAAAATGGGTGATGGACATAGATGTAACAGCTAAAACTATAGATCTCTTCGAAATAAGATATAGGAGTAAATCTTTGTGACCTTGGATTAGGTAGTAGTTTCTTAGATATGACACCAAACACACAAGCAGCAAAGGAAGGAAATAAACTAGACTTCATCAAAATTGAAAACTTTTGAGCTATAAACAGTAATATCAAGAAATTGAGGCTAGACATGGTGGCTGACGCTTGTAATCCTAGTACTTTGGGAGGCCAAAGTGGGAGGATTGCTTGAGGCCAGGAGTTCGAGATCAGCCTGGGCAACAGAGTGAGCCCCCGTCTCTACAAAATAGGAAAAAAAATTAGCTTGGTGTAATGGTGCATGCCTGTAGTCCTAGCTACTCGAGAGAATGAGACAGGAGGATCCCTTAAAGCCAGGAGTTCGATGCTGCAGTGAGCCATGATCATGCCATTGTACCCTAGCCTGGGTGACAGAGTGAGACCTTGTCTCATTTAAGAAAAAAAAAAAAATTCATCCAGGTGCAGTGGCTCACACCTGTAATCCCAGCATGTTGGGAGGCTGAAGCAGGTGGATCACTTGAGGCCAGGAGTTCAAGACCAGCCTGGCCAACATGGAGAAAGCCTATCTCTACTAAAAAATGCAAAAAATTAACCAGGTGTGGTGACACATGCCTGTAATCCCAGCTACTCGGACGTCTGAGGCACGAGAGTCACTTGAGCCTGGGAGGTGGAGCTTGCAGTGAAGTGAACCACTCCAGCCTGGGCAACAAAGCGAGACTTTGTCTCAAAAAAAAAAAAAAAAAAAAAAGAAACTTGAGAAGACAACCAAGAGAATGAAAGAAAATAATTGTAAATAATGTATTTGATTGGGGACTTGTATCTAGAATATATAAAGAAATCCTACAACTCAATGATAGAAACATAATCCAATTTAAAAATTGGACAATTACACATCAAAGGACACAATCAACTGAGTGAAAAGATAACCTATGGAATGGGAGAAAATAATTGCAAATCACACGTCTGGTAAAGGGTTAATATCTAGAATAAGTAAAGAATTTCTACAAATCGACAACAAAACAACCCAATTATAATATAAACAAAGGACTTAAACAGATGTTTTTCCAGAGAAGTATACAGATGGTCAGCATCACTAATAATCAGAGAAATCAAAACTGAAACTGCAGGGAGATACCACTCACACCCAGTAGGATGATTAATATCAAAATAAAAAAAAAAACAAAGCAGAAAATAAGTGTTGAGAAGGATG